>NC_041398.2:67321186-67691186 GCF_900747795.2 Erpetoichthys calabaricus
ACTTACAGTACCAGTTGAGCTACTCGTATGGAAAGATATCTGGATTTACAACCACAGAACTTCTTTCATTCCCTCTTTTCAAACAGACTTTTTAATATGGATACAATTTTGGCCTAGTGTTTACCCCAGATAAACTTATCACACAAGTGTTTCAAATCTCTCTTTACAAACACTTCAGCAGAAAGGTATGGCCTCCCTGGTAGATACTATAACAATCTTTAAACATTTTATGGATGTGTATTCCGAGTTCAGAGATTTTCGCAATAAGGGCACATTGTTTCCTGAGCGCTAAAGAAGCAGTGCAGTTTACCGCAGAACAACACATCCTTTGACTGATGGTCCTGAAACTCCTTTTTTGTATACCATTAGTTTGTAACCTTTTGACCTACAAGTTTGCTTCTTGCTGCATTTGTGTCATTCTTAGTCGCTGTCTGACAGAAAGAAATGGACACGTCAGCAGTTCTGAAACATTCAAGCAACTGCAAAGGTGCTGACAAGAAGCATATATATGTTAGCTTATGGAATGGGTGGCCTCAAGTTGTCTGAATAGCGTATATTTTCAAAACTTTTTTGCATCAGCTTTCTTTTCCAGATACTTAATACATCTGTCTGCTGAGAAGTAAGTTCTACTTATACCCAAGCATCTAATGTCAAATAAAAAATAATGATTTTTTTTATGGTTCAAAAAATGTCTCTTAATCAAGAAATCTTTATTTTACCATATATAATGCAGTTCAAAAATGGCAGCAATACATTTTAAATGATTAAATGTTAAATGTAATATATCAGGGCGGCACGGTGGCGCAGTGGTAGTGCTGCTGCCTCGCAGTAAGGAGACCCAGGTTCACTTTCTGGGTCCTCCCTGCGTGGAGTTTGCATGTTCATCCTGTGTCTGCGTGGGTTTCCTCCGGGTGCTCCAGTTTCCTCCCACAGTCCAAAGACATGCAGGTTAGGTACATTGGATATCCTAAATTGTCCCTTGTTCTTGTGTGTGTGTGTGCCCTGTGGTGGGCTGGTGCCCTGCCCGGGGTTTGTTTCCTGCCTTGCGCCCTGTGTTGGCTGGGATTGGCTCCCATGACCCTGTGTTAGGATATAGCGGGTTGGATAATGGATGGATGTAATATATCACCTCATCCCCATAAATGACCCCAGCCTGTATATCCTTTTCTATTCTCTTGCGGTTGGATCCACTAAATGCAAAGCCATAATTCACACGTGAGTCCTCATATATAAAGCCTTCCTTAGATCCCATACTAAAATGTTGTTTGCAGAGTTTCCCATTGGGATTAATAAAGTATCTATCTATCTATCTATCTATCTATCTATCTATCTATCTATCTATCTATCTATCTATCTATCTATCTATCTATCTATCTATCTATCTATCTATCTATCTATCTATCTATCTCAAAAGGCAAAAACAGCGTACGCAAAAAAAATGAAATTGACAAAAATGTATGTATGCAACTTTCTATACCGTTACCTTAAAAATCTCAAATCAGCTTAATATGTGCAGTCATACAAGCACTTTTAGCTACGCCACATCACCTCCTGCCAGTAACCATATAGAGCTTAAAAAGTGCCACTTTTACAATATTCATGATCTAGTCGCCATATACTTTTAGCCAAAGTTCTTGATGGACATCTTTACTACAAATCATGGGACAACACAGAAAATGAAATTTTAGTGAATGTGAAATTGAAGTATTACTGATTGAAGTGGAAAAGCGTACATGCATTCCTTTTGGTGGTCTCTCTGCGGGAGTCATAATTAAAAGAAAAAAAAAACAACAGTGGGAGCAAGTGACCGTTGTTGTATGGAGAAAGCAATAGCAATGTGCCATCTTGGGATTGACCAGACTGCCATCAGTACACAGTATGAATTGATGCAGGCTGTATGTGTAGAACTGCATGACATTAAGAACATTCTTATTGAACTTGTTAAAAAATAAAATGTCAATATTACTATACACACAAGTCTCTTTACAGTCAACGCATAACATCCAAACACCTTTGAATAGCCATTGTGTTGATGTCCTAAGAGACAGGGACTGGTCATCCATGCACTCATCTTGGCCCGTCTCAGGTGGCAGGGGAAGTTCATGTTCTGCACTGTGTTTTGCAGTACTGCACAAGTCATCACAGTGTGGCAAACATTTGAGGGGCTGTACAGCAGTTTTCAGAGATCGCAATGATTATTTGGCTCATGATGATGACTGGCTTATAAGCTAGACTTCCTAGAGCTGTCCTCTTAGAGATGTGTGATGAATCACATGATCCCTGTTCTGTTATAGATTTTACCAAACAATGGAGTATCTGGCGACGGCACTTTTCATCATGAACTGGTTGACTGGGTGGGAATCTTGCAGTCATCACTGATCCGTGTCTTCAATCTACTGTATATGAGATGGTATAATTAGGATGCTACTCATATATTTGCTTTTGTAAACAGAATAATAACAATAATTCTTTACATTTATATAACTCTTTTCTCAATTCTCAAAGTGCTCTCCATGCAGGGAGGACCTGGGATGCGAACCCACAATCTCCTTACTGCAAAGTGGAAGTGCTACCACTTTGCCAACTGCACACTTTCATTCAATTAATATACAAGAAATATGCAACGCTTAGATGTGTCTGACTAATATTGTTGCAAGGTGGCCCGGCTGAACCCATGATCCCATTTTTTTTACCAAATATTAGTGTGGAAAACAGATATTAATAGTAATACTGTGTGTGATGGTTAGCTTATTAATAAAGCTGACATTACCTGTTATATTGTACGACATACGGCACACTCTTTTCATAGACAAAATAGGCTACACATTAAAGCAATTAGTATTAAGCATATTCAATAGGTGTTATTACTAACATTGAAGACAGCTGCATTGAGAGAACATGTCAGTTAACTGTGTTATAATTAGTTCAAGAACATCAGGATGTGACTGACACTTCATTGGTTGCTACAATGCCAACACTAAAAATGTCTGCATAGCACTTACAGATGGTTGAAATTTTCCATAATGTTAAGCCAATTTTCACACTGACTTTGTGCTTCCCGACAAATCATTACATCACTCATGAGAACAGTGATGAAATGGCCAAAAATTTATATAAGCATACCTTTTTGAAATAAGGAATTTAAACCAGACAAAACTTTTTCTCTGTTTAGCTCACATTTCAAACAGTCCGTTCTCCAGCCCTCCACTGAACTACATAGTAACTTTTGCCTTCATTGTAAGTGAGGGTCACGATGCTCATTCTGAAGTGTGAGTGAAGGTCACAGAAGAATGTTGGGCCCTGAACCACAGTTTTTTTTCTTTAGGTTAGTGTGAGGTTCGCTTTAAACAGAACGTTGCTCATCAGAGAGATTCTTGCTTGTCTGTGGGGCTTTGTCTTTGTGGTTGGCTCTGGTCTAAGTCAGATGCCTTCCTCCAGGGAAGCGCAGCTTTATAGGACCACCATCATCAGGGCGGGCTCAATTGTCTTCAGTAGGCATTTTATCAGAGTTGTGGAAGTAGAAACAGGTGACAAAGTTAGCTACAGCACCCCCTCTTGCTATGGGGTGGTACTACATACCACAAGAGAGCCTACCTCAACTGTAGGAAGTATTTTTTTTTAAATTCAACCTATTTTAGTCATTTTCTGTCTAATACCATTTCTTCATTGTGTATTTTGGCTACTAATTCAATACTCTTCTCGATTACATAAAGCCAGCGTAGCACAAGAGCAAATAATTAATTTCCCCAAGCAAAAGTGCTCAAAGACTTTTTTTTATGGCTCACCATTGAGATCTGTACGCTTAAATAATTTATTTTGAGTTTTGATCTAACTCTACAGACTCTTTCACAGAGCTTACTCTGTGCTACTGTTAGATTGGCCATCCAGACTTAGAAGACTGCAGCAAATTTTATAATCTAAGCAACCTAAAAAACACAAGGATTCAGGTTGGTAAAACCTTTAAAAAAGTATAAAGGATCATCTGACAGGCATCAGTACTTATGTAATGTTAAATTATCATTACTTAGAACCTAGTGACATAAACCTAGGAAAACATTAGCATTTCACTATTTCTTTTAAACAAATAAAGATCAAAGTAGATTTCTAAATGAGCTTGGATAATGACTAACAAATATGCTTTAGCTGTTTAGTTGGCAAGCAGCATTGTATTTAATTCTCAAAGCTAAAGTGACATTTTTTGAAAAGAAAATAAGCATGTCAGAATTTTCAGCACTATAACTATACCCTTTTTGTATAAAATAAGTATGCCACTTGACACCTTCACTGTAATGAAAGTTATGATCAAATAAAATTTTGACTCTAAATGAATGCCTTCAGCTATGATACACCACCACTTGGCACCATTTCTTTCAAAAGCACACACACAGGTAGGACAATGATTCACCCATCTATCTTTTGTCAAACTAATTTTTTCCCTTGCAGGGTTAAATGTAGCTCAGATTGCTCCATTTCAGACAATTATAAATGTTATTCTTTGTCTCTTCTCTTAGGATGACAATCTGTCATCATACAACTTTAAAAAAATGATCTTCGAACAATGCCCAACAAGATATGTTGCCAAAAGGTTTCTGCTCTAATGTCATCAGCACATTATACAAAGACTTTCTAATGCATGTTATGAACTAATATATCACACAGTAGAACAAAATACTTATTTTTAAGGAACAGCATCAAACTTGGACTGCTCTGCTAGTCTGGTATGATAAAGGATGCTGTGTAAAACTGTGTGTGCCTTGTGATGGGCCGATGCCCTGTTCAGGACTGGATCCTGTCTTCCATTTAATGTAGCTGAGATAGGTTCGAGCCCCCTTTGGTTCTGTATTAGAATATATAAGTTTCATCTACTGTAGGTGATGCTACAAGCTTGCTTTCAAATCATGCTACAAATCAATCAAGTATGTTTATCTGACTCCCTGATCTCTGAATCTGCTTGACCTATTATGGGGTCTTGGGAAGCTCTACCTATCCAGGGCTAGAGGACCAACTTAGGTGTAACATGAGTATATTTTAGAGTACCCACCAACATTCTGTGATCCTGGACCAATTTCCAGTCTGCCTAACAAGACACTCATTTGGAAGGGAGAAAGTAATTAATAGAAAAATAACCAAACATTCTCAAACCTGCTTAAGCTAGTTCTGTGTCAAGAAGGCTGGATTATATCCCACAAGCACTTGGTGCAGGGTAGGAAATCGCCCTGGTCAATGTGTCAGTTCAGTACAGGGCACACTCACATACACTGACAGCGATCTAACTGGAACCACCAACCAATTTTGGGGATGTCGTGCAGGTAAACCGCCGTGCCCAAAGGAAAAACACAAGGGGGAAAATGTGCAGGTTGCACCTGGATGGTGACTAGGCATGGGATTCTGGAAACATGAGGTGGCAACACTACCCAGTGGGCTCCCTCATATAAAAATATTAAATTTAAAAGTGTCTGAAAATAAATGCTGTATAATTGCACATGTTTAAGTTATTACAGTTTTTGTTGATACATGGACTGGTTGTTAATTGATTTCAGTTTACTGCAAGAATAGGATAATTGAGACCTTTGAGGCATTATTAGCTACAGCTTTTAAATTTGATATAAAACAGACTAATCTTCATCGGTACTCACAACGCAGTGCTTTTTTATGTACCTCTGTCATGAATAGTTAAGCTACAGCTTGTTTTCAGTCAACAGGCATCATGTTCTTTCCTGCAATTTGTAATGGCCATCACCAGGTAGAAAAAAGAATTGAATAGAAAAGAACAGAAGAAAATGCAGTTCTGAAAAGGCTGAAGTGATAATGACTATCCCTGGCAACTGTAGAAGGTAAGACCTGTTTCAAATGCAAAAACCTGTAGGGAACTTTACAATCAGCAGACTGAAATTCGGGTGTGGAGGGGTCTCCAAAATCAATGCAATGAGCAGAAGTTCAAGACTAAGTCAGAGGAGGTCTTCAGCACATCTGTGCACAAAGTCGTCTTAAGTAATTGCAGCCTAAACCAACATTAACAGCTAGGTGTGAAAATTGTTACATCGCAAAACAACCTTTCAGAGATGAGTTCAAGTAGTTTCACACCCTAATGGACATGGATTAACATGGCATTAAATCTGTGAATTTTGGGGATTCTGTTTAGAATGGGAACTCTTAATTCTGTCCATCAAACTCCAATTGAAGCACACGTGCCAGATTTCCTCTGCTGTGTTTTAAAATTTGCCATTCTTATATTTGTCGTAATTCATGTTTACTTTTACTTTTGACTTTTTGATATTCCAGTGTACTGGCATTTTATTGTAATATGTACTGTATATCGATGTTATAATGCATTGGTTCTTGTCACTAGTTAAGCCATATTATTCATTAACATTATGTTGATATTTTCTTCGTTTTTCTTAAGCCATCATCTTGAAGAACTCCCTGACTTTTCCAATGCAGTAACATCTACAATAAAATAAAACACTTATCTACTTCTAATACAAAAATTAATGTCATCATACGCAATTTTCAAAATCCCAAATCATGTTTGCAGTCTGGGGCACTGTAGTATAAAAAAGTGCTGACTGATGTTCATTGTAAAAGAGGACACGAACAAAGATCCCTTGGGGATGAAAAAAAAAATAAACTAAGAAAATAGTCAATAAATGCAGAGAAGTATTTTCAGGCTGGAGTTCTCCAATCCTCTGAAACAAGATGGACGAATTTCTGGGTTAGGAGTTCATGAGGCAGGAAGGGGAGGGTCCAGGCAGACAGACACGGAAGTGATGTCAGCAATGGAGTGGCTGTCAATCTTCTGTTCTGCAGAATGGGGAAAAGAGAAGGCATTAAAACACAGTGCCAGCCCCTGATCCGGCGGGTAATTACTGTCAAAAAAGCCCTTAAGCTGTCTCCCATGAACACACAGGTGACATCGTATACAATATCCATCTTCCCAAAATTCTCCTCTATTTGAAAATCAAGTTTCTTTAACATTCTTCTTATTCATATTTGGAAGAATGTGGTTGTTTCCCTTTGATCTATGCCTTAACTACTACCTTTGGCTTTATTTTAACATGGTAAATGTAAGTTTCTGGGGATCATTACCAATGTTGTTTCTTGTCCTAGAGTGTGTATATAAACATAGGAAACTTCAGTTTCTGTATTACATCTTGCTTGAAGAAGGGGCCTGAGTTGCCTCGAAAGCTTGCATATTGTAATCTTTCTAGTTAGCCAATAAAAGGTGTCATTTTGCTTGGCTTTTCTCTACATTCATAATGGCTAACACGGTACAACACCCTAGTACTGGGGATCAACAATAAAGATACTATCAGGCATGTGTGAGTAGGGGACATCTTCAGGCCTTTGCAATAACAATTTTACCTTTAACTCCACACCGAACCATGGGTTGATACTGTTGCTTATGTCTTTTCCCTTTTCACCTTCAGATCTGAGTATTGTCGGGATGAGCTCTGATGTCACTTCTACATCCCAAACAAAACTCTAATCTCTTCCACCCTGGGTGCTTCATAACAACCTCCTTCAACAAGATGGAGTAAATCCTCGATGAATCCCATCTAAACAAGATGTCTTGAATTACTATGAGTTATAATCCATTTTCTTGGAATAAAGTCTGCCTAATAAACAGCAATCATCTTTGATGCCCCAAACTTTTACATTCTCTTGTCTATTTTCTTGCCTTACTTAATTAACTAAATCAAAGTGGAAGCAAGTGTGGCAAGATAGGGCTGCTGCTTTTCAGCTCCAAAGAAGTAGCCTATTCTGATTATTTGTGGGATTGTTACTTTCTCCTTGTAGTGATTTGGATTTTCCCTTCTTTGTAGCCCTATCACAAATAGGCTGGTTTGGAGACTCTAAATTTCCTGCTGTAATTGCACGTTCAAATATATCCTGGCTAAATAATTTAATTACAAATACATTTTAAGTGTATGAACTGTATTCCAGAGAGAGCCTTGATCTAAGTCTGACATGCGTATAAAGTTCTTTAGCATAGTTCTACAAATGGCAGTTTGAAACAGCATATTAAACGTGCATATAAATCAGAATCAGAAAACTTTATTAATCCCAAAGGAAATTACTTATGTTACAACTTAACAACAGACAAGGGACATGTTACACTAAGAGCAAGTATATAAGTAATCATGTAAATTTAATAAAGTATAATAAATGTAAGTATCAAACGAAAGTATAGTGTTGCAGCCTAAGTTAATATTGCACATTTTGAGAACAAATAAAGGTTATTCCCATGTGAAGAGCAGACAATTTATTGCACAAGAACAGATAGTATGTTACACATTTCAAGTACTTGAAAAAATGTACCTGGATATCCAATAAAGAAAAAGGGTAATAGTTTAAAGTGAGGGTGAGTGACCGGAAAAGGAGTTATAGAGTCTGATGGCTGTGGGGAGGAAGGATTTCGTGTGACGTTTAGTGGAGCACTTGATGCTAGTCAGTCTACTGCTGAAAACGCTCCTCTGTCCAACCACAACACTATGAAGTGGGTAATTAGCATTTTCAATAATAGACCGAAGCCTAGACAACATTTTCTGATTTGCCACAGTTTCCAAGCTGTCTAGTTTCTCTCCTACCACAGAGACAGCCTTCTGAATTAATTTGTTTAGTCTCCTGATGTCTGCCACTTTCATGCTACTCCCCCAGCATGCCACAGCAAAGAAAATGGCACTGGCCACCACGCTGTTATAGAACATCCGCAGCATAGTGTTGCTGACACTAAAAGATCTGAGCTTGTGTAGGAAATACAGCCTACTTTGACCCTTCTTGTATATGGTCAGTGAGATCCTGGACCAGTCTAGCTTATTGCTCATATGCACCCCTAGATACTTGTACTCCTCAACGATCTCCACCTTCACACCCCTAATAGACAGGGGAGTGGCTGGAGATTGCGATCTTCTTAAATCAACTACCAGTTCTTTAGTTTTACTGGTGTTGATCTGCAGTTGATTCAGTTCACACCAGTCAACAAACCTGTCCACTACCTTCCTGTATTCCATCTCGTCTCCATTTGTTTCTAGGTTAATAGGTTGAAAAATATGTACAGCAAGGTGGCACATTTCTTAGTGCTGTTATACTACAGATTTATGATCCGTTCCTGCACACATGCCTGCCTGTTCAGAGCTCTCTCTGTGTCATTGTAACTGTTCTTCAGAACTTTGACTTTTCCCTCCATCCCTAACATGTACAGTTTTTGCTGCTTGAGGATCCTAAATAGGTCCCATATAACAGAGTGCGGGTACGTGCATGAGTGTGCTCAGTTTTAGGCTGGCACCCCATCCATCATGGTTCCTGCCTTGTACCCAATTACAGGAATAGGTTTCCTTCTCCTGTGATTCTGTAATGAATTGTTTAGTAAAATTTCAAAACTACATTTGAATGATAATACATTTTCTTTTGTGTTTCCAAAATGGATGAATGTATTACTTTCTATAAATATGCTGAAATGAGAATAATATATTTTAAATTGTTGAATGTGTTAGCAACCCAGCATCTTAAGAGGCCTTGACCAAGAGAAAATAATGGTGATCAGGTACAGCCTGTCATACTGCTGCCACAAAGAAACCAATGTTTGCAAAGCTTTTTCTCTTTTACCTTTAAAGGTGCAGTGTGAAAGAAAGGTGTGGTCATCTGACAGATTTACAGATTTAGTTCGCTTTAAATGAATTTCTCCCTAAGGTGTGCAAATGTTGGCATATCATTGTGAGAATATTTAAATTGTCACAATACAGGTTGCAGCTAAAGAAGAACACTAATTATATTTATTAACTCTAAGTATTTCAGCATAATCCGTTTCAGGGCTGCTGGAACTGGAGTTCGTTCTAACAGAATTGGATACAAATATTTCCTAGGGCACCTTCACTCAAATGGGGTCAACTTATACTTGTCAGTTAACTCAGTTTGCATGCTGTTTGAATATATGGGGAAAACCTGCACAGACAACTGCACTCAATCGGACCCTCCTCATGCCCTGTAAGAGCGCTGAAAAAGCTAAATAACATTTAGGCGGTGGCCCGTCTCCAAATGAAGAGAAGGCATTGTCATCTATCTATCTATCTATCTATCTATCTATCTATCTATCTATCTATCTATCTATCTATCTATCTATCTATCTATCTATCTATCTATCTATCTATCTATCTATCTATCTATCTATCTATCTATCTATCTATCTATCTATCTATCTATCAATCATAAAACTACATTTTTTATAAGTTAGATATTATGAGGGTGGAACCAGAATAGGCACAGTTCCCAGAAGACAGGGTTGCAAATCCATATTACACAACAAAGAGACAAATAATTAGAACTGCACCCTGTATCTGCTTATCAGAATTTCATTCAACGCCCACAGTCTGAGTGATGCCAGAATGACAGTAAAAATTGTGCTGAGTGCTCCACCTTAAGCACTGTAATATATTTAGAGGACCCTTTTGTAGCCTAAAGGGGAGGTAAAGTCAAGTTAGAAAATATTTAAGCAGAACATTATGAAAATTTAAATTACATAGCAGTACAGATTTAATTACCAAGATGCAAAAAACAAAAAAGTGAAAAATAAACCATGAAGTGTACAGCTGCCCTTACGCCAAGACTCTATGAAATGATTTCTGAGGAGACGGTGCTTCAACAACAAATCTGGCTGATAAATGCGATAAGTGTACAACAACTGCATAATATAGATGTGTTAAATTCTTTAATAAAATTGTAATCAAATGAATAAGCAAATTATTTCTTCATGTAACAGACAACACCTGACAATAAAAATTTTGCTTCCTGAAAACATTTGGTTGTATCTTATGGATTTTAATCACAAAAAGCACCTTAATACATTTCTATCATGTACCACCTACTTTTATGAGTTCCTCTAATATTATAAGTATAAGTATATTTGTAGAGTATTGCACAGAGGTGGCCAGGTCCGATCCTGGAGAGCCACAGTGGCTGCATAATGCTAGATGCCTAATGATTTTGCTTCAGAGAAATTCATATTTGGTGTTTTCATGCACATTGCTGTCCTAAATAGAGCACAAGTGGAGTAAGAGAACTTACATTTTTTATTTAAAGATTAAATTTTTCATTTTACCCCATATAATAAAATTCTGACTTGAAATAATTACTGCTAAAAACAACTGCTTTATGTTGGGAAAATCATTTACTGAATAAATCAGATTTTTTTCTCTTTGTGGTGGTTTTGTAAGTAGCTGTTTTTTTATTGCATTATATTACATATAATATAATGTCTTTTGAGATGGAAGGCAAAGGTGGGCTGGCAGTTTGACTGGGATAAACAATTTCTTATCCTCGTCAAATGGGGTAGCTGGAATTCGTTTTCCCAGTCAGGGTGACATAATGTAAGGACCAAGTAAGATGGCCTCTCAAGACTATGTGTTCCTCCCATATGCCAGGTGGCACTATTCCTCTGTTGTATATACCTGCAGGGTTGACTGGGAGGCGAAACCCAAATGGGTAGCCCTGCTGGCTTCTTTGGGTGCTGCCAGCAGAAGCTGCTAGGATTGGACATCTGTATTTAATGGAGGTTTTGGACCTTGAACCCCCTCATGTGTGCAATGCTGTAGTACCAGAAGTCCTCTCTGTTCCGTCAGAAAAGGAGCCACTCCACTTCATCTAGGGAGTCAAAGTTGGGAGAGGAGAACAGAACTTGCATTGGGAGGAGTAGAAAATAAGAGAAAAGAAAGGATTGTTGCTTATTGTTAAAGATGAAGTTTGCAGGTATGTTGCTAGAAGACTTGTGTCTGTACAGTTCTGCATGGTGTTTGTGGCTCTGAGAAAGCCCCTACAGGCCACACTTACAATGCATATACTGTATATTTAAATTCTGAATACCATCTAGTGCATGTTTATCCTTAAAGAAAAAAATCTTATTTTTAATTTTTATATATATGGTGGAGCAGTCATTAAAAGTGCTGCCTTACAGCTCCAGTAGACATAAGAACAAAAGAAATTTGACAAATGAGCAGAAACTATTCAGTCCATCAAACCTGTTTGTTTAGCTAATAGCTAAGCTGTCCGAATATGTCATCTACATTTTTCCAAAGGTTGTGAAGTTTTCCCCTTCAACTACATGTGTTGGGGCCTCATGTATAAACGGTGCGTATGCACAAAAACATTGCATACGTCCGTTTCCACACTCACTTCGAGATGTATAAAAACTAAACTTAGCGTAAAGCCACACACATTTTCACGGCAGTGTCCCCCCTTGGGTACACATGTTTCTACTCAGTTTCGTAAACTGGAGGTAACCAGCGTCAAAGCAGTGCCACTGTTTCTGTGGTCTGTTTTTCTTTTTTAGAAAGAAATCTATGAAGCGGGTTTTGTCAAATACACCGAAATTAATTGCATATTGTTTATAAATGTAATTCACTTGATTGTAATCATAATGTAACAATATAATGGTGAAAGGAATGGCCAAACTATTCCAACTATCATGGCCACTTTAGTGTTGTTAGAAGATATCGCAAATGGAAGAATTAGAAGAGAGTGTGTATTTATAGATGATAATGAGTGATTTTTAAGTCGATTTCAATTTTCAAGAGCTATCATCTTAGAGTTGTGTGCTGAACTGGCACCAGTGCTACAAAGGCAGACTATGAGGAATTGTGCTCTACCTGCTCCTTTGCCAGTTCTGTCCACTCTCAGATTTTTAGCCACAGGAGCTTTTTAAGTTGAACTTGCTGCCTGATAAGGTATTTCTCAGTCATCACTGAGTTGCACCATGCCAGCTGTATGGGATGGTATTATCCACTTGTCATTCAGATATATAAGATTTTCTTACACTGTGGTTGAACTGGGAAACATCAAAGAGCAATTCACAGCAATGTCTGGTTTTCCAAATGTAATCAGAGCAGTCAGCTGCATGCACATTGCTATTGCAATGGCAAAGGACAAGTTACATCAGCTAGGGATGAATCACCAAAAGAATGGACTGGCATTACATCATCTATAGCTAGAGAACCTATTAAAACGGCAGCTCTGCACAGTCGCAGGTTTTTCAACTAGTGCGGCAAAAGGCAACCAGTCCTTTTAAGGATAAAGAGCAGAGAATCAATCCGTTGTGGTGCTCAATGCCGACGCTACACTATAAAGGCGCCTTCAGAGAATGAATTTGCTTAAGTAAATAGAAATCATTTCTACTATATTAATGTGCTGCTCTATAATGCACAGAAAGGGTGTTGCATTGTGCAAACATGTAGCGTGCTTCACAATGTGGCACACAATTGTAGCTTGCCTGTACCTGAAGAGATGCACTATGATGAACCTGACTCTGACCCACCAAATGGTCAGGCAAATCAGACAGCGTTACAACTTTGTTTGAATATAATTAGCAGAATATAAAAACAGGTAATCAGATGCAGCCTTTATTTTTTAACTAATTCATTTAATTTGTGGTCAATATCACATAATACAGCCTTTATATGCCTTAGTTCATTGGCCACATCTTTTACAGCATCCACTATTGCATTTTGTGTGTCCAGAACAGAGTCCGTGAGCATACAGCCAGATAGACTCCCACCGGTTACAAGGCATTGGTGTGCGCACAGGCAGCACACGAAGACGTGCTTGGCACAGCAGCACCATTATGTCATCAGAATGGGTAGCAGCTTTTGTAATATTGTCTGAAAACAGAATAAACAGATGATGGGCTGCGACTTGCCTGTTCATGTCAATTGTGATATCTGACCACTTCTTTTTTTCTTTCGGGCACTGTGCAACATTCTGAACTTAAACTTTCAAGTGTCTCCGCCACACTTTTACTGCTTATACCACTGCATAAGCTAACAAAGAGTACGTTTTTTCCTTTCCATTGTATTTTAAACAAACAGTGAACCGAAAGTGATATTTATATTGATTTGTATGTTAAAATATGCAAAATTCTGGGAAGAATTGTGGTGGGGCTATAGGCATGTGCATGTGCTTTAAATTTCACATTCATTGGGATTTGTAAAAGGGAAGTGCATGGAACTTGGTGTACACACAGATTTATGCATCTGAATTTTTTTGTACATACGCACATTTCCACTTATGTCTGTACGACATGTTTTAGTGTGAATTCTACACACAGCATTTTACATCAGGCACTTGGTAGTTTGTTCTAGAGTCCCGCAACTCTTTGCATGAAGAAGTGCTCCATAGCTTCAATTTTAAATGCACTTTCCCTTAATTTCCTTGAGTTCATGATTCAACCTCAAGCCAAAAGAATGTTGCTGGATCTACTTTATCAGTGCCTTTGAGGATTTTAAATACCTAGATTAGCTCCCAATGCAGTCTCCGCTTGAGAATGAACAGGTTTAATTCTCTGAGTCTCTCAGAGTATGGCATGTCTTTAAGTCCTAGGATGCACCTGGTTGCTCTCCTCTGCACAGCTTCAAGTGCTGCTATGTCTTTCTTGCAACATGTTGCCCAGAACTGCACACAATACTCCAGCTCTAGCCTTACTAGTGCATTATATAGTTTGAGCATACCGTTCCTTGACTTAAATTCAACAGTTTTTATGATAAAACCTAACATATTGTTTGCCTTTTTAATTCTTTCTGTGCATTGCTTAGTCAATAAAAATGTTGCATCAACATAAACCCCTAAATCCTTTTCCTTTTCGCTTCCTGTATGACAGTGTCTTCCATCTTGAATTTATAACTGATGTTCCTTTTGGCCACATGTAGCACTTTGCACTTTTCTACATTAAACTGCTTTTTCCAGTTTTTCGCCCAGTTCTGAAGGTCGTGCAGGTGTTCTTGAATTCCTTTTGCTGCCTCCCCAGTGTCTGCCATCCGTTTGGTTTTAGTGTCAACTGTGAATTTGAAATGTTTACTAACTAACTGTCAGTACTATAAATCAGAAAAAGTAATGGTCCAAGGACAGACCCCTGAGGGACTCCACTGATGACCTTGCTCAATGTGGAGCATTCTCCTCTTACCTGTGCTGTTTGTCTCCTGCGGGTTAACCAACTAGAGATCCAGATTTGTAAGTTATCTCTGATGCCTACAGCTTCTAGAGTCAGTGGGACTGTATCAAATGCTTTTTCAAAGTCTAGGTAAATTACTGTATGTCATATCCTTTTTTTGTCAACTATTCTGCCTCCTTCTTCAAAAAAAATTCATTGCATCTGTGGAGTTTGTAGGTTCTACCTATCTACACATCTGATAGGCCTACAGTGAGGATATATAAGTGTAAATGTATCCTACAATGGACTGGCACATCATCAGGAACTCATTCCTTCCTTGAGCCCAGTTTTGCTAGGATGGGCCCTGACTATCTATGATCCAGAATTGAAACATGCAAGTTCAGAAAAATGGCAAAATGGAAAAATAAGCATATGACAGATTTCCTAGTTCAGTTCTTAGAAAACCAAAGGAGTGTAAAAACATATGTTGAACTAAAACCCAAATGGTCAAGTTTAAATTAATATTATTTAATGTTTAAAGAAACAAAAATAAAGTAAAATTAATGACCAAGGAAAAGAAAAAAGATAAATGATACATGCTTATAGAAGAACAGGAAATTATTTCCAAAATCGTGGATGCCAATTCTGTAATTTTCAGAGGTGTACATGTTTTTGTTTTTTCTAATTCTTGAACCTCAGCATTTTTCCCACCATATGTTAAGAGCTTAAAAAGTCAGCCTTGATGGGAGTACTAGCTTTTGGCATGAGATTTTTAAATACAGTACTAGAATAACTTGGCTTCTAAAACCTAAGGGAAAATGTGAATCAATGAATCATTATTGGCACATTAGAAAGTAGTGGTAAATGGTGACAGAGTTATTCATGGTAGAATAAAAATATGATATTGTTTGGCTTGGAAATGTCTGCCAAAGCCCACCAAGGCAGGGCAGGGGTAGCTGAGGCCAAAATCCTTCACTCTGACCACAGGACCCTGTGTTTATTTTATCTCTTACTGTGACCTGGTTCCTAAGCTTCTTAGGACTTTGTGTCTTACTGGGGTAGTCTTCCATCATTGTCCAATTGGTTATGCGTGTCTTTATTTTAATGATCTACTGGTGATGTGGTGGAGTTTATTGTCTGATAATGGTTAGTGAAAATGGTGAATTAAAATGTTTATGGAGCCTGCACAGAGTGATAATGATTCTTTAACCAGGGAACATTTAAGGGCTGAGCTGACATCAAAAGGGCAAATGCCTTAATGATGGAACAGTAACCACAGTAATCCACAAAAGAATACAAATTAAATGTATTATTTTCTATAATAAACTGACCTTTCCACACCATGCTGTATGTTTACCTTTTATATATATTTATATATTTTCATGGCTGTGGCCATGCTGTGTATGAGAACTGCCTTTTGGCTTTAAATTCTCGTTTTGAAAATTGGTTTGCTTATGTTTTATTTATTTGTCTCATTAGTGAATACTTGCTTTATATGCCTCAGAATTTCTGATATTACTCGGTTTGAATTTAATTCAGTTTTATTTGTCTGACACCTCCTGACTCACTGGTATGAGAAAATCCCCACATATGATATACCGTTCAACTCTTTTGGGGTTCCCCTGTAGTTTAGCCATCTAGACCTGAAAAACCCTCATTTTTAGGCCATTTTTGTGTATTAAATTATACCCTTATGATGAAGAGTAATACAACAGGTGTCTTCCGCAAATGCGATCAGAAGAAGTTGAAGTTGTGCAGGCCACATTAACTGACCACAGGGGATCACCCCCTAATGGTATAAGAAAGGTCAAAGAGAGATTAAAGTTACTCACAATATGAAGAACACATGCCAGACAATAGTTTCTCAAAGCAGGAAAACTCAACTCTTCATTCAACACAACAGTGTTGTGCAGGTGCCATGATGGTTATAAAGCAACTGTAATGGATCTTTATATGACTGTTAGTGGATTCGTTTCAATACATTAAAAATTAATATTTTCAGTTTTTGGTGGAACCTTTCTTGTTTATTATGTACTTCTACCTCTATAAGCAAATCATAAAGTTTATTATGAACGCCCTGAATTTGGTCAGCTTGCAGTAATTCAGACTTTTTTGTTTATTTAATTCCATATCAGTAGGTGTAATATGTTGCAGTATCTGCAACAGAAAAGCAAAACTTGAGGTGAACAAGAACCACATAGAGTACAGTGATCCCTCGCTATATCGCGCTTCGCCTTTCGCGGCTTCACTCCATCACGGATTTTATATGTAAGCATATTTAAATATATATCGCGGATTTTTTGCTGGTTTGCGGATTTCTGTGAACAATGGGTCTTTTAATTTCTGGTACATGCTTCCTCAGTTGGTTTGCCCAGTTGATTTCATACAAGGGACGCTATTGGCAGATGGCTGAGAAGCTAGATTGCTTACTTTTCTCTCTCTCTTGCGCTGACTATCTGTGATCCTGACGTATGGGGATTGAGCAGGGGGGCTGTTCGCACACCTAGACGATATGGACGCTCGTCTAAAAATGCTGAAAGATTATCTTCACGTTGCTATCTTTTGTCAGCTGCTTCATGAAACGACATGCTCCACAGTGCTTCGCATACTTAAAAGCTCGAAGGGCACATATTGATTTTTGACTGAAAAACAAACTCTCTCTCTCTCTCTCTCTCTCTCCCTGCTCCTGACGGAGGGGGTGTGAGCTGCCGCCTTCAACAGCTTTGTGCCGCGGTGCTTCGCATACTTAAAAGCCAAACAGCCCTATTGATTTGTTTGCTAGAGATTGTTTTCTCTATCTATGTGACATTCTGTGCTCCTGACATGCACTCCTTTGAAGAGGAAGATATGTTTGCATTCTTTTAATTGTGAGACAGAACTGTCATCTCTGTCTTGTCATGGAGCACAGTTTAAACTTTTGAAAAAGAGGCAAATGTTTGTTTGCAGTGTTTGAATAACGTTCCTGTCTCTCTACAACCTCCTGTGTTTCTGCGCAAATCTGTGACCCAAGCATGACAATATAAAAATAACCATATAAACATATGGTTTCTACTTTGCGGATTTTCTTATTTCGCGGGTGGCTCTGGAACGCAACCCCCGCGATGGAGGAGGGATTACTGTATAACCATTCTTTAACAAAATGCTAATAAAGTAACGCAAGGGACAGTAGGGAAGATGACATAGTATCAGTGACATGATTGACCAATTACTATATTACTGTCATTCTTCTTGCCACCAGCTGGCTTGTTTCAATGGACAACAAATGACTGCAATGTGCAGCAAAATGAACTCTGGCATAGCACATTTTTTATTATTGTTTTTAGCTTGATTTCAATGTCACATAATCTAGGAATTCTCTCAGATTTGCACAATTTGTTAACAACTAGACAAAGGTGAAATAATAATTACACTTCAATCCTTATTTCAGAAACATCTTTACAGCATGAGCTATTTTTGTAGCTAAGAAATAATGTGCAGTGTGGGCCAGTTAATGCAAATAAAAAACAATATTACTGTATATTAGAAACTAAACATACAAAAGAACAATGTTTTAATATAATTAAAAGAAACAAACAAGAGGGTAATATTTAAGGCACTGACTAATCTAACACTGCACATAAAATGCTGTGATTCTTGTTTAAACTGTTCACATGGTGACCCTGTAGAATTTCTCCTCCCAGGCACGACTGTGCAAACCTCTTGGGCTGAGTGAACAAACATTTAGTTCCAAGATCTTTACACTTGGTTTGTGCTCTGCAATGGAATCAAATAAAGCTTAGAGTGTTTGTGGACAATGTGTGGTCTGTGCCTGGTCCCTGGTCCACATAAGAGTTCCTCCCGCAAGCCCCTGTCGTAGGACCAGAGCCACTCTTTATTTATAGCATACTAAATAAATATAGGCTTAGCTGCAAAAGTAAGAGACAGCCTCAAAAAAAACTGATTTATTCTGTTTTCTATTATTTAGCACTTTTTACTCACAAATGTTTTTCTTATTTATCTTTACATTTTTGCTTGTTTTGCAAGGTTATTATCTAAGAAAAGTTTGTTCATGCCAGGATCAGGGCAGGTTATAATTTTTTCTCTTTCTTTATCTCAAGTATTCCTGTAAATATCATTTTAATATGGCCAATGACCATTATTAAAGAATATTACAAAGGCATAGGTAGCCTGTTGTTACATTTACAGGTAAAAGTTACCTCCCTATTTGGCATTAAGCCTGTTTATATCTTAAGAGAATGTTTTTTGAAGGTGTTGCCAGTTTAATGTCTGAGGCTTTATTTGTTAATGGTTTAATAAAAATAGATTTATTTCCCTATTTTTTTCTAATGGAACGTAATATCTAAATCAAGTGGACTGTATGGTAAACTGGTGTAATAAAAACTTTCTCACTCTGAATGTAAAAAAGACCAAAGAAATTATATTTGATTTTAAGAGACAGAAATCTGTATGTTCACCCATTGTTGTTTTGGGGGAGGACATAGAAATAGTAAATGAATATAAATACTTAGGAACTAACTTAGATAACAATCTTAACTGGAATGCAAATACAAAAAAAAATATTCTCCAAATGCAATCAGCATTTATTTCTCCTCCATAAACTCAAACTATTTAAAGCAGACAAGGACCTCATGTTGTCCTTTTATCGCAGTATGATCCAGTCTGTGATCACATTCAGTTTTATTGTCTGGTTTAGTGGTCTAACAAACCAAAATTTATAAAAGCATCAGCAGATTACTAAGCATGCAGTTCAAATTATTGGGACTGATGTAGATGATCTGGCAAGTGAGTGTCAGAGGGCAATGCTAAAGAAGCAAGAAATAATCTCAACTGACAAGAGACATCCATTACATGTAGAACTTAACTTCAGTAAATCAGGAAGGAAAGTCGCTTTGAAAATCCTCACAAATTGCTCTAGAAACTCCTTTCTTCCTAGTGCCATATGACTTTTCAAAATGAGAATGAGAAAATGATTAAGGTTTGACATGTATCCTGTAACAATTTTTGTGTAAATGTGGATTATCAAACTGCCTTACCTTAACCTGTCTTGTCTCTATTTGTTGCGTTTTGTTTCATTTCTCTCTGTCTTGTTATGAGATGCAACTGAGAAGGCAAATTTCATGTTTTCTTATGTAAACATGACTAAATAAAGCAAGCTTGAACCTTGAACCTTTATTTTTTCCTGTTTGGCATGATTCATTAAATACTGATTCAGGGTACTTACACCGATTTATGTAAAACAGTAAATTATGAACATTTCCTTTAGTAGTCTTAAATAACATTTATAAAACAGTGGCTAGAAAAATGATCACAGGGAGAGAAAAAACTATGGAAACAGGCAAAAATAGCTTAAGATGGCATGACATTGTATGCAAATTGCATTTGACCAATAGGGAAAAGAAATAACAAGTGGTATAAGATATAAACAAAAAATATCAATAACTAAAAAAACGTCAGCTTCAGGTTTTCTTGCATTTTAAAAGAGTTTTGGTTTAAACCTGACAGAAGAAACAAAAAACAAATGAAACAGCTACGGAAGTCAATACATGGCCTCTAACAAAACAGATACTCCACTAGCCCTATGTTTTCTGCATATGTCTAATAGCCTACCTGGTGTTATCATGCTTTCTCAGAATAATATACACTCTCAGCTTCCATCTCTGTCTCTCTCCAGCTCTTTCTGCACCTCTGGATTCACATCCTCAATGCAAGACAGTCTTTGTCTAGTTCAACTTTAGTCTCATTGATCAAGTACTGGGGATGAGTCTTCATTGTCCCGAAGAGACCCTGAATCTGATGTATGCCAAAATTGTGATTTGCTCTTAAATAATTTGGCTGGTATGAAGCGTCTGTGTTGCATGATCTATCAAGCAGGCAGCATAGGGTTCTACCTCCTTGTCAGAATTCTTTCTGGTCTGTCAAAGTGTCCAGCTGCTTGTGGTACACCTGGAGAAATCTCCTCTGTAGTTCACTCAGTGCTGACAGGACTTACCAGCACCTTGGGCCTCCCATCTGCCCACACTGATGTGTAGTGAAGCTCTCAGATTTTGAGTCTTTCTTTCTTTCTTTCTTTCTTTCTTTCTTTCTTTCTTTCTTTCTTTCTTTCTTTCTTTCTTTCTTTCTTTCTTTCTTTCTTTCTTTCAGACCAGACTCTGCTGGGTCCTTCCCTATCATTGCTACTCTGATCCCCTTTATGCCCTTTGCTGCTAATGATAGTTGTCATATATCATAGGAAAGTATAAATGTAGCCTCAATCTGTCTACTATATCTTTAAAGTGATGTATTTCAGGTTATTTAGTGCAGCTTGTTTACATTTTTAGGTACAATAATATGCATTAATGTTCATTACAAATATCTCAAATTTAAAAAAAAGATCTACATTATTAAAAGAATGTTGAGGTTTATGTCACAAATTAATATGATTCATTCAAAAACAAAGTTAATGCAATATACTGCAAATTACACTGTTTAACTTACATTTGCCTTTCTTATTTTTTGAAATGTTTCAAATTTCTTTTAATCATATACTGTTTCAGCTTAATCATGGGCTTTTCAATAACCAAAAGTGATATATGACTTCAGTAAATTATCATTAAGAAAAAAAAACCTAAGCTGTCTATCATACTTAATGTTCATTATTAATACGCTAATACGCTGAACATTAATTTTTAAAGGCACATTAATCAATCTTTTCTGTCCTGTTATTTTCCCTGTGCCATAAATCATTTACTTACATTTGTTTCTGTAATTGATAGAGTTCACTGATTTGAAATATTAGTAAAATGAATAAAGTGTAACTATGCAAAAAATATGTAAAAGAATAGCATAGTAAAAATGTGACAAAGGAAATGTATTTGACTGAAATTCAGTTCAAATTAATATAATCTTTAAAACTGCAATTCTATTTATAAGCCCTGTACATTAATTAGAAATACAATGCAGTCAGAGTACAACATGAAACGATAAACAACAAAAATGTAAGGTTAGATTAAAAAAGAAAGAGTGACATATATACAAAGAAACCATTTTTTGGTGGAATACTCCTTTAGCAAAACACAAATATAAATATGGTAACTATCTTAAAAGTGGGTTCATAATACAGGCTAAACTTGAGGGGTAACTATCCATACATCCATTATCCAACCCGCTATATCCTAACTACAGGGTCACGGGGGTCTGCTGGAGCCAATCCCAGACAACACAGGGTGCAAGGCAGGAAACAAACCCTGGGCAGGGTGCCAGCCCACACACACTAGGGACAATTTAGAATCACCAATGCACCTAACCTGCATGTCTTTGAACTGTGGGAGGAAACCGGAGCACCTGGAGGAAACCCACGCAAACACGGGGAGAACATGCAAACTCCACGCAGGGAGGACCCGGGAAGCGAACCCAGGTCTCCTAACTGCGAAGCAGCAGCTCTACCCACTGCGCCACCATGCCACTTGAGGGGTAACTATTGGGTTCTAAATGACAGTCATTAGTTGATAGTGCTTCCAGTCTCTCTGGGTGTGTAGTTGATAGCCCACTCGTTATTTACTGTCATACAGTGTCGCCAACTGTGGCTGACTTCTATGATGACATGGTGTATTTATGAAACCTCTAATATGACTTGATTAGTCAACTATGTTGCCACAAAGAATAAGAGGCTGCTTTGTCAATAATCCAAATCACACTGGTTATATGTTGTAAGGTTTATTTTGGTTCACAGTTTATAAATTACAAAGGAGGACCATTAGATTAGATGAGGAAGATTACATACAACTTAATCAGTTTAGTTAACAAGTCCCTTCATTAAGGCTCTCAACAAATGTATATAAACATTGCAATCCAAACAAAGGTCAGAATATTAAAATTACACTAATGAAAAAGCGGCTGATTAATATGAAACACCTACTGTAAATACTAAAAATACAACAATATTGAAACGGTTAAGCAATATAAAGGCAAATATTTTAATGAAGAAAAGGCCAAACTACTCAAAGGGTCTTGCAGTTCAAGCAGTACAGAAGAGCAACATTCAAAAATAACAAAACTAAAGTAACCTTTGCTGTTGTAATCCAAATGCTTAAAGAAAAGAGAAAATGCTCTAAATAGGGGTTTTGATGGCAGCTCTTTTAGCTACATTTTTGCACAATTGGGGGGCCCGTCCCTTAAGGCTCAATATGAATAGGCAAGGGAAGCTAGCAAAACAAAACAATGCAATTAGTGCGCAAAAGGGAAATTATAAAATGATTAATAAAAGTGAATACAATACTACATAAAACATAATTAAACGTTAATAGAAACACAAACAATTCTTTTCATAAAAATAACAAAATAATTTACAAAGACAGAAAATATAAACCAGAAATAAAAATGAAAAAAAAATGAGAATGAGTAAAAATGAAATCCAAAAAGTCTGTGTCATACAACGACACCAAAGACGTTAAGCTACTGTTTTACGCTAAAGAAAATACTTTTTCTTTTTGACTGAAATACAATAAAAAGAAAGAGCAACCGAGTGGTTGATATGGTAAGTTGGGTAACTGAAACATTCAGAAATTCAGATACAGTAATCTACCAAAATGAAAGGACAGATGGCAATGTCTAAACATGTGCAGGAAGATGCCATCTGGTGAGAATGATGATGTTTAAAGCCCGGAGGCAGTCTATTGACATTACGTGCACACACTGAAACTGGGCATTTTTCATAATTAGTATTGCATAGAGCCAGATTGAGGCAAGTAAAATCAATTTTTGAACATTTAATGGCTCTTTACAATAATCTACAGGTGATAAAAAGAACTCTAGTGGCCCCATCCTGATTTAAAATTCACCAACATAGTATTGTTTAATCAATTACTGCATTGAGTACCTCAATTAAAATTCAGCTCTAACAGACATGGGTGATGATCTTTCTATTTAACCTTTATATCTTGTTTTCTACTTTTTAACCTTACTGGTCAGAGGGGTTAGCTCAGAAATAGATCGTATTCCCTCTGAATGACCAAACTGTGCATGATGATTTGGAGTATCATAAAATTTGCCCAAGGTGGGTACCTAAACAGCTTACTAAACTACACAAGCCAGCATCCTTTGGTGAATAAGCCATCGTGAACATATTGTATTGCGTCAGCTTCTATCTGCTGTGGTTACCGCATAATTTTCAAATTGCCTTTAATTTTTGATTTGCCCTTATATTTATAGTCTGAGGTGTACAGACTGAAGAGAAAAGGAAACAGGCCTGTTTCTTGTGGTGTATCAATGTTGCTCACATCCATATCAGAGACACAGTCCTTGAACCTCACATACTGTGGTCTGCTGGACAGATAGTTCATTATCCAGGACACTATAGGTTCATCCACCTGCTTATCTCTAAGATTACTCCTTAACAGGGATAGCTCGATGGTTTTGAAGGCACTGAAGAAAACAAAAAAACATAATCCTCCCAGTTGGCTAATTTTAACAAATGAAGCCAGTTGCAGGCTGCTGTTATTTTTTAAGTATGGTTGGTCATCCAAAAGTTTTACACTTTTCTAATTCATTCCTATTCATACTTGCCTGGCAGACATGTTAAGGTTGATAAATGAAGCACTTGCATCACTTTCACAAATTAATGTGACTGAAAATGCTGGTGGGCTGCACAAGCATCTTGTAGACTCCTCACCAAAGAGAAACCCATGTATGAGGACCAGCAGAGCAGCAGCACATAAGCAAAGCCGCTCTTCAAATGTCTGGGACAACTGGTGAGCTCCTCTAATAGTAACTGTGTTGCTCCTATCACCCTATCACCCAAGCCAGATGTAAACATGAGCTAAGACACTGCAAGTCAGGACAAGTGAAGTGCTGTATGCTGAGTGCCCAAAGCTGACTTCAGCACCATGAATACAAAAAGCTTTTCAGAGTTGTAATTTAAACATTAATAAAGAGACAGGAAACCATAAGGATCTTTTTACACAGTAACATTTTCAGTTAAGACTGTTGATGGGTCTTCCAATGACAGAAGGCCTTTATCTACTTTGTGTGTTCCCTTTGTTATGTGTTTGTTTTTATAGTTGGTGAATTTCAGTGAGTTTTGTCATTAAGTGACAATGTAAACCAAAAAATTGGATTAAAATTAGGTAATACTGGAGCCTTTAGAAGCATTGTAAGTTTTGTACAAATACATTCAATATTATGTATATAATATTTTGATAAAAAATATTAAATAATTTTTCTACTGGACAAACCAACATAACTGAAAACAAAATGATATATATGTCTAATATATGTCTCTCATTTGTCTCTGTCAACAAATTCAGTTGTAGTATGGCAGTTTAACTCACTTAAAAAAAAAGGGTGCTATTAACATTTGGATGAACCAGTTGGACCAGATTCAGTAGGGCAACTCAGTACAGACTATGGGAATCACAGATCTGTATATCATCATACATTTCATCATTTCTAATTGCTTTTTTAAATTCAGAACTTTTTTTTATAATGATGATGGTTTCAACGTTTCATTTATTCAAAGCACCAGGTAACTGATAAAAGCAGCGGGTCAACTGATCTGTTTTTGAGATTCATAAATCTTTTCAAATGAAGCGTCTTGCTTCATGTCAAATTACCAGTATATTTTGATTTTCTTAGGAACATGTCTCTTGCAAAATAAAGGAAAATATGTTCTCATTTTTGGTAAGAATTCAAGTGTATAAAATATCAATACTTTTTAAGATACCATCTACCTATTGATGTTCTTAAGACCTAATTTAGTAAGGTAATGGAAGGTTTAGCACCTCAGAGCTGGGTTAAACGTTTAATAATGCTGTAGCTAATTTTATCAAGAGACGTAACTTGGTATCAGAAATGTGTCAACAAAAATCATGCCATTGCTTCAAAAAGAATGCCACCAGAAAATGACCTGTTGATTTTGAATAAAGAAGCATTTTCTTTTCTTGTTGGACTAAAGGCTGTCTTCTTCAGACAATATCATCAGTAACAGTGAAGACATGCCAGTTTTTACGGGTGACTCCTATAACTTTTGGGTGCAGGCAGGCATTAAGCGAATCCTAAAGCTTCAATGGTATGAAAGAAGAAGAGTGAAGTAGTGGATGGAGAAAATAATAACAAGGAAAACAAAATGAAACTTCTTGGGCTCTTCCCAAGAAACGCAGATCTGGAAAGTAACACAAGAAAAGTGAAATTAGCTGAATCCATGTTAGGACAATTATAGCATGAACAGGCATTCAGCCCAACATAACTTTACAAGCACATCCCAACCCACTGCTGTTACTTCAGGTGTGCCCCAGGGCTCTGTCCTGGGACCCCTCCTTTTCATTATTTACTTCTTTCCCCTTGGTAATATCTTTCGTAAATATAACATTAGCTTCCACTGTTATACAGATGACACCCAGCTTTACCTCACTAGCAAACCTACTTTTTCCTTTCCACCCTCCTCGCTTATTGATTGCATAGCAGAAATCAAATCCTGGTTTTCTATGAATTTTCTTAAATGAAACAGTGACAAAACTGAGGTTCTCCTCATTGGTACAAAATCAACATTATCCAAAACTGATCATTTTTCATTTGTTATTGATAATTGTTCTGTTTCCCTTTCCCCACAGGTTAAGAGTATGGGTGTCATCTTTGACAGTACTTTATCCTTTCAGTCCCACATCAATAACATCTCCCGGTCTGCATATTTCCACTTACGTAACATTAATCGCATTCGCCCCTCCCTCACTCCCCACACCACTGCTATCCTTGTTCATAGTCTTGTCACTTCTCGTCTGGATTATTGCAATTCCCTTTTCTTTGATCTTCCTCTCAAATCTTTTTATAAGCTTCAACTGGTCCAGAATTCAGCTGCCCACATCATTACTAGAACCCCCTCTGTTCACCATATCACTCCCGTTTTGCAGCAGCTACATTGCCTTACAGTTAAGTTCCGCATTGACTTCAAAATTCAGTTCAAATTCAAGGCTATCCACAACCTTGCCCTTCCATATCTGTTCGACCTCTTCCATGTTGCCATTCCCTCCCGCACCCTTAGATCCTCTTCCTCCATCCACATGACTGTCCCCTTCAACCATCTTACCACTACCACAGCTCTGCAACTCACTACCATCTGAGCTTAGAAATATTGAATCATTCTCACTTTTCAAATCTTAACTTAAAACTCATTTGTTTAAGACTGCTTTTTCTCTTTGACTACAATTGCTCTGTCTGATTTTAAATTTTGTATTTTAGTTTTGTTTATAATGTGTGTTTCATCTATTGTTCAGTGTCCTTGAGTGTTTAGAAAGGCGTCTACGAATAAATAAAATGTATTATTATTATTATTATTACAATGTCTCTTGACCTTACAAAATAACATCACGTTGAAAGCACTACTTTCCAGAAAGCGTGATAACTCATTCCATGTATTTGTAAGATGTAAGCCTCACTGTGCCTGTGAGTATTAAGACAGAAGTTTTCTTTCTTTTTAATCTTTCTGCTGTGTGTTCAGGCCAATGTGTGTGTGGATATATTTGGTGAACTTCTATAAAAAGATAAAGTTTCCCCTGTGGACAAATAAGATTCTGTCTATCTAAGTCCAGCAAAGTAACAAATTGATCAGATTTTTTGGGAAAGACTGAACTAAGAACTTTACTGATACAAGACAAAATCTGTATTTCAAAATAAAAGTCTTTCAAATTTCACTAGTATTTCAGTGACTGTCTGTAAGATTTAAGCCATAAAGTGTAAACAGGTACATAATAATTGAAAGTGTGGATAAACACATGAAACCAGAAATTAAATAAAGTAAAATGCAAAAAATGCACCCCCAAAAACCTTTAGTTATTCTCAATCCATCCATCTACTGTGCTTTGGTCAAGAAAGTGCCATCCATTCATTTAAGAACTACAGCTTGTACAACAGGGAGAACCTCACCAATTTCACTAACCACCAACCAAGAACAATTACATGGGGCTTACTTAAGTCTTTAAATATGTTATTGCTACCCTCAGGCACTTCTTCACACAAGAACCTGCTTATATTCTTGGGCTTCCTCTTACATTATATACATTGGTTGAAGCCAAACCATTGCTTGGTGTTAAAACTGTTGTGAAGATAAAATTAAAGCCATAACACCAATGGCTAAGGACTTTTAATTGAAGAGAAGAGATTCTTATGTAAATACAGGACAAGGAAAAGTCAAGAAAATGTTAATGAAGACATTAATATTGCACTTAGCATTATAATACTAAGATAAGTAAAATAAACAGAAGAGTTTGGAATGTGGGTATTGTAATAAAAAGATAAACAAATATGTCTTTCACATGATAGATGACAGAAAAGGTTTAAAAACTATTCCTTGATGAAAGAATTACTTATAAAATTCTAAGACGTGAAAGTCTAGTGACAACTTTTCAGTTATTAAAGGTGGATTAGAGAGAAAGAGACAATAACAGCTACTAAAGACAATTTTATTCAATAGTTAAAGAAAGAATACTGACACTCAGAAAATATCCATTAAATATGGATAATGCCATGAAACTGCCATCAAACAGAACATCATTGATTTTTGCCACGTTCAAAGTTGTTATTTAAAAGTTATTGCTGGGACTTGTAAAACTAATTCTGGTGAAGTGCCAAGAAAAGAAAAGCACACATCTCTTATCACATAATCTTTGAGATCAACGGTGTCAGTTTCCACCTCATTTATCTGTGCCGTGGGCTGAAATCTTGTTTTATGCCAAGTAGTTTAGAATCAAGGGTACTGCACACGCTCTACTTGGATGCAAATATGCGGCACAAAGTGATAAAAAGCAAAACATGCACCAGTTAAACTGCTTATTCTCTCAAAAGGTGTTGCTACTTGTCAGAGCTGTAGGCTATACTGTGATGGCTCAAGCCTGAAGTCATTACACTCCCATTCCTTTTTTACATGATGCTTCATCAGTGGCTTGAGCACTTACAGAGTTTCCAGCTATTGTGTTAACCTTACAGAAACAGAATTTGTCAGCCATGCACTTCTGCTATGGACTGGTAGCTTGTCCAAGGCTGTTTAATGCCCTTTGCAGTAGGCATAGGTTCTGGTCTCCTGTGAAACTGAATTGGATTAAGCAGGTTTGAGAATTAAATTGATCATCACAACAGTCAGTGACCAGGTAAATATAAACATGAAAGGAAAAGAAGAAAATTAATTAAGTGATTTTTTGGTGATGAAATATTTATTGAAAAAAATGAAAATGGTAGGAATAGTGTGCAAAGAGCATTCCAAAAAGGACAACAAAAGGAGATACTTGTGAAAAGGAAATTCCAATATTAGCAATTGCCCCATATCAGCAAGCACTAACATTTGCATGGGGCTCTGATTTATTCATTTCCTAAGAAAATCTTTACCCCTTAGTCTAATACTTTCAACATTTCCTTTACTTGCATGACATCTGCTTGCAAGTAAATGGAGCTGCTGTTTACATCATAATTACTTATAATTATACAATTTTAAGTATAAAAATATTGCAGTTTAGAACTGTTACGGGGGCCTTGCTGCTTTAGTCAATAAACAGTTATTCAGTATGACTGTATTACCTGAATCTTGCTTTCAGTAACTCGCTCTCCATTAATTAGACAGGATAAGGGTTGCTGTCTGCCTTTGCTTAGCTACAGTTTCAAGCTTCCACTGGGAAGTCCCTAATCGCTCCCACTTCAAGTGAAATAACTAATCCCTCCAGTGTGTTCTGGTTCTACCTTGGGTTCTCTCCCAGTGTCATGCCTGCTACACCTTCTCTCGGAGAAGCCCAGAAAGCTCCCTTTCTCTATACCCATGCAGTCTCATCTGACGAAAGGGATTTACTTTAAAGTCCTCCAAATATTGTCCAGGTCCTTGTTGTATCATGTAGAGAAAGTCCAACAATCCTCTGCTGGAACCATACTTTGGCCTTACTAAGTGTAAGCACATGTTTCCTGCTTCCTAAACCTTGTGAGCTCTGGATGGGAACAAAAATAGACTGGAAAATAAAATCTTCACCCACAATTTGATTTACTACCAGAACTAAAGGAAATTTTGTAAATCTTCCACTGCTACAGAAATTAGTTGGTAAATCTCTTATTTATCTCTGCCATCAGTCAAAATTACTTACTCCATTTAGGATTTCTGCTCCTTCTTAATCCGCAGAAAGCAAGCCAACGTTTTCACTGAAAGGGCAATCACTCCAGATTTGGAAGTGTTAATTCTTTTCTGGAACCTCTTTATTCCATCAGAGGCTTTCCTGAGAGCCCAATGAGTTTCATCCTACAGCAAATGGAACATACCATTATATCTAACATTTCAGAAACAGGGATCATCACTCCTAGCTGCCAGTCTCAAGGCTCTGTCCCACCTCGTTTCAGCACTAAAGACGTGTATTAACTATACAGTCTCACAATATCCTGCACTTTCAGCCAATATGTGAAACATCCCATGGTAAGTGAGGCATCCCATTGGCTGAACACTGATATCTTACTCTGGTACTACATAATGTACTATAAATTAGATATAGAAAATGTTATCAAAATATACATATCCTAACTAGATGAATCCTATTATACATGGATATGCAGTCTACACACAAAAAAGCTACAGTGGTGAGATTGGAGAGACTGCGTAGAAAACAAATTTTGACCAAGTGCTTCACCAGTCGCAGGTTTATGAGAGAGTGGAAAAGAGGATGTTACTGCTGAAAAAAATACAGATAACATATTGGCTAGTGAGATGAAAGAAGGTTCTATAGTCTTATGAGTCGAAAACTAAGCCTTTGACCATCAGACTAAATGCCATGTATGGCATAAGCCATATCTCTGTACATTATCAAAAACACACTATTCCCATCATTAAGCCTGGTGGTGGAATCATCATGTTCTCAGGACGCTTTTCTGTAGATGGTCCTGGAAGACGTGTGAGGGTAGAGGATAAAATGAATGCAGTAAAATACAGGGAAATCCTGGAGGAAAATCTGCAAGAAATCTATGCCTTGGAGATGATATTTTTCCAGTAAGACAATGACAGTTACATGGGAAAGGCTTAAAATTAACAATGTGTGGCACCCGGCTAGGGTTCATGCCCAGGAGGACCAGAGGAGGGCTTGTGCCTCCTCCAGAACACGAGGGGGCGACCGCCCTGGTTGCTTTGGGGGCCACGGGTACAGAGCTTGGAAGCTCAACCCTGTAGGGGCCCGTGGTCACCGCCAGGGGGTGCCCCGATGCCTTGGGAGCCCTGGACCTCAGCACTTCCGCCACACCCGGAAGTGCTGGGGTGAAGAGGAGCAGGGACACCCGGAGTCCTTCCGGTTGCACAGCCGGCACTTCCACCACACATGGGAGTGTCGACGGAAGAGTGTCGGGAAGCACCTGGAGTCCATCCGGGGTGTATAAAAGGGGCCGCCTCTCTCCAGTCATTGGCAAGAGTCGGGTGGAAGAGGACGAAGCTCGGTGGAGAGGAGTGGAGGCGGACCAGAGACTGAGAAGGTATTGTGTTGTGTGGCCAGGACTTAAGGGGTGATTGGTGCTGCGGCACTGGGTTTGTGCACTTCAGAACTTGTAAATAATGTTTAATAAACGTGTGTGTGGTGAAACCATCTTGTCTACCTGTCTGTGTCCGGGCTGTTCCCCACAAATGTTAATGTTCTGAAGTAGCCGAGTCAGTGTAGTTCTTAATGCAAGTGAGAAATTGTGGCTGGACTTGAAAAAGGCAGTTCACTCTAAATTCCCATGCAACCTGACAGGGTTTGACCAATTTTGCAAAGAATGATGAAAAATGGCAACATCCAGAAGTGCACAGCTGATAGAGAGAGACCTGTGTGCACAGACTTAAGGCTGTCATGGCTGCCAGACGTGCATTTTCTAAATGCTGACTTGAAGTGATCAGTTGTTTTGTGTTTTCTACTTACAATTAATTTAGACCACTTGGCAGAGATCTTTTTTCATGTTGACATTAAAGTGTCTTTTTTTGTTGATCAATGTAAAAAAAAACAATTAAATCCACTGTGATTCATTTTGTAAAACAATAAAATGTGAAAAATTCCAAATGGAGGTAAATACTTTTTATTGGCAATGTATATTCATTTAGATGCTATCTGTGAAAGACTATCATAGCTCCGCTCCTGCCATTTTTCTTAGAACTTTCTTTAAAGTGCACACCAATTCTCCTCAACCCATGCATACTCCTGCTAACTGCTGGGAACTGAAGTTCAGCACTGCAACAGGTTCATTCTCATAACAGGCTTGTTTATTGAACAACAATATAAACCAAAACTGCACTCTTAGCATACAACTTAATGATTTCACTTTCTCAATTTTATGGGTCACAGGAAATGCCTCCAAAACTGACATGACCGGGGAACAATAAACAGCTGGCTTACATTGTCCCCAGCCTGTCAATATTGCAGTATTAGCAATTGCCCCATATCAGCAAGCACTAACACTTGCATGAGGTTCTGATTTATTCATTTCCTAAGAAAGTCTTTGCCCTCTTGCATTCAAAGGCACTCTCCTTCCTTGTAAGTGGGCTGCTGTGAGTCACTACTGCACTTTAGTGTGCAATTTACTACAGTTCAGTGCAATTTTACTAAAATAAATAAAAAAATAACAGTAATTTATTTCTTATTATAAAATGATATAATTTTAAAATGTTATTATTATTAATTTATCATTTTAATTAGAAACAATGATAATTTATTTTATTGGAATTTACTGCAATTTCATTGACTGCTGTGAGCCTCCCCCAGCCTGTAAAGCGCTTGCTGAACTCTGCTAAAAATTTTTCTCAGAAAGAGGCACTGACTAATTTCGAACATGTTTTTAAAACTTTTTTTTTCAGAGACCCACTGCAGGCTTTATTGAGTGGGTCCCAGACCCTCCATACTCCCTGCATTTTTCTCTTTACTTTCAGCTCTTACTGGTAGATCTCAGCTAACATTTTGGCTTTGCCACTGTGTAAATTTTCAATAACAAGTGACATCAATAACTATTAGCTCAAGCCATCCCTAAGGTCGTGATTATGATGTCTCTGAATGTACTGATATGCAGTAGTAGCTTTACCAAAGTTGAAAAATAAACTCAGCTCAAACAGAAACATCTGCTTCAAATTCCTACTACACCCTGTTGTGTCTTCCAGGTCTGTTATGTACACTCTCCATCTGTCTGAACCAGCTAAATTTTAAAAGACATTACACATACTGAAAAGGTGATCACACAATTTGGCCCAAGGTAGCCTATTGTGCTTATACATGGAGTTTACTTTAGACAATTCATTCACTACTCAGATAAGGATGAAAAAGGTGGTTTATTATGATCACACCTTACCAGGTATCTCCATCATTTCCCACATAAAACAAGTGTTAAAATCTTCCAGTAGGAACACATAGCCAGTAGACTGTAATTAAAAAAAAAAGTCAAAGCTGCTCAGCTGCCTTCATATCTACTAGTACAAGAATAATAAATAATATGTAGACTCTTGTTATGCAGGTACTTTCTGTGTAATGTAACACCATTTGGGACACTTTATGTAAACTGATATTTGATTTGATTGACATTTCAAAAGAAAACTTTCACATTTGTCAATGTCAATTTATTTAGAGCACATTTAAAACAACATCAGCAATGCTGTAGCCATAGTGCTTTACATTAAAACATACAATAAACACTATATAAAATAATAAGAATAAAATGAAACACAATACAACCAGCAGTAAACTGAAACAAACATATGACTAAAAGGAGGGATACCATCAGTATCACTAAAGGTCACGGAAAGCTAAGAATAGAAGTGTTTTTAGTCTACTTTAAAAGAGTTCAATTGAGGGTGACTCCTTGTGGGTAAAGAATTATACAGACGAGGTGCAGTAGCTGCAAAAGTCCTATCCCCCTTAGTTTTACACTTATTAAGAAGGATAACAAGAAACAACTGACCAGCAGATCTGAGCTCTCTGGATGGCTGGTGTAGAACACACAAATCAGATATAATAGACAGGAGCATACCCATTTAATAATTTAAAAACCAGCAGCAAAATTTTAAAATCAGTTCTGAAGCTAACTGGCAGCCAGTGTAAAGAGGCTAAAATTTGAGATACAGAGGCAAACATTTTTGCCCCAACCAGAAAACGAGCAGCAGCATTTTGAACCAACTACAACCTGCATATCAAAAATTTGCTGATCCCAGAATACGAGTTGCAGTAATCAAGCCGAGAAAAGATAAAAGTATGAGAAAGTTTCCTTAGGAGATAACAAAGGCTGAACTTTGGCTGAGAGACAAAGTTGGAAAAAGCACCTAAAGCCAGATTGGTAGATTTCAAATACATTTTTGGAGTTAAGATGATCAACCAATTGATTGTAAATAATTGTTTCTAAATATTTTGGCCAAAAATGAGAAATTGGACTGCAGGATCTAACTCAGCCTTTTTAAGACAGGGTCACACCACCGCATGTTTACAAAATGAGAGCACAACCCCCTCACTATCAGAACCATTCCAAGAAATATTAGATGTAGTGGCAATAATGTGCTTATTTCTAAAATCAAAGAAAGACAGATTATACAGATAAAACAGCACTATGTGAAAAAGAATATCTAAACCTAAACCTGAAAAACAAATTAATGGTCAGGAAGCAATGTTAATAGTATTTACCGTAGCAAATCTTTATTTTATAATGACAGTACAGAGTATTGCAGTACTAATGTGCATATCACAGAGAACAGCAACTGAATGAGATGGCTGACTTGTAGATTTCTGTGTTCCCCATTTTGGGACAGTAGAGCAAGTTGCCTACTCTTTTAATAGGATGCTGAAGAGCTGTATGTCTTCTACTAGCCCAGTGGTTTCCAGTCCCATTACCAGGGAGCACTTACCCATTAAAATACTCTACTTTGAAAAAATGCATTTGTCTTGGCACATGATTCCTTGGAAGTTTTGTCCCTGGTGTGGATCAGCTCAGAGAGGTGAGGAGTGAGTGGGCAATGTTACAGAGGACACCATGTTGTCATGAGCGGTGGCAGTGGTCATGAAAGAGGAGAATGAGGGGGGTGGGTTGAAGAGATAGGAGTGAGGTCTCATAGCAGGACCACTATGAGCTAGAGTGGGTGAATAGAAGTGCAGCTGAGGATGGAAACTCGTGTTCAGCTGCTATGTAACCAACAGTCCTTGTACTTTCTGGCGTAATGTACCACAAGTTTGGAATGGTTAATCTAGACATATATATTTTTTTAATTTGCTGGTGATACTGACAAAATACTGCTTGTATCTTTATAAAAACTAATCACTTTACTGGTGAGAGTAATAATGATAGAAAATAAGGAGTCTGACATGGCCTTTTTTAATTGTGTGATACTGGAAGATTATACTTAAAATGCAGTAGTTCAAAGGAGATGTGATTGTCAGGATGACAATACATACTGTGATACAAACACAGACCAGACATCATAAAAAGGTTTGAGGCGGCCACCCGTATAATATCCCTGGCTGCAAAAATTTTTAAATTGACAGAAATTTTCACAATACTGAGTCCAAAAAAGAACTACTTTTCTTGGTGGTAAGATGGCGGCTTTAAAGGCCCATATAGGAAGTGACGTCATTGAGGGGGGCCGGACCCGGAAGTGACATCATCGAGAGGGACGGACCCAGAAGTGACATTTTCTGAGGTACTGGAACCTGGCAGGATTTCTTGGGAACGGTCTGCAGGGAACTGAGAAAGACAGTTAGTGCACCCCGCTGCCCCCTGGTCAGATCTGGTATTGCCATTACTTAAGCCCTTCAGCTGCCTCCTACTCACATGTGTGTGACAATACATTTGTGCCTTAATGTATGTTCTATAGTGGTGTCATAATTTAAGTGGAGTGGAACATCATAGGGTTTCTGGTAAATTAAAAATTATTACCATTGCCACATTCTGTTCTTGGTCTGTTGATCTACAGTATGTTGGACGTGTCTGATTTACAGTGTTGTACATACTGTATAAGAAATGGCAGCATGAATTATTTGGCGTTCTCTTTTTCTTCTGAAAAATCTTCTTGCAAATATATTATTTTCTTTTGTTTAGCAAGGACTAAGAATTCAGAGCTAGTAGTTTAATTTATCCTTAGTTCTTTTGACCATAAATTCTCTTTTGCATAGTGGGTCTTACTGATAAGTTCTTTGAGCATGGGAAAGATGCTATATAAATAAAATGTATAATTTTTCTGTTAGCTTTTCCATGTACTGAAACTCTGCCAGTCCCTGACTATACTGTTGTGTGCCATTTCAATCTCTTGGTAGTAATTTTCCACCGAAAAGCCAGTATTCATGCAATCTTTTTATTTATTGTTTATTACTTTACTATTTTGAATCCCAGATAAACAAAGATGCACTTGATCTGAATTGGCATAAAAAAGCAATGCCAAAACAGGATGGAAACTTATAAAAATTCTAGCTCAATGAACAAAACTGTCAAGTAATAAATGTAATTAATTAAAGGATCAATAAGCATATGTATGAAGAAAAACAAAATCCAAAATTATCAGTAAAATAAAGAAAAGAAATAACAAAATATAAAGTAAAAATTATAAAGAATTCAAATAGTTGAACAATAGTAAAGAAAATACACAATTTCAAAAGACAAATGGAAATAAACTGAAAGCATAACATATACCAAAGTTTCACATAACAAAGCCAAAACTGTAATCCAAAACCAGTTCAGAAAGAAGCTAAAAACAAATAACCAAAGGAAAAATGTCAAAAGACCACAAAAGAAAATATCAAAAGAGCTAAGAGAGCAGATGACCACAGAAAGGAACAGCTCTTCAAAAGCCTAAAGAAGGGCTACACCTATACATATAATCGCAAGGAGCTTGTTCAGAGATATCTTCACAAAACTACAGGGGGCTTGTCATGTAATTAATTGTCCTGCCACACCATATTTATAGAAACCCAGGGAAATATGGCTTAACAAATGAAAAGGATTAACAAACAATGATCCATTAAGAAAAACACAGAATACAAAAGAAATAACAAACCAAAGTTCAAAGGTGAGACCCACTCAAAACCACGACATAAGGGAAACTGAATTATAACTATGTCTTTGAAATAAATAGATATTTTTGGGGGGTTCTTTTATTTAATGTTATTTAACCTAAAAAAAGCAGTAGGATTTTACACTGTCCACCATGCTATATATACAATGATAAAAGTATCCAAATTTATAAGAGGTGACTTTAATTAATTATTTGTTTAAAAAACATTTTTAGGAAAGTGAAATAAACACACATGCCTCTGAAGTAGATTATGTGAATTGATAATATTCTATATATATAATTCACTAAGTCCATGGCAAGCAAGACGCATGCAAGACAGCCACGCCCGCCAACTCACAGAGCCCTGCCCACCAACAATTCACTAAGCAGCCGACTATGGCACACGCACGTCAGAGCCCCGCCCACCAACAATTCGCGCGAGAGCGAAAGCATTTGCCAACAATGTTTTCATTAATCAAGAACGAAAGTCGGAGGTTCGAAGATGATCACATACCGTTGTAGTTCCGACCATAAACAATGCCGACTGGCAATCTGGCGGCGTTATTCCCATGAGCTGCTGGGCAACCGAAGTCTTTGGGTTCTGGGGGGAGTATGGTTGCAAAGCTGAAACTTAAAGGAATTAACGGAAGGGCACCACCAGGTGTGAATCGCTGTATGTGGCATGTAAAACAGTTTGCGAGGGGTATCCCATGGTCTTACAGTTGGTGGGCGGGTCTCTGTTAGTTGCTCTTGCGAGCGGGCACATGACCAGGCAGTGTGTATGCTTCGAGAGCGAGGGTGGACGCGACAGGACCATCTAAGAAAAATCATATTTGTTGCGGATGTGAACCGCTGTATGCAGTGTGTAAAACTATTTGTTTGTCGCGGATGTGAATCGCTGTATGCAGCATGTAAAACAGTTTGCGAGGGGTATCCCATGGTCTTAGCAGTGTCTATGCTTCGATGTGAATCGCTGTGTGCAGTGTGTAAAACGCTGTATTGTATGTTGCCCTCTCCAGTGTTCCATCTTTTCATTCACCTACAGTCGTATCCTTAAAACCAACCCCATTTGGACAACTGTGTCTTTCAGGAAGTGTTCACCCATCAATACATAATTATGTGGCGTATGCTACGCCGTGGGTTGGCTAGTTAAGTTATAATCGCATATTTGGCTGACATCTTTATCTGTGAAAACTTGGATGATCAGGATACATTAACATTATTTACATTTATATACAGGTAAAATTCTGTTACAACGAATATCTTTGCAACAAAATTTTCATTACAATGAAGTATTTTTATGGTCCCGACAGTTTCCCCATATGACACGAGTCTATAGAAATCTCATTACTATGAAGTACATTCAGCATATACTTTCATTACAACGAAGTGCCCCAAAAGACTCATTATCACCCTCCTATAGAAATGGGAGACACAAAAAAATGATAACAATTCATGTTAGAAAAAAAAGCTTTACATTTTTGTGGCTCTCGATTCCGCCAAAAAGGAAAAAGACGTTGCCAGTGAATTCGGAATTTCACCATCGACACTGTCAACTTTCTTGAAAGACCGAGCAAAACAGAAGAAAAATCTCGGGTTGCAAACATATGCGAACTGCTGTATTTGAAGACGTTGAAAAAGCAGTTTTTATGCTCGTTCAAGAAACAATCCTATCAATCTGGCATTCATTCAAGGCAATGTGAGGTTTCTAAACTCTCTTGGGACCTCCCCCAACTGGACAATACATCGAAGAGGGTCCCGAAGTGCGATCACCGCATCTGTGGAAGACTGTTTATCCATTGCCAGGGTAACAGCAGGCTCACAGCTGTGCTGGGTGATGAAGGAACATTGTAATTGCAGGGAACAGTATTACTTGGCCACTAACCTGGCTACGACCTTGCCTGATTGCTGTGTCTGTGTATAGGAGAGTGGTAGATCCCGCTGCAATAAATAACCATGCTGTTCCTGTTTCAAGCTGAATAAAGCTGGTTTTGCTAAAGTACTGAGAACCAGCCTCGTGTTTTTGGGTGCAAGACATGGACTTATAGCGCACCCACAATCTTTTAGGATTTGCTTCTGTGGCGCTTCACTGCACCGCTGTAAGCCTGCTGTTGCCCTGCCCGAACAAACAATCTTCCACAGACGCGGCAATCTCGCTTCAGGACGCACTTAAGCGTGTCACTCCCGTTGGGTGTGGGGATCCCAAAAGAGTTCAGAAACCTCACAATATGAAGAAGAAGAAAAGGATGATTTGGCTTCTGATTAATAACTGTGCCACCCACAACATGCTTCCACATTTAGATAATATTCATGTTGAATTCCTCCCACCCAATTGCACAGCAGTGCTTCAGCCATTGGATTTGGGCATTATTCACACCCTGAAAATGTATTATCACAAGGAAATGCTGAGAAACAGTCTTGTCAGCATAACTTGTAGACAGGAGGAGATTAAAATTAACACGAAAGAAGCTATGGAAATGATTGCAAACACCTTGGCGCAAGTTAAAGAAAGCACTACAGAATACAGAATCTCATCACTACGAAATTTTCATTACAACGAAATATTTTTAGGTCCCTGACAGTTCATTGTAACGGGATTTTACCTGTATTTGTAACTTTTTTTTTTTAACCATTGGAGAACACTTGCTTATGGTCACACAGTGAGCAGGAGGTGAAAATTGATTTAGAAGAATTGTAGTTTAAGGTCTATTAAATTAGGCGCTGTCTTAGTTAAAATTAAAACCACCAACAAGTTCCAGGATCACCACTGTAACACCATTGCAATGTTTTTCAGCTGCCTTATACATTATATATTGCTCCATAAACAAATACCTACACGATGTCTGAAATGATTGCAGGGTAAATAAAAAAAACAAGGGGCTGCTTATGTTTTAAAACTAAAAGTAAAAGGTTAAGAAAATAAGTGGGGTTTACTGTTGATAGAAATGCATCTTATGGTAATTTATAGATGTGAAAATTGGTGGCTTGAAAAAAAAAAACATCAAAAACGTCTTTTTTTATTACGACTGCTTTATGATAATTGGGAAATGCTGTGACTGCACTAAATGATGCTCATACTCTGGAACTTTAAAGGGAACAATTAGGCAATGAATACCAGCAGAATGTGAAAAGTGTTTTGTTGTGTAGTATGATCCCTATTATAAATCTTTATTTTTATATGTTTTGCAAAGATAGGATGGCATCCAATGTCATTGTACTTGTGCAATGACAATAAAGATGTTAATTTATATTCATTCATTCATTCGAAATCCACGAGATGTGCATTGCAAAGCACATATTGACCAGACTGGTACTACTCAACTCGAAAAATGTTTCATTTTAAGTCTAATGTCTATTGATTCAGCCACATGCTAACTTGAACAATGTTTGATTTTAAGTCAAGTGTCTATCCATCCAACCATACACTTTTATTACATGCCTAATCTCACGGAAGTTAAAGCAAATAGCAAAAGCAAGGAAAGTGTTCACCTAAGAAATGATGCCAATATGTGGAAGAGCACATATGCCTGGTAACACACCTCAAGAATTTTCTATTTCTAGCAACCTAGTTGTCAGTTAGTATGAATGTTATTTTTGTCAAAACAAGGTTTTTTTTTTCTTTTTCAAATAGGCAAAAATAATTCATATAAACAGATCCTATCAGTATAGCAGTGGGTGCAAATGTGTGTGAATATATGTTGCAGAAAATTTTAAAAATTTAATAAAATTTGTTTTACATTATAAAATAATGCTTAAATTCAGAGAATTAAAACATATATTTACTGTAATAATTACCCCTGGAAGGGATATTCATTAGAATCGTTGTCTCGTGGCTCCATGGACCTTAGTGTCAGGTAATTTGTAACAGTGGGATTGGATATCACACAAGCTTGGACAGATTTGTGGCAGGAAAAATTTATTATAATAAATGTTAATGTATTATATGAAGGAAGTTGAAATGTTAGATCTGAATTCACAATGTGAGGTCTGAAATTTAAAATTACATTTTATGAGAAGTACCTACCTTAGGAGTCGTAGTGGACTCTGCACCTCCTACAGACAATGCACAGAAGCCATCCAGAAGGCTAATAGGATGTTAGATTTTATAGCATGAAGTGTGGAGTACAAGTCGAGGGAAGTTATGCTTAAGTTATTTAACAGAGTAGTGAGGCTTCTCCTGGAGTACTGTGTGCAGTTTTGGTCTCCATATTACACAAAAGACATAGCAGCACAAGAGAGAGTCCAGGGTAGGACAACTAGGTTGATTCTGAGACTGACAGCAAAAAGAAATTAAAAGATGACATGACTGAAGTGTTTAAAATTATGAAAGAAATTATTGCAGTAGATCTCGGGGGTTATTTTAAAATACATTTTAAAGGACATGGGGACACAGTTGAAAACTTGTATAGGGCAGATTTTACACAGATATTGAAAAGTTTTTTTTATGCAAAGAACCGTAGACACGTGGAATAAATCACCAAATAGTGTGGTGGGTAACAGGTCTAAAGTCATCAGTCAGTCATTTTCTAACCCACTTAGTCTTGAACAGGGTCATGGAGGTGCTGGAGCCTCTCCTAGTTAGCATAGGGCACAAGGCAGGAACAAACCTTGGACAGGGTGCCAGTCCATTACAGGGTGCGTATGCACACACACTCACATACATACACACTTACTCACAACCCCCAGCCACACACTTGGGCCAATTTAATATCACCAATGTCTTTGAACATTGCAGTGACGCGGAGAACATGCAAACTCCACGCAGTGAGGACCCAGGATGAGAACCCTGGTCTCCTTACTGCAAGACAGCAGTGCTACCACTGCGCCATCGTGCCGCCCACAGCAGGACCTTAGGGACCTTGATATCTTAACTTGGTATTACTTTGGACAATCTAAGTGAACAATTCTTTTTATGCCCTAATTTTGTAATAAGTAAAGGTTTTAATTTTAATGTTCTACAGTAAGATGTGATTCCCAGCATGGTTACTGTCTATGTGAAGTGCTGATGAAGTTTTTCCACTGCTCAAAGACAAGTATGTTAGCTTTATTGATGGTTCTTAATCAGCACAGTGTCACTGAGTACATAAATTGTGAATTAGGAAAAAACTAAGGAGGTCCAATCCACGGCCACAGTTTATTATTTTATGTTTTTTTATAGCTGTGCACCCTACTGTGTATTTTTGTAATGCAGCTGTACATCAAATTTTGTATACTGTTCCTCTCTCATCAATGCAATGCATCACTTTTTATAACTTTATACAGATTAATTTTTTATAACTCATTTTGATGAATAATATTTAACATCTGTTGAGCCAAATTCCTCAAAAAGATTCAAAAGATGCCCCTTTTCTCTGCCACTTTGCATTTAATTTGTGTGCTTTTTTATTGTATATTTCAGAATCTGTGCACTGAAAAGGTGACAGGCAACTTCTTTACATACACATTACAGTATAAAACAAAATATGACAGAATGTTTATAACCAGCCCATAGTATGGCAAATATTTAAACCTTTTGCTAAATTATTTTGAATTGGCTTACTAAAAGAAAACATAATGGCTTAGCAAACAAAAAGTTCTAGAAATACCTCTAACTCTTTACACAACTCTGCTTTACACACATTCTCAAAGCCAACCTACACAGCAAAGTAAGCAATTTCTATAACATTAGAAAGTCAGAAGAGTCAGTGAAAAGAGCTGAAAAGAAGAGTTCCTTCTCTGCCCAGCAAGAGCACTGTCTACAGATAACATCTGAACTACTACCTATATGTTTTACTGTAATTACTGCCAATCAATTAGTTTTGATTTTATATACAGTACCACCATTAACAGCATGCCCATCACAAGGCTCTTTACACAAAGTAAACTGATCCCAATGTGCTTTTGGTTGAAGGAATAAGATACAAAGGAAGACAAACTCTGATAAAGGTAACCCTGGAGAGTGCACTTTAACAAAAGGTTTGCAGTTTTTTATTTGTCTACTTCCTTTCATTTTCACTGCTATTCAATATGTTCTGCTGGGAAAATGCTTCAGTATCATAACATTTAAAAATCCTGGAGGAGGCTCAATTTTTCCATTTTTAAACAAGCTTCCAAGTGTAAAGAAAATTGTATTATTTTTCCATTACTATCTAATTTATTCTGTTGAGAAATGAATCAAAATCGGTAAGTTACAGATAACATTATTATTTTTGCCTGAGGGTTGCAAAGATTTTGCCTTTCCAAATGTTTTCATACCATAAAGCAATATTAAGCAATTAGTTCTATTTAAATACTACTTTTCTGAAAATAAATCATAATAGTACAATCACAAAGAGTGTGATTAAAATTACTAAGAAATTAGTGGGAAAGCTGGGGATTTTTCATTTTCTTTTGTTTGGTTATATGTTCAACGCTATTTAATTTGACTGTCTAGGAAATCAATCCAAATCCATCGCATTGCTTGTTTTCTCTCTGTATTTGCAAGGTTATTTTGACATTTGCCTGATTCCACTTCTATGAATATAACTCTAGAATTTGTTTTATTTTTTATTTATTGTTTGGGTGAATTATTTAGCAGGTTTGTAATGCACACATACGTAAAGGAAAAATGATATTTATCAATTCTCATTCTTTAATCTCAGCTTTCTTTATTTTCTGCATACGCTTTATATTGGTCACCAATTCTGGGGCTCGCTGTAAATTAGACTTGGCTTGGCTCTTATAAACAAGAAAATATTTACATTTTCTTAATTATGTACATTTTTTCATGAGCTCTTTCTGGGTATAAAACAGCATAATCTCTGCACTACACTGAATACACATATTTTGCAAATGATCATTTTTCACTTTCATAGAGCACCTATTTTTTATTACTTTATATATAATATTATTCTAGTCATCGTTAACTTTTTACTTACTTCAGTCAGGATTATAAATATAATGGCTGTTGTCAATATTAATGTGATTCACTAAAATACGCATTTTTAATTGAAAAAGAATTAAAAAGTGTGTCATCTGGGACATTTGTATTAATCAGCGTGAAAATTGCTTGGATCACTGATTAAATAAACATTTTTTCATTGAGATACTGGATTATACTGTCATCCCTCAAAGGTACATTGTGCAAGAACAATTATAATTCATAAGAAAGTAATTATACATTAATTTATTGTGTTCTACCTTCCTCAAACTAATTTCATTTATGAATGTAAAAAAATGTTTAACCAGGCTATGAAACAGAGGAGCAATAACTACAATCATGGATCATTTTCTATAGAAAATATATGCATTTTCTAGTTATTTTTAGTTATTCACAAATGTCTGTGTGGAAGCATGTATTGATTATTTTTTGGTAACATTGATTAAATAACTCCCGTTCTAGTTCTCCTTAGCAAGCATCAGCGGATTAGGCACAGTAAAAGGTGGAAATGAGCCGTCTGATAAGGTAATGAAGAGCAACTGTGACAAATCTTTGGACTGTAGACAAATCAAGCCCCTATTCATCCATCACATCCTTTTCCAAATCCTCTGTGTTCCTGCTTTACGTTTCAGAGCACTGGAGCTTATCCTTTGTGTATTAAACAAAATTATCTGGCCACAAAATCAAAAATGTGCAGTTTTCTTGCCACCTTTCTTGATGGGATTTCTTTGTGAAAGGCTTCAAAGGAAGTCATATTTTATCACAAAACAGTTTTATAATTGCCAGTTAACAGATCTGAGAATTATTTACAAGACAAGAAAAATTAAGAATGACAACCCTAGGTACCCTAAATAGTAATTATGGAATAGAACAATATGTACCTTTTGTATTTTGAGTTTATATTAAAGATTTAAATATGTTTCTTAGCAAATCACAATAAACATCGACAATTGAGTAGTTTAATGTTTTACGGATTAACATTGCCATTGGAATGATCCTTTCTGTGTCATGATGGATATTAAAATGACTAGAAAAAGCAAGATACCATTAAAAAACAAAAAAATTAAAGCAGTTTCACACACGTGTGCATGGGAGGCAGCTAAAGGGCCTGAATGAGGGTAATTCCACTCCAGTCCAGTTAGTGGTAGAGTGTACTGACCCTTCCTCTCTTTCCACAGCAGACCGTTTACGGGAAATTCTGCCTGGTCCTCATGATGTCACTTCCGGTTCCGGGTTTAATGACATCAGTTTCTGGTTCTGGCCCTGATGATGTCACTTCCTATCTTCTGCTTTAAAACCACCATCTTTGCGTCATCAAATCAGTTCTGTTTTGGACTCAAACCTGTGCACAAATGTACTTTTAATTTACATCTTTTGCAGCCAGGAATAATTATATGGGTGGCTGCCCCAAATCTATTTGTGACTCTTTTGTCTCATCTTTGACACTGTAAATAAAGATATTAAGATACAGTACAAGCCATCAAACAGTACTTGATGCTAATACATTCCACAACAGCAATTTAATTATTTTCTTGTGGAAAGCTGTCAGAATACCAGATTGTTAAAAATAATATTACTGGAATATTTCAAAGGTAATAGGTGCTTACTCTTTTACGTGACAAGATAAATCTAGATACAATCCTCAAGTTTAAAATGCATTTTAGAACAATAACTAATGCGTTCTTGAACCTTTCTCATACTTTTGTATCTCTTTCTGTTCTGTGCATCTGACCATGACACATTTAATCACTACCGTTTTGATCAGGGCTTGGATTTGTCAGAGGACTTTGGAGAAGATATATTGACACAATGAAGGACTCGACATTGGAACTTTATCACATTTTATCAATGCCCAATGTTCTGTAACATTGTGCATTGTGTGAGTGGTTGGAGAGAGGCTGGATGAAAGTTTGGTAAAGAAGGTTTGGATTACATGTAGATATTTTGTGTTTTGTTTTTCTCTTTCCCATTGCCATTCTATATTTGTGTCTCAGTGTCCAAATTTCTAGACTGATTTTTTGGTATTTTCAGCAGCAAGGACCAATGGGGCATCTGGTTATTATACTGATAGACGGACACAGTACAGCTCGTCCAAGTGTGATACCCACTGCTCCTGAATGCAGCCTTAATCCTTACCTCTTCTTCTTAATGGAGCTGATGTTCTGCTGTTCCTTCGCTCCCTTGTTTTTTGTTGTCACTATCAGTTTTAATGTAGTAGGGTTGGGTTGGGATGTGGGGTCTGCACTGAGCATGGGGTTTTATGCTATTGTAATTCTTTTCGCAGTGTCTTGTGTTCCCCTTTAAAGTGTTGGCATTGTTTTAAATTTGATCACAAAAGAAAAACAAAAAACTCTCAACTGAGTAATCAAAAGTGTTATTTCATTATAGGCCAAAGATATAAAGGAATCACCTCAAACAGACTCTTCGGATTACACCCAACACATCTTCGGAGGCTTGCATTCTACTGCTTATGCTGGACATGCTCGTACAAGCCAAGCCAAAAAGGATGTCTATTCCTGTCTTTGTGTAAGTGCACTTTATAGAGAAATAATTTTAAACTTACTGATTTTTCACCAGCCACTGCTTCTTGATGATGGCAAAGGGCATTGTGGAGATTAATAGTGGCACTGTTCCAAGTGAATTAAAGATCCTGCACTCACAATGTAATGTTTTGTTTTTTGTTTTGCATTTTGATTATTTTGTTTAAAATTGTATTATTTAAGTAGATATGCAGAGTAGTCAGGGCTTTTTATTGTAATATGATACAATTAATTACAGTTAGTAATTAACTGAAAAGGAAACAACTCAGCTTTATTTATGTCCATTTTAACAAAAAGCTGGGAAAATCTTGTATGATAATACACAAATCTATTGCCCTTCAAAATTGCTTTTTCCAAAGACTGATCTGAGTAACAGACTAAAACCATTTAATTGATGTCTTCATATTTCCAAAGACAATGAAAAAAACATTGCCACAACAGAGAGAAAGGACCACTGATACACGAAAATAACAATATATAAAAACACAAAATCATCATGTAAAAAGATATATTTTGTGACATGAAAAGTAAAATAAACATTTTAGTGTAAATTATTTTTATATCTACAGCCCAACTTAGGTACATACTTTTTCACTATTACAGAAACAGCTAAGTATCATAATGTGTTATGATCTTGACTATTTTTGCACACCACATGGAATTTTGTACTTTAATTTTTTTTGTTATAATCAGTGATTATGTCGTTGTGATGACATTGTAGGATCTTTACAGGCAGTGTCGTGGCTCTGAGGCTAGAGATCTGTTATAACAATCAGAAACTTGCTGGTTCGAATCCCGTAACTGCCAGAAATGATTCCACTCTACTGGGCCCTTGAACAAGGCCCTTAACCTGCAATTGCTCTGTTCAGGGTATGTTAACCTGCATCCACAAGTGCAAGGGAAATTTGGGGGGGGGGTGGTAGGATTGTCATTCAAGCCAATGTAACAAAAAAAAACTAGTGTGGTGTTGAGGTGTTGCCCGCTGCTCTTGGGTCCTAATGTAGAAGCCTGAGGTAGTTTGTCGTGTGGTGGATGCAGCAACATGCTGTTTCAGTGCATGCTCCTAACCTCTCTCTTAGAATCTTTGCTTTTTATGGACATCACCATTTTGTCCTACATAAGATGGAGGCTCACATAAGACATCCTAGCTTTTAAACCCTTACAGTTGACCCTTGACATACTACCGGCCTGACATACGAACAACTTGATTTACGACCAAAATTTTTGTTTTGATTTACGACCGACATCTTGCGTTACGACCTGAATGCGGTCACGTGTATCCGCTTGTGCGATTGTAAACTGTAAACAAACAGCCGAGAGCGTTCACAAGCGGCAGTCGGAGCCCAGATATGTGTGCTTACGGATGTAATTTCGGTAATAATTGCTATCAAAATGGCCCCAAAAAAGCTAGAAAAGAAGCAAAGGAAGGAAGAGATGGCAATGAAGGTAAAGAAAGCAATTACAATTGAAATAAAGAAGGAGATTGTGCAGAAATACGAGAGTGGCGTTCGTGTGACTGACCTCGCAAATATGTACAGCTTGTCGAAATCCACCATCTCAACAATTTTACAGAGAAAAGATTTATATAAGGAAGCAAGTGTTGCTAAAGGTGTTACTCAGATTAGTAAGTCACGATCAACAGTGTTAGATGAGGTAGAAAAGCTATTATTAGTGTGGATAAACGAAAGACAGATGGCAGGTGATAGCCTATCTGAGTCTATAATTTGTGAAAAAGCTAGGGCTATAAATGCAGATCTGTTAAAGGATAAGCCATCAACAAGTGATAGTGGTGAAACATTTCGTGCCAGTAAAGGGTGGGTTCACAATTTTAAAGCAAGAACTGGGATTCATAGCGTAGTTAGGCATGATGAAACAGCCAGTGCTGATAAAAGGGCTGCCGAAAATTACATACACCACTTTGAAAAAATAATACAGAGAAATGGCTTTTGCTGTCATCAAGTTTTCAACTGTGATGAAACTGGGCTTTTCTGGAAGAAAATGCCCAGGTGAACATACATTACCCAGGAAGAAAAGAAAATGCCAGGACACAAACCTATGAAGGATAGGCTAACCTTATTGTTCTGTGCCAATGCGAGTGGTGACCTCAAGGTAAAGCCTCTCTTGGTTTATCACTCTGAGACCCCTAGAGTGTTCAGAAAGCATACAGTCATGAAGAATAGGCTAGGGGTCATGTGGAGATCTAATGCAAAAGCCTGGGTAACAAGAGTACTTTTTCTTGAGTGGATCAGGGAGGTTTTCTGTCCTACTGTTAAGGAATATCTAGAGGACAAAGGCTTACCACTCAAGGCTCTCCTCATCATGGACAATGCTCCTGCTCACCCAAGAGACTTGGAAGAAGAGTTGGCTGAAGAATTCCCATGGCTTACAGTAGATTTCCTCCCACCTAATACAACTCCTCTACTGCAGCCTATGGACCAGCAGGTTATAGCAAACTTTAAGAAGCTATACACCAAGGAACTGTTCCAGAAGTGCTTCCAGATGGTCTCAGATACAGATTTAACTCTTACAGAGTTCTGGAAGAAACATTACAACATCCTTTCCTGTGTGGGATTAATAGAGAAATCCTGGGCCAATGTCACTCTAAGGACACTAAGATCTGCCTGGAAGAAAGTGTGGCCTAAAATTATAGAGGAGAGAGACTTTGAAGGCTTTGTAGAGGAGCCTGAGCCTGCAAATGACCCTGTGGTTCATGACATTGTCACTATAGCCGAGTCCATAGGCTTGCAGGTAGACAGTGGTGATGTTGAGGAATTGGTGGAGGAACACTCAGAGGAATTGTCTACAGAGGAACTTCAGCAACTTCTAGCTGAGCAACAGAGAATGGCAGCTGAGGAGCTTTCTGAAGAGGGTGAGGATCAACAATCAGTGCAGCAAATTTCCTCTTCTGAAATAAAGGACATCCTGAAAAAATGGACAGAGCTACAAACATTTGTAGAGAAGACCCACCCAGACAGAGAAAAAGCTAATCGTTGCATGAACTTGCTTAATGACAATGTCATGTCATACTACAGAACTGTGTTGAAGAAAAGACAGAAACAGACAACTTTAGACCAGTTTTTATTTCCAAAAAGGTCAAGACCTAGTGAGCCAGAAGCAGGTCCTAGTGGGCTACAGCCTCTCCTAAGGAGAGAAAGGACGTCAGAGAGCCAGAGTCCTGATGTTCTTATGGAAGGGGGCTCTCCTTCCAAACAATAACCACTTTCCATTTCATTCTCCTCCTCCTTCCTTCCTGCAAGCCAAAGATGTCAACTTAAATGGTGAGTACAGTATGATTGTTGTTTCTGGTAGGCTAGGCACTTTTTATAACTTTTTGGTTAGTAAATTAGAAAAATTATTGGTGTTTTTGGTAAATTATGCACATTATACAACCCTTTTTTATTATGAAATGGTTAAGTAAGTGTTGCTGTGGGAGGTTCGGAACGCATCATGGGTATTTCCATTATTTCTTATGGGAAAAATAGTCTTGACTTTCAACCAACTTGAGTTACAACCAACCCTCGCGAACGAATTGAGTTCGTAAGTCAAGGGTCCACTGTACTTAATTTTACATTCTCTCTCCTTGTAGATTACTGGAAGTTAAAAAAAGTGCTTACAAAAAGACATTTTTGTCAGGCCCTGTTGTTTTACTTTGAGTTTTGGTTTCTAAGGTTTGCATTTTGGCATTTATTTGATTTCTTAGTCTGTCTCTCATTCCTGTTTTCTGCTCCTGCTTACAGATGATAATGTTGTGATGCGCTTATGTGCTCAAAAAAAGTAAGGGGACACTTAAATCACTCATCGGACCAAAATGAATGAAATATTCGGGTGGAAGATTTTACTGAGTAATACTGTGTAATACTGTTGTTTTGGGGGCTTTATAGTTGGCTTTGCTTGACCTTGTAACTGATCGATTTACTCCTCTTGATATGATCTACCAAATACCTAGAACCTCTACTTTCGTTGGCGCTCTGAGGATACTTCAATACTTGATTCAACATTGATTTTGAAGTGTGGCTAATACATTGTATTAAAGATATCCCATGCTTCACGTCTACCACCTTAAGAGTTGCCACAATATTAATAGCATTTTCATGCACAACAGCTAAGAGTTTCCTTGTAGGAATCCTAAAAGTTCCAATTGCTTTTCAATCTAGTCTGTAGAGTTTTCTATGGTGTCTTACTCTTCCAGAAATATACTCATCCAACTATAGCTAACAAGCTCCCAATTGTCATTAATGAAGTGACAGGTTATGCCCAGGTATGCCTACATGGCAACACTTGTCCATAAATCTGGTGTTAGATGTGTCCTCCTATTTCATTTCCATCAAGTCCACTTGATATGTTTTAATAATCCTCTACCATCACCATAAGTCTCATGACTTTAATTATCAATTTGTCAGAGCTATTTCAATCTGTGGCATGCATCTATCCATCTTTAGGAAGAAGTCATCCAAACTGTCTCAAAAAAAGTCTATTTTCCATCTTAATTGAAAACAATCAATTTCAATGAATGACACAGGTAATATATATGTAAATCCACACTAAGACTCATTATAAAAAGAAATTTATTTTAAAAAATTGCATCTTTAAGTTGTGATTTACATACATGCTTATTCATATATATTGTGAATATAGCTGCTAGATTATTCTTTTTAATTCAAGGGGGTTGGCTCATCTATATATCTGTTTAAACAGACATTATGAGGCTAAATAATGTAACGAACACCGAGATGGAAAGACCGTGACACACACGGAAGTTAAGCCCAATAATGGGCCTGTATATTCCACAACAAATTATTTACAGCAGCCTTCTAGAGAATCAAACTTCAAACGCCATGTAAAAATAACAGTCACTTCACTAGGCAGGCTATTCCTCTCTCGCAGTGCCCAGCGTCTCGTGTCGTGTCCCTTATCCTCCGAAATATCATCTCTGTTTTAAATGTCATGGGAGTCTCCACCTGCCTTCTCAAGCCTTCTTGGACCTAAAAGTTATAATAAGAAAATTCCAGGGGTTTCTGGAATGCAGAGCTCAGCACATCTGTCTATGACCCGCTCTCTAGAGTGACAGTGCTGGTCATCACAATAATATTTGTAAAAAGTAAAGTGATACCAATTAAAAGTATTGGGCAAGGAAAGGCAACTTGTAACTCTTGAAGAGAAGAATGTACTATATCTTTACGTAATGAATAAATTAATTCATGCAGTCCTCTGTGGTGATTACGGTGATGGTAAGCCAGTGACAGTTATCTCTATCGCCCGGTGCAGTGGGGGCTGTTTGGAAAGTCATTAATGAGATCATTACATATATGCAAAGCTTAACATTTCTGTATTTCCAACTCTGGTATATTCATTCTGAAAGTAATGTCTGTAAAATGGTTTGTTTTTAAACATCAGTCCTTCTTGTTGCTGTTATCACATCATAAAACATAATTTAATATTATATAGGCCTACCCTTTCAAAGTGACTTCTGTATAACTTTTCTTTGGAGAGTTTCTTTCAACATTTGACTTCGTAAATGTCTTGACAATTTTTTTTTTCTGCCAAATACTACGTAAATATAAACGGACATAACCATATGCATATCAGTCTGCTCATCTTTTCTTGATATTCATGGGCACTTTTTCTTACTTTGGAAAGCAATGAAATATCTTAAACAGAAGGTTTCAACATAGGTGTACATTCTTAAACTGGCAAAATTCTGTGTTTTTTGCAATATGTAAACATACATTCTTTTTCTACTGATCCTGACCATTTGTTGAGTGTGATTTATTTAGAATTTATTCACAAGAGAAATTACTTAAGAATAACTTAATAAAACTGTTGTATGTTTATATAGGATTTTATTGCTGTTCAGGTTTGACAGACTGCTATTTTCTATTTTTCTTTAGGACCCTTGCTTCTGGCATATACACAATGTAAAAATGGTTAAAATGGTATTCTGCCTGTAATAAAGCTAGGCAGTGCATTTAGCAGTCTTGTAAATTATACCCATTGAAATGTTACTTCAGGTGCAATTTTGTATGGTAAACAGACTAACTGAGTGTATTTGCCAAGCCTAGCTAAGAAAAAATCAGAAATATTAAATTAAATTTCACCCCATCTAGCTATTCAACTTCACATCACTAAAAGAACAAAAGTTAGACAGCTACACAAATGTGAATGTGTTGCCATACTGATATCTTCTCCTGTGCAGTTGTTCCAGATTGTTTCCTCTTCATGCAGTCGTGCATGCAACTAGTACACCATCAGTGTTTGACATAGAGAACAAACAACCATTTTGTCTATTTTTGTGGTTAAAAATTCCCACTAAGAAGAGAATTTCCATTGACATTTAGAGAGACCTTTCTTGTTAGAATGTGGTGCAATTGCCACCAATCTGTACAAAATATCACACCATCCGATTAATGGTATCCAATTTGGGTAAAGGAAGCAGTTAGCTTAGTGAGAAAAATACTTTTAGATTATTATTTTTGTATCGATTAGTCAATTACATTGATTTATCCTGGCAGTCCTAATATAGTCAATGACAATACAGTGTACTACTCCGAAACTTCTGATTATGATTTTCATTTCATCTAAAACGTCTGTATATGTAATAACCTTGTCCATTTGCATTGTAATAAAGATTTTTTGGGTGTTGTTCAAAAGGGCATAGTGAAAATTAAATTATGATCATTATGGTATTGTTTTTATTACGGAAGTTTCATACCTTAAAGGAAAATTTTAAAAAGTTAAAATATTGAATAGCTAACAAATTCCTACAAAGCCTTTTATAAATTGTATAGATTGAATTCCAGTATATAATATTGTTTAATACAACTATAAAACTTACTTAACCTGGGCATTATAGAGTAGAATCTAGAGAACAGTTTAAATGCTTGTTTATGTTTGTGGTGCTGCTCATCCTTCCTAGGTTCTGTGCTGTGCTTGATATAAAGGTACATCTCACTTGTGGTGATATGCTGATATTCCGATTCTACAATTTAGTGCACATGCGTTTAGTTCTCGTATCAGTGTTCACTCATGAAAAGCAAACTAGTCAACTATTCTCTAGACTGAGAAGAAAATGTTGTCTTTAAGGGAGATTATGACTATCTGTTACCCTATATTCACTCAGTGAACCCTGGTCAATAATCCTCATAATTAAAAAGCTACTTCACATCTGTCTTTCCGTTACAGCTCATATGTAAAAAGATTCACCCTAGGACCTTTGTAAAGTCTTCTAATCTGGCCCGGTATGTTGTAAAATGAACCAAATTGCTTTTAAATTTGCTTGTATCTCTTTTACCTCATCATCTGTGTTATTTTCCAATTGTCAAAATATTAACATGGAACATTCTGCCTTTCAAAAGGGACAAAAACCTAATAACATATGTGTTCAAAGTCAGCAATTTTGAATTACACGCTTTTAACTGGATTATCTCACTCGGGCAAACTGAGACCACACAGTCTTTGTAATTTTGTCTGTTTGGTATGGGGGCGGTAAATCCCAGAACCTTTGAAGATGTAATATTATCCAAAGCTATTTTACTCACAGGTTTGCAAATTCTTGGTAGAAATTACAGGACAATGTAAAATATTGAAAGTGAGAGCACTTTGTGAAAGTGGAGCTGTTAACTCCCTGAAGCTTAAAAAATGTAGAAAGTAAGGAAATGGCAAAATTAGAGTCAGATGCCTGGCTTTTATGTGTAGACTTTGAAGAAATATGATTTTATGTGGATCCTTCAAGTCTATAAAAGAGGTGTATTCACTTAATAAATGTCTAAGCTCTGTATGGATTCAAGATGATAAAGCATCCATTTTTTACTTTACTTTGTATTTTTTTTAACACATAAGCAATGAGTAACCCTCCCCTCCATGGTTGGGTCTTGTAAGGATTATGCTCCTACATATTATTTATTATTGAGTGAGTATTAAAATATCAAATTAGTTTTGAACACCTAAGAAATAGGTGGCCCTCAAGAATCATTTTTGAGAGTGTAAGAATTACAAGGAGATGGAAAAGAATAAAGAGTGTCATGAATACACACTTGGGGACTGGGCAGGAAGGAGTAGAGTCACTGACTATGTCTCCTGTTTCCTCCAGAGCACAGAGGAGTCACTGGGAGATGAGGCGTAGCCCCACATTGGAAACCCGGCCCCTTTGGGTGTGGGCATATATATACAGGGAGCCAAGGAATGGAGGTTGTCTTTGACCTCAGCAACACAATGAGATGGAGCTCTCCGTACAGCCTACCTAAGAGGCGTACAAGGAGCACGCAATTACTTTATTTTCTGTCCTACAGGACCGTTTTTTGTTTGTTGGACTGTCAATTATTAAACAGGGTTGTGGCCAGGTTGGAATCACATATATTGCTCCACAACCAGCGATTTTCACAGTTGGCAAAGTTGTAGTCAAAACCAGAAAGCTAACCGAACTGATTATCAAAACCAAGACACTAAATGAAAATCTTGATTTTTAAGAATCAGAGAATGTTATCTTAATTGAGAATGTTATGGTATTCTGTGTCATATCAGTACATGTATCCCACATTAATATCTTAATCCATCCATCCATCCATTTTCCAACCCGCTGAATCCGAACACAGGGTCACGGGGGTCTGCTGGAGCCAATCCCAGCCAACACAGGGCACAAGGCAGGAACCAATCCTGGGCAGGGTGCCAACCCACCGCAGGACACACACAAACACACCCACACTAATATCTTAATGTTTATTTTAATTATTTCTTCTTCTTCTGTAGTTTTCCTAATTTTTATATGGGGTCACCATTTATTTTTTTTTTTACTTGACTTCTCTAATAGAGTTTTTCAGTATGATCTTTACAGCCAGATGCCTTTCCTGATGCCAACCCTTCACATTTATCTAGGCTTGGGTCTAGCTCCAAACTGGAGGCTGAGTTTATTTTAAGTATTTGTAAACCAGTTAAATATAATCTATAACACTATTTTGCTGCATACAAGGCATTAAGCACTTACCTGAAGGAGAAAAAGGAATATGTTGTCGGCAGAGCCAGTAATAAAATGAGACTCAAAATTTAAAAAAAGTGAAAAAAGTTAATGTGAAAAAATGATCAGTCATGTACCAAACACTGAAATACATATCTTTTACCAGTGGCTATAGTTTCCACATCTTCATCACTATAAAGCTCCATATTCATTTTTCAGATACAGAATACTTCCAGATTTTACTGACAATGGAGCTGATTAGTCGGCATCATCACATTTATAAAAAAAGCTCAAGGCCATAGTCTTTAGAGCGGTCGTCTAAGTCATAGTACCTGCATTTCTATTTCATATTTTCCAAACTGATACATTAAACTATTGGCCTCATCATTCTTTGGCAACTTATTGTTCTTTTGGCTAGATATCTTCTTTTCCATGCAAGCACCTAGAGTTTCCAGCAGAACATTAAATATATTGGAAGAAAAAAAAAACTTTCTTATTTTTCATTTATTAAAGTGGGATAGTAAAAGCCTTAAAACTTGTTATACCTTGACTTCACTGATTTGGTTACCTTTCTAAAGAAAACAGCAGGAGAAATAAACTGGGTTCAGGTTTATTAATAGTGTGAAATTTGGAAAAACTGACTTAGCATTGCTAGAAGAGCTTTAGTAGTAACTTTAGGTCTGTTTGTCTTCTGGTTTATCGTTGACAAGACATTTGATTTGTGCATTTTCCATCCCCTTCTCTCACTCCCCTGCTTGCAGCTCATAAGTGAGTCTGTTTTTCGTACGTTCCACTTGACAGGCTGTCATTAGAAGAGGAAGGACAGAATGAAGGGGGGACCAGAGGCAGGTTTCAAACATCTAGGACTTTAGGGGTTGTGGTTTTTCATCCTTGCTAAGAAAAACAGACATACTAGACTTTTGTTGTGAATCTACACCTCTTTCTATGCCTCCAAAAATTAGACTGGTGGTCATATGGATCAACTATTAATTTGTTCAGCTATGTGATATACATTTCCTTATTCTGTCTGTATATTAATGACAAATGTGTGACAAATGAGGTTTTTCAGGTAAAGAAGACAAGTTATAAGATAGGGTGGTTATGCTCGCTAATCATGGTGCTAGAAAATGCTGACATGTTACATCTTGATTAGAACATACAAGAATTTCACTCTATTTGATACATGTGACAATAATGACCTTTAAACCTATGAACCTGTATATGACATATTAAACAAACAAAATGTATTTTAAATAAGATCTGTCACAAGTAGAAGTTAGCACAATTATTTACATGTTCTTTTTTTGCACCTAGGGAATGCAAGGGACTTGCTGAGAGTCATACTTATGTACTTTATAACATAGGGAGATATCAAAGGAAAGTTAGAATTATTTTATAATTAAAATATGAAAAGAATTAAAAAGAGGAAAAAATGAAAGATAACTAGTTTAATAGAGGGAACACAATAAATCAATCTATGATAATAATAAACAGCCCCAACAAGGAAGCAGATACAAGTAGCCCATAATTATATCATATACAGACAGCCATTCCGTTTCAGAAGAAAAGCAAGAAACCTGAAATAATGACTAAACGTGAGGAAAACATCCACTTGGAAATATTTAAAAAGAAAAGGAAGGTTTTCAGACAATAAGCGAACATGAGAAACATCCTACCGATGTGTTTCAGGTTGAAAAGTTACCTCCTTAGGGCAAAAAGCTAAAGACATAATGAATGCAGCAATGATTACATGCAAAATGTAATGGGAGATGACACTGTATTAATGTCCCAGCCAGGATGAATGGCATTCCCTTTCCCAGACAGTACTATAAAATGGATGGAGAAGAGGAGACAACATTTTAGGACTGTATGTTTCCCAGATCTGCTAGGTAGCAGCATTCATGGACCTAGATCCATTGGGCAACACTGATGGATCCCATGAGTGCCATCAGGAGAAGCTGCAGGCAGTGGCCATTCTTATTTTGAGGAGTTTCCACCTGTTCCAGAAGTGCTTCCTTTGTGCAATTTCGTGGCACCAGAAATAGTCTCAGGTCCAGCGTAAAAGAGTCCTCCTTATTTCATTCAGGGAATCAGAGTTGGGAGGAGGAGGAGGAATATGACAACAACAACATTTGCTAGAGATAGATTTAGGAGAAAGAAAGAGGAAGGAAAAATTTGTGATTTGTGTCTGTATGCATTGAAGGTACAAACTTTAAATAAAAAGTCATTTTAGTCTGTGACTGGTGTTTGCATAATTGTAGGAGTGTCAAGTGGGGACAAAAGGTATAGAGCAACAATAATTTTATGAAAAGTTTGTAAGAGTATTTACCGAATTAAATATACAGAAAAATATAAATTCAAAGGAACTTCCAATTTAATGCACAGAATCACATTTGAAGCAATATGAATGGATTTTAGCTATATGTTAATAAAAATAATAATACTGTACATTTCATTTGAAAGCTATATGTATCAAATTATAGTAACACAAATGTGTAAAATCAGTGAGAAGAAAAATTACAAAGTATCTTTTGTAATGAGAAATCAAGGAAGTCAACAAAGCAAAAAGGGTTGGGGAATGACCCTGTATAATGTCCAGCGGACATTGTGAAAAATAAAGCAAAAAAACATCAAAAATCAGTGCATTTGATAATATACAGATGAAACATAGTGGTATCTTATATATAATTTGCCAGTCTCCTCACTCACTCACTCACTCACTCACTCACTCACTCACTCACTCACTCACTCACTCACTCACTCACTCACTCACTCACTCACATCCGTCCGAAGCCGAATGCGCAGTCGCCTTCTGCGCATGTCACCTTCTGCGCATGTCCGAAGCCGAATGCGCAATCGCCTTCTGCACAGCTGCCCGAAAAACCTTACGAGACTGACATTGCGGCAGGCGGCAGATTTACGGCCGCGAAAATTCAAAGAGAAAGGCAACTTCAACCAACATCGCGGCAGGCGGCAGATTTACGGCCGCGAAAATTCAAAGAGAAAGGCGACTTCGACCAACATCGCGGCAGGGTCTGTCCAAAGCCGAATGCGCAGTCGCCTTCTGCGCATGTCCGAAGCCGAATGCACAGTCGCCTTCTGCGCATGTCTGAAGCCGAATGTGCAGTTGCCTTCTGCGCAGCTGCCCGAAAAACCTTACGAGACCGACATTGTAGCAGGCGGCTGATTTACGGCCACGAAAATTCAAAAAGAAAGGCGACTTTGACCAACATTGCGGCAGGCGGCGGATTTACGGCCTCAAAAATTCAAAGAGAAAGGCAACTTCGACCAACATCGCGGCAGGCGGTGGATTTACGATCGCAAAAATTCAAAGAGAAAGGCGACTTCGATTAAAGCTCTAGAGGCCTGAAAGGCAATTTCGACTACAGCTCCAGCCCTAATTACGCATTCATTCAATACCTATATCAGGTTTGTGGTGCTTATACTTATTACTTACTATTCCACTCGTGCCCGTTTCATCTTACGTTGTCGAAACAGGCTCTTTGTCTAGTTTATACATAAAATGGTGGTCGGAAGTGATGTGGCAGGAAATGATGTCACAGACTGTTGGACGGAAGTGACACTATCGAGTAGGGGCCAGAAGTGATGTCATCACAGGGAGGAACGGAAGTGACCTCATCTTCAGAAGCCAGAAGTGACTTTGTTATTGGAAGAGCGGAAGTAACTTCATTAACAGAAGCTGGAAGTGGAAGTGACGTTAAGCAACCATTTCATGAATCGGGAAGTGTTGCAGGTAAGTACATGGGATAATTATTTCTTTTCTTTGTTTCTGATGAGAGAGAGGTGTTAGTACCACAAATCAACCCTTCATCTCCTGATATTTCACTCACCTCATGGCTTGTTGACTGCGTCCTAAGCGCACGTGTGTGACACTTTCTAAAGTGAATAAAAGTAAACAAAACAGTAATAGTCCAAAAGAAAAACACAAAGGTTGTTGTGGAAAAACACCCTCCATTATCACATACATAAATGTATTTTTGAAACTGGTTATTTTCATTCAGATTATCCCAGTTTTAAGATTCTCAGTTAAATATTATCACTTTCGTTTAACATATCTAGTTGTCAGTTGCATTGACAATATGTCAAGCTGCACAGACCAGACCTATCTGCATCAACTTCTTCTAGCTTTTTCTGGAATATTTTTGGGCACTCACAGTCTAGCGGAGAGATGCATTCCTCCCAGTGTGTCCTGTGGGTTTATCACTGGGGCTTCTCTTAGTGGCCCATGCATTTGTACACCTCAAATGGGAGGTTCCCTGGATGCACCCTTACCTCATTCCCAAACAACTACAATAGGTTTCTCTTGATAAAGAAAAGCAGAGTTCTAAATTTACTTATTTGGATGGCACCTTTACCCAAAGTGACATAACACATTGGAAATACAATTGTTTACATTTCTTTTCTCCAATTGGAACACAATGAAACAACTTGCTTATGGCCACACATTGTCATTAGCAGGATATGAACCCAAATTAAGTCATTTCCAAGCCCAAAACCTCTATGCCATACTGCCTACTCCAAGGTGTTTCGGAACTTCTCACATAATCATAGACAAGCAAATGACAAGTATACAGTAAATATGAATGGGGATTGTAGATTAACCAGTGTTAAAAACACTTCCTATGCATGCTTAGCTCCTGCTTCGCCACTACAGTCTAGTACGACATCCACAAAACTGATGCTGCTGCACTAATTCTTTGGTCAATTTCATGCCCATTTCTGCCCTCATTCCTGAACAAGATTTTTTTTTAATTTATAGTGTTGGAGAAGATATGTATGTAATACAAATATATTTATACTTAAAATTAAAATGTGTCAATGCCGAAAGAAAATCAGCAAATTGTTAATAACAATATCATTTAGGATTTAGCCTGCGGTGGGCTGGCGCCCTGCCAGTTTGTTTGTTTCCTGCCTTGCGGCCTGTGTTGGCTGGAATTGGCTCCAGCAGACCCCCGTGACCCTGTAGTTAGGATATAGTGGGTTGGATAATGGATGGATGGATGGATAATGGATGGATGGATGGATTTAGCTAAGGCATTAACTGATGGAAATATTCCCCTTGAAAACCTGGATCACTTAAAATTATGTGCCATTTTTATAACAAATATTATTGATGAAGCAGTAAGTAAAGCATCAAGTTGAGTTCAGCAGACAGATTTGTCCCAGACTAAGAACATCTGTGCAATAAAACTAAAAACAAGGATCTGAGCAAAATATCAGACAGCCTATCTGGTGTCAATGATGTACAGTATATCAATGAGATGTTAATTTATTCAACTTTTTTTTGTTTCTTTTTAACTATCAGTGCTCAGTGATGTTAAAAAAAAAGTACAAGAATTGTGTAACTAAATGTGTGGGCAGTGCAGTGGGCCAGTGATTTTTATTGTTCTTTCACATGTACAGAGACTTGGAATGAATTACCTGTCCTTTTCCATACTAGATAAGGGAATGTGTTGTTCTTCTATCTCTCAAATTTGCACATGTTAGTTTGCCTGGTGAGTGTAAGTGTTTTGGTGTGTGTGTATATGAGTGTGTCCAGTGTTGGAGAGGAGTTCTGTTAATGGTTGGCTTTGCCTTATAGACAGTACTGGTTACACACCAGCTCCTCACAACCTTCTTCCAGCTAAAACAAATAAAAAATAGTAGAATGGTTAAGTATGACTCAGAGAGTGTAAGCTATTGTACATGATCTAACCATTACATTAAAAATAATTGTCGATATGCAGATTACCTAGTGAATATTCACACAAATATGAACAAGACTTATGGCAGCAGACTCTGCACAAACCAGCATATTAATTCTGTTAGACCTCAGTGCAGCATTTGACACTGTCAGACATGACATTCTACTCTCCAGAATAGAGAATATGCTGGGTGTCTCTGGCCCTGCCCTCCAGTGGTTCAAATCCTATCTGACTGATAGGTAAGAGTTTGTTAGTCTTTGCAACAGCCGATCCAGCTCAGCACTAGTCACACAAGGAGTTCCTCAGGGCTCTGTTCTCGGTCCTCTGCTTTTCTGTATTTATATGCTTCCCCTTGGCCATATTATTCGTAGCTATGGACTGGGTTATCATTTTTATGCAGATGACACTCAACTCTATTTCAATGTTAAAAGTGGAACTTCATCAGAGCTTTCTCAGTTCACAACCTGCCTTAGTGAAATTAAAACCTGGATGGAGCAGAACTCTTTAAAATTAAACTGCAACAAAACTGAACTCCTGCAAATTGGGACTAAAATGCAACTTAATAAAATGAGCTCCTTCCCAGTCCATCTTGGCGGTGATCTCATCAGACCTGCCTCTACTGTAAAGAATCTTGGTGTCATTTTTGATTCCTCCCTTTCTTATTCCGCCCACATAAATCACATTAAGAACCTTTCTTACTTTCACCTCCGTAACATATCACGTGTTCGCTCCTTCCTCTCCTTTTCTAACGCTGAGAAACTTTTATCACATCCCGTATCGATTATTGTAATTCTCTACTGGCAGGTGCCCCTTCTAATCTTATATCACAGCTCCAGCTTATTCAAAACTTGGCTGCAAGAGTACTTACACGAACCAGCAGCAGCGAGCACATCACACCCATCCTGCTCCGTCTTCACTGGCTCCCCGTGTCTTATAGAATCGAATATAAAATTCTATTAATAACCTACAAAGCCTTAAACGAACTTGCGCCAAACTACATCAGTGACCTTCTCCATCACTATGCGCCTGTCCGCCCACTAAGGTCCTCTGATTCTGGCAATCTTGTTGTGCCCCACACTAATCTACACTCCATGGGTGACAGGGCCTTCAGCTGTATAGTGCCCAGACTCTGGAATGACCTACCGAAATTAATCAGGTCAGCTGACTCCATGAATTCTTTTAAAAAACAACTCAGAACTCATCTGTTCAGGAAGGCTTTTAGCTCTACTTGACTTTATTACCCTTCTCTTCGTTTACTTCTCTGTCAAGATGTTCATGTAACCTGTATGTGTGTGTGTGCGAGTCCATCAATTATGTGGTCTGTTTTTTTTTTCTCTGAATCCACTAACGTAATTTTTATTTATTCTTTATTTATTTATCTGGTTTGTACAATGCTATATATTGTATACCCTGCCATTCTGTCTTATATTCTGTAAGTGCCTTGAGCATGGGAAAGGTGCTATATAAATAAAATGTATTATTATTATTATTATTAATTCATTCTGTATAATGGAAGTAACAAAAAAAGTTTTCAAACATTGTCAGAGCCAAAAGAAGAAATAAAACGAACATGTCAGTGAGGCTTTCACATGATTGAACTGCTGTTAAGGAAGCCATCTATTAATGTTTTTTTCAGTTTTTGTCTTACAATGTTGTCTTAATTTACATTCATGACACATGTGACTGTCAATGGAGAGAGTATAAACATTACTGCCAGTGTTCTAATATTTCTTATTGATTAACTATTAGTGACTAGTTTGAATGACTCATTAATTTCACTGCTCCAATTAAATGATTGCTAAAGACTTCATTTTTAAACATTGGCATCTTGGCAGTGAAGAAATGCAAAGAAAACAAATTGAAAAACATCCCGATTATGGACATAGCTTGCGTATTTAGTGTACAAGCGCTACCTTTTTTTAGGACACCATTTAAGACTGTGGCCTTCGCTGTACATTCACCCTGGACTTTACAGACTCTTTTTTACCTTTTGTACAAATATGTATAAGAACTCTTACTCCATCTGTCCAGACAAGTTCATGAAACATAGTACAGGTCACCCATATACAGTACATAAAAATCAAAGTGAAAGACAATACAAATAAGACGATAAATCAAAAAGTAAAGGCAATTTGAAAATGATGTGGTAACCGCAACAGACAGAAGCTGATGAAATTCATATCATTTCTGATGGCTTATGGGTAGTTCAAACACGAGCAGCACAACACTTTGTCATTAGTCTGGCTGCAACCAAAAAGAAATGAACATGGACCCTCTGCTGGGGGATTGCACCATTGTTGAACAGCACGCTGAGATTTCTTTGGGCAGAGGGAGTGACACCTTCTGAAATTCACTGAAGGATGTTGGCTCAGCACAGAAGAGAAAACAGCATGACTAAACAAAAAGTTTATGAATGAGTAAAAAGCTTTAAAGTGAGAAGAACAAGTGTAGGGATGGAGCACTAATCTGGTCGACCATCAACATCGCGCACACAGGCCCTCATTGACATGGCGAATGCCTTCATCAGAGAAGACAAACAGTTTGTGTTGTCCACTCTTGCTACATATTTTGGATATTAGCAATGAAACTACAGTATATATGCCATAATGCACGATGAACTTGAGATACGGTAAAGTTTGCACAAGATGGGCACCCAAAAACCTTAACGATCTTCACAAGCTAACATCCTTTGGTGAATTTCAGCAGGTTTCACTCCCTCTACCAAAGAAATCTCACTATGGTGGGTTGTTTAACATTGGTGCAATCCCGCAGTGGATCGTCCATGTTCATTTGAACTTGATTTCAACGGCAGAGTGTGCACAGTGTGTGTTCAAGCTACCCATAAGCTATTGCAAATTTGTTGTATTGCGTCAGTTTTTATCTGTTGAGGTAACTGCATAATTTTCAAATTGCTTTTACTTTTGGATTTACCTTCACACAGTATAGTACACTTATATGACTAGGTATTATGTAGATGGATGTTTAATGTATGTTTAATGTACAGTTTACTTATTATACCTGTGACTCACAATACAGGGATGGAGCTCCCCCTTTCCCAGCCACTAGCCAGGACCATCCTGTCAGCACACTGAATAAAAGTGCATTATGCATCCAAATGTATTGTTAGATTATCAAGCACCATAATAATTTCATTATACTAACTAAGCAGTTAGCACATATTACATGCTTTACACAATTTACATTGGGATTTGCATGCTAGAGCTTGCATTAGACAAGAGCCTGTGCACACTTTGTAATCAATAATGAAACACAAATACAATAAAACCTGTGATGGCACACCATGCAATAGCCCTTTCCTCCCCACAAATGAACACTACAATCCCAGTCACTAGGCTGCTCAAACTGAGGCTGTCCTCTGTAAAGCTCTACAGGATTTTGTTGACTCACAACATAAGGCATTCTGGTGCGAATGCTCACAAGATGCACTGTTAACATCCAGCACTGCACTGGTGTTGTAGACTTTGCATAGTAAGAAATGTAATAATATTTTTATAAGGAATATTTGTAAACCCTGTTCCATCTCTCTTTGAATTTCTTTTTGGAATGCAATATTTGATCATTTATATTGGAAAATAGTTTGGGAAAGACATGATATGTATTATTTTTAAAAACATTTACGAATTGTTCATAAGTATTATCTAGTTCAAGCATTACTTTCTAAGTTTAAACATGAGCAAGGTTTGTGTTTTTTTTGTACTGGTGAAGGGAAGTCTGTGGTACATCTTATTTGTTAGCTGTAAGTTTTCAAGTTTTTTTAAGGAATCAAAGGTGAATTTCAGGTTTAAGAATTTGATATTTTATTTTATTGTATAGGGCGGCACGGTGGCGCAGTGGATAGCGCTGCTGCCTCGCAGTTGGGAGATCTGGAGACCTGGGTTCGATTCCCGGGTCCTCCCTGCGTGGAGTTTGCATGTTCTCCCCCGTGTCTGCGTGGGTTTCCTCCGGGCGCTCCAGTTTCCTCCCACAGTCCAAAGACATGCTGGTTAGGTGGACTGGCGATTCTAAATTGGCACTAGTGTGTGCTTGGTGTGTGGGTGTGTTTGTGTGTGTCCTGCGGTGGGTTGGCACCCTGCCCGGGATTGGTTCCTGCCTTGTGCCCTGTGTTGGCTGGGATTGGCTCCAGCAGACCCCCGTGACCCTGTAGTTAGGACTATAGCGGGTTGGAAAATGGATGGATGGATTTTATTGTATAAAAGAAAACATGGAAAAATTAGATTTATTATCCATCCATCTATTTTCTAACCTGCGGAATCCAAACACAGGGTCATGGGGGTCTGCTGAAGCCAATCCCAGCCAACATAGGGTGCAAGGCAGGAACCAATCCCAGGCAGGGCACCAACCCACCGCAAGGCACACACACACACAGACACCCACGCACCAAGCACACACTAGGGCCAATTTAGAATCGCCAATCCACCTAACCTGCATGTCTCTGGACTGTGGGAGGAAACCCACACAGACACAGGGAGAACATGCAAACTCCACGTAGGAAGGACCCGGGAAGTGAACCCAGGTCTCCTAACTGCGAGGCAGCAGCGCTACCCACTGCACCACCATGCTGCCCTAGATTTATTATATATTTATTAATTGTTTTGACTACAGTTCATATTAATAAATCAAAATGGTTGAAGAATACAGGATCTTTGTGTTGGATTTTACTTATTATTCAAAGTTTATTAATGGCCTGAAAATACCAAAGCACAAAAAAAAATAAAATTGAATTATGTAAAAGAAATACAATTTTGTTCCATAAAGGTTTAATTTGTCACATAGATAAAGTCCAGCAGTGTTTAATCGAATAAGATGGAGCACCACCACACTACCACTGAGACATGAGAGCTTAGCTTGATGTGAATATACCAGGACAATGGACAATGGATGGGACAAAGAAGTGCAGATGAGTTTTCTCCACACTGATTTAACACCACTGGACTTTTATCTATGAGGGACCCTAAAGGATGTTGTGTATTGTAGAAAACTAGCTATACTCTGCGCGCTTCGAGAAGAAACTGAAATGGCATGTACATCAATCTCACTGGACACTTTTGCCAACGCTGTTCAAGCAGTAGTTTGCTGTAGTCAGAATGTCTGGATTCTCATGGTAGCCATTTCTGAGCACCGGTTGTAAATGTAAAAGTCAAAAGTGACTTAATTTCATCCCTTGATATCTGAATAAATTTAATATCACAACTTTAATACAGGTTTTTCATTTGATGAAGTGTGTACACATTTTTTGGCCCCCTCTGTATTGATTTCTCTATCTGTTTATGTAGTTGTTAATTTAAACTGCATCTATCTATCTATCTATCTATCTATCTATCTATCTATCTATCTATCTATCTATCTATCTATCTATCTATCTATCTATCTATCTATCTATCTATCTATCTATCTATCTATCATATTTTTTGTTGCAGTGAGTCATGTGTATACACCCACTTTTGAAAAAACTTTAAAGACGTTCTTACATGGAATCATGGGAACCAGTGGTGTGTGACAAGACCCTCTTGACATGCTGACCTCTTTTTCACCTTTGTACACATTTGTCAAACAAAAGCAGTGAATGTCAAACAATGGCAGAGAGTGTCAGATTAGAATGTGAAAAAGAAAAAAAAATCACAATGATGCTTTTTATACATCCAGTATGAGCCATTACAATCTGCTGAATCTTATACAAGCTTTAAAAAATGTACATTATATATTTAAAGGTAAATTGAAATATGTGAAGCAGATATAGTAGTTAAATATAAATAAAGTGATAAGAAGAGCCTCCCAGCTGCCCATTTACTCAGATGCTTGTCTCCTAATGAAGTTGGTTTATCAATGTCTCTCAACTGTCGTAGTACAGTCACTTTTTTACAGCAATCTTTTAATTCAGTTCACTTTTTTAACAATTTTCCATGATACCTCAGTCTCATGAGAGTACACTTGAAACAGGCAAAAGAAAATTATGTTTCGTAGAGAAGTGAATGATTAATGAAAAAAATATATGTGGTTTGTAACTTGGCACTTAGTCCCTAAGCCTCTCAGCTCCTAGATTTAAATCCTGGCCCAGGAATTCACTGCATGGAATTGACCTATTCTCCCAATGTCTGAGAGGGTTTTACTACAGGTTTTCAAAGATGTGCATTCAAGATCTATTAAATCTAGTATTTTAGGCTATTTGGCTTTAAATTGGTTTGATATGTATAATTTGTGAGTTTGTGTATCCAGGAATGGTTGCTAGTTTGGATCAGGCTCCACCTTGAACTAGATTAAGCTGGTCTGATATCTACCATATTATTTTGCTGAGGTGGGAGCACGTCAGCCCTCTTTCCACGTTGCTACCATATGTTCAGATCCTTGATGATTGCCTACAGAGGAGTCATTTGGTCAGCAGCCATGTATATGGAGGCACTCATGAGGTCCTATGCTCCTTTTCACCAACTGAGATCTACTTGTGAATGGCTCCTGGTGATGCCACCTCTGTTGCTTCAAATCTCAATCCAAAGTCTTTTCATGTGTAGCTCCTAGCTTATGGAGTAAGCTGCTCACCTCTATCCAAACTGTTGAGTCCCACCCTGTTTTTCAGAATTTTTTGAAGACTCTCATGTTGTGTGAATATCTATCTAATTAAATAATGGTTTGATAGATTCTTGAAACTAAGCAGATTAACTAGTTGTGCATTGTTCTGTTTGGTTTCAAGCTCTTCACTTGTGATGATCAATTTTGTAACCTTGTACTGTAACACTCGTTTCAAAACAGTTCCCAGGCTAATGTTTACTCCAATATGTTAACCAATTTTGTAAGTTGCTTTGGATAAAAGTGAATAAATGTAAATGTAAATTCCCAGTTTCCACATCACTTGAAAAAATTTGGCAAATCTGTCCTCCTGTTTCAAAAATGTAATTAGTACTTTTTTATTGAAGTGTAGATTGTTGATGAATAATGTGATTTTGTTTAGTGTATTCCATCTATTGAATGGGAAAGACACTTGTCTGAAAATAAAGTTTATTGTTAAAAAATGTCATCTCCCATATACAAGTTATTATTCTACAGGGTCATGGAGAGCACTGTGGTACAGAATAACGTAACCTAAATGAGGTAATATGGCTAAGGTAAATTAGTGGTAGGCAGTTATTCCATGGTTTATTATCTCAGAAACTATAATATATAATATGTCAAGCACATAAAAAGAGGTGAAAAGCAGTTATAATCATGTTTTAGTGAGAAAATTGCAGTTCTGTGGGCACTGGGAGGAGAATCAGTGATGGAAATTGCAGTGGGACGCCATACCCTTGGAAAGCAAGTGTAAACTCAATAGGGACCTGAGAAACAGAGGCTGGTGACAAATGGGCCTGCTGTGGTGCCAAAAAGGGGGAGAGAGGTGAGAAGAAGGAGCAGAGGAGAGGTGATTTGAGAATCATTACAATGACAGATAGAAGAATGACAGATGGGTCAATGATAACTGTCATTTTATTATTTTGAGGATGTTCCTGTGACTGACACAGCAGGCACTTATAAGAAGTCATCTGTAACACAGTAATATAAACAGACTGCAAATTTACCCAACGACAATGTTCAGTGTGTCCCAATTTTCCAAAATTATCTCAGTATTATTCCCACAGCATATTATCTTCTGATTATAAAATAATTAAGTTGTATCAAATGGAGATAATAAATTATTCAGAGTCAATAAGGTGAAGACATGACATGATACTATATTATTCTTAAAAGAGTATTTATTGTCTCTGATATTTCAAGTGTAAAATGAAACAAGTGATATACTTGATGCAATAACTTGTGCATGAAAGAAAATTATACAGACGAGAAAGGATGCAGAGTTGTCTCGCTCCTGCAACTTACTGTAATGTTTACCGCAATAACATTTACTAAATTGTTGTACAAATTATAAAAATGCAAAAATAAAGAATGTATGGCATGGAAGTTCTGAATGTAGCGATGACAAGACAACATTTATCATCTTGTTGCTGCATATCCACAATGGCCAGTGGAAAAATAATGTTTATAAAATAAGCATATTATAAGAAATGAGTCAATTGTACTGACTTATTATGTCATGACTGTGAGAAGCTTATGCAGCAAGATTTAGTGGCCCACTGTAAATAATAAAATCTTCAACAAAAATAATTATCGAATTTACTGATTATTTATTTTTTTCTAAATTGTCATGTTTACAAGCAGGTGAATTATGGGTCATATAGATGGTTTTTTAAACTAATAATACATACTGCAACCAAGTATGTACAGTATATAATTAGGATAAATATCTGTAATATCCCTGACACACAAGTGTATTTCAAAATGTGCTGTATATATATATATATATATATATATATATATATATATATATATATATATATATATATATATATATATATACATATATAATATATATGTACAGTATATATATTGTAACAAAGGCGTTATATAGGCGCCCGACCCAACACAGATGGACACAGAGGCACGTATAAACAAGCACAACACTTTTATTTTTTCTTCACCCGTGGGCGCACATCTTCCCCGTGACCCACAGCCAATACACAGTCCCAAAGCACAGTTACCACAACACCAACAATCCTTTCTCCTCTCCCATCACTCCTCCTCAAGCTTCATCTCCTTCCTCCCAACTCTGGCTCCTCGAGTGGTGGTGGCTGGCCCTTTTTATATCCCACCCGGAAGTGTTCCAGGTGCTTGACCACCTGGTCCTAATTGCCCTTCCGGGTGGGGCTGAAGATACGTTCAGCTGGGCTGCTGACTCCATGCAGCTCCCCCTAGCGGCCATCCGAGCTCCCAACCAGGCTGTGGAGGACTTCATCTCCCATGGAGCCATGGGACAGGTTGGGGAATCACTGTCCGCCAGGGAGGCTGCCACCAAGCGTCCCGGGGGAGGTATTGAGCTGCCCATGGTTGCTCCCCCGGAACAGATGCAGAAGGGGCGTCCCTGCCGGGCATGGGACCTGGCTGTCCGCCACAATATATATATACATATATATATATATATATATATATATATATATATATGGTTGAAATAGTTTTACTGTCAAATAATGCAAAGAGTACGCGACACGTATTTCGCCCTAATTCTGGGCTCATCAGGCGTACACACTCACTGCATCCCTTCTCGGGAATCGAACCTCGAACGTCAGCGCCAGAGGCAAAGCCCCTAATGTTGCGCTACGGCGTGTGGTTCATTCATTTGACAGCATGTAAAACTATTTCAACCATTCTATGATCTGCTTCTCGCAACTGAAAGAGGGCACCGTGGCGGATGTCAGCCGGCTTGCTGACCAACCACAAGTGTTACCTGGTAGGTAACCACCCATACAATCAGATTGTGATTCAGACTACGAATGCCATGAATATATATATATATATATATATATATATATATATATATATATATATATACTGTATATACTGTATATACACGAAGGACGTTCAAAAAGTTTCTGCACTTTTTTTAACTCTATTTATTAAGAATTTCAAAAACAAATTGCATCACTTTTCTATATAGTTACCTTCATTTGCGATGCAATTTTCCCAGCGTCATACCAACATTTAATGCCCAAGTACTACTCCTCCTGGCTTCACTGTTTCCAGTGAAAATATAAAAGTGCGGAAACTTTTTGAATGTTCCTCATATATATGTGCCAATTCACAATTGGGTATTCCTCATTACTGGTTCCACTCAATATATAGTAGTGAAATGTAATTATGCTCTTTGTAAAACATAATGTAAATAGGAATTGTATACTTTTTAACTTCAAGGTCCATTGATATGCTAGACATCCAGGGAACAGATTTTGTTCTATGTTATATTTTATAAATTATCACAGTGACCACCTAAACAAAATGAAATAATTCATGTTGTGCCTTTGAAAAGTGTTGGGGGATTTCTATTTTGAAGTCAAATAATAAATTTAGTATCTAGAGAAAACTCATACAAGTATGGTAGAAATATGCAAACTATCTTCTTCTTCTTCTTTCAGCTGCTCCCGTTAGGGGTTGCCACAGCGGATCATCTTCTTCCATATCTTCTTGTCCTCTGTATCTTGTTTTGTTACACCCATCACCTGCATGTCCTCTCTCACCACATCCATAAACCTACTCTTAGGTCTTCCTCTTTTCCTCTTCCCTGGCAGCTTTATCTTTAACATCCTTCTCCCAATATACACAGCATCTTTCTTCTGCACATGTCCAAACCAACACAATCTCACCTCTCTGACTTTGTCTCCCAACCGTCCAACCTGAGCTGACCCTCTTATGTCCTCATTTCTAATCCTGTCCATCCTCGTCACACCCAGTGCAAATCTTAGCATCTTTAACTCTGCTACCTCCAGCTCTGTCTCCTGCTTTCTGGTCAGTGCCACCGTCTCCAACCCATATAACATAGCTGGTCTCATTACTGTCCTTTAGACCTTCCCTTTCACTCCTGCTGATCCCCATCTGCACACAAATTACTCCTGACACTCTTCTCCACCCATATGCAAACTATAAGGGTGAAAAATGGGTCAGACATACAAACCACTGCACAGTGTTTTACCTATTGTTTTAAAGTTTATAATTAATGCATATTGTTATACGATTTGACTCCCAAACGTTAAAAATATGGGTGTTAAATTGGCTATGTGGGGATGTGGATGTGAGTGCCCCCCTGGTGTCCCTTTCAGTTTGATACCTGTTGCAAGGATGGGCTCCATCTGCCCAGAAAAACCCAGTCTGATAAAATGGGCTTGAAAATGTTATGTTATGTAATGAGCAGCATTATAACACATAACAAACATCACTGTCTTTGTAGTTTTTTATACTGGAGGCTTAGACATAAGACCCGAGTAATTACAGTTATTTGTTACATCCTGTAGGTGTTAGGCCCAGCTATTATGTACTGTGGATTCAGAAAGTGTGAATTAAGGGAAGGATGAATGCAGCCAAATACAGAGATGTCCTTGCAGAAAACCTCCTTCAGAGTGCATTTAATCTCAGATTGCGGTGACGGTTCACCTTTAAGCATGCCAATGGCCTGAAGCATCCAGCCAAGATAATGCTCTGTCAAGCAGTATGCTATTTGCTGTTACAAAAAGGGACAAGGATGACTGTGTTGGAAGGTTGGCATGCAGTAGGTGAATTAGACAAGTTCAGCAATTTTCAGTCGTTTACATGGTGAGGCAACGAGATCACCAACAGCAATTGGCAGGTCCGACAACTACAAGTCGCGCAATGTGACATCAGCTTAAGATTAAAAATATTGCATTGTATTTCATAGGTTGATTTCAATTGACACACTTGAACAAAAATTTTGTCTGTATTTGGTGTATGTAAAAATAAGATGATCTCCAGGTCACTACTCAAATAATAGGCTTCTTTCTAAGTACCCCTCTGATTATTATTGTTCTTCACATGCTATCAGCCAGACAGATTTCCCAGTCATGGAGTTCAAGTTTCTAGAACGCACTGCACTGCTGGTAGGTATTCTGGTTAAAGACTAATAGCAGCAAATAGTTTAATCAGAATTGTTTTTACAGCACATTTTAATTGTGTTTAATGTGGAAGTGGCTGTTGTGTTGCACTGCAACAGAATAAAAACATGATTTATAGTAAAATCTCATAATAAAGGAACACCCGGGGCCAGATTAATGTAATGTATCTCTAAAAGTCTACTTCAGTTTCTTATGTTTTCACTGGAGTAAACATATAAAATATAGACTCTTCATAATACTCAGCCTGATGTCAGTCCCCTGAGAGAAAAAGTATGGATCCTGGCTGTTTGATATACTGCTCTGTTATCGCCTCATCCACGGAGACATTATATGACTTCAGTGTAACCTCTATGTGACAGATGAATGCAATCAATAGTCTACATTATCTCTAAATGAAACAGCATGAATAATTAGCTTTGTAGCTGAAAATGAAATGGTATGAATCATTGATGAAACAAGAAGCACGTAGCCTGATGTCCGCCCATCAATTTCAGAAATCTGTTGGTCACTTACAATGCTCAGACAATAAACTCCAGAGTACTTGTCTATGCTGCATGAATAGGTTTTAAGTAGTTATGTGGTATGGTGTCCAGCCTGTAGGATTCGATCCACTTGTCTCAACACTGATATCTGACCCAAAGACTACCCATTTACTACTGTATGCAAAAACTAGCATTTTCATTTTTGACCTGCACGTTTACTTTATTTGTCGACAGTTTTCAGTTCCCTGTTTTTTTAAATACTTTTAGGTCAGGTTGTCTGATCTTCGTCTCGGCTTGAGGTGACTTAGAGAAGGATGTGTTTTTGCTGCTGGCTGTTCAGGCACTGTTTGAATATGCTGGCATTTTTAATTTTTTTTTTACATAATCAGGATACTGCTATCTATATAACTGTCACATCTTATATTCACTCATCATGGATGCCAGCCCTACCAGCTCGATCTCTGGCCTCATTGCAGTTCTGAATCCCTTTCAGGCACTCATATACCAAAGGTTACATCACTGTGGTCATTCTGTAGTTCATTTAATTTTTTTTTTCCTTCAACCTTTTTAAAAGGTGGTATGAAACTGTACCTTCAAATTTTGCAATTAATAAAAGCAATATTGATAGAAAAGTCATGCCATGAATGACTAAAAATGGACAGGTGGTGTAAGCGCAAATGGCAAAACAGAGGCAAAGTCTTAAATAGATCTAAACCAGAAAGGAAAACATCCTGAACAACAAAACACAATCAGGTCAGGTCAGGTCAGGTTGGGGAGCATGCACTGGAACAGCGTTTTGCCACATCCACCACATGACAAAACAGCTTGGGATCCCGGTTGGCAATCCCCCAGACAGACACGCGGTCCAGTCCCACCCTCCAGAAATGACCGTTTATTTGCCACAGCTAGGTGTTATGTGGGCATCACCTTGGCCTGTTCCAGCCGCTCGGGTCCTCAACAATGAGGATCCTGTGAGCCAGATCACCCTCAGGGAATCACGCCACATGACCATAGCGCTGTAACTGACGCTCTCTAATATTGCAGGTAATATGCCTCATTTGGGACTCCATAAGCAACTGCTCATTCGACACAAAGTCAATCCAGCGGTACCCAAGGATACTCTGAAGAGACACAGTACTGAAGGAGTCCAGTCTTCATCTCAGGTCACTAAATAGCATCCATGTTTTGCATCAATATAGCAAAACAGGGAGCACCCGGACTCTAAAGACTTGGACCTTCATCCTTTTGCATAGATATCAGGAGTGCCACACACCCTTTTCCAGTGACTTCATGACTCCCCCCATGCTCTCCCGATCCGTCTACTGACTTCATAGGAAGAGTCACCAGAGACATGAATGTCACTGCTAAGGTAAGTAAACCTCTCGACAAGATAGACACTCTCTCCGCAGACAGACACTCTAATGATGGCTGTGCCCAAGAGGTCACAATACACTAAGGAAATCTGGAAGTAAAAAAAAAATAATAATCCCAAAAACATATATGCCGTATGATCCTATTGCTACATAGCTAGTGAATGGTACAAGGATTGCTTATGTTTAATCCAAAAATGTTGGATGCAGAAGGCACTACATTGTCATCTTAAATACCTTCTGGAATATGAGGTCAACGTCCAAGGAGTCGGAAGAGTTTGTTGATAACAATAACCCAAAAGACGCAAAAAAACCAAAATTGCATTGCAGAGAACACATAAAACTTGAAAAATATCAAATATACTGAAACAAAACCAAAAGCACAAAATAAGAACATCACTGAATTTAGATCATTCCAAAACTTTACAATATCCAGAAAAAACGAAAAATAAATGTGGAATTGAACATGAAAACATAAAAACATATGAGTTCTAAAGAGAAGGTCATTAAAATCACCAAAATCATTTGGCACATTCTAAATATTTGCTTGCTGAGCTAGACTGTTTCTCCTGTTTTAGCTCTTAAAGTTTGAAGCCTTCCAATTTCTCTGTAATTCAGAAAGTGTTTGGTACAAATTCAGCTGCTGTGTACATCTATTTGGAAATTAAGTTTTCACATTTCTTTTATGAAAACATACAAGAATGCTGGAGTAATAATCTAGGACCACAACTACCTTTACACAGAAGCAGATCCCTGATAGAGAAAGGGAAAGCAAAAGTAGAATGTTTAAATTGTGATTTTTTATTTCTCTATAAACAGTTTTTCATACATTTCTAACAGAATTATTCTATTGTACTCCACTTAAATGTGAATTAAACCAAAAAGCACATATACTGTAGTTCCAGTGCTTTCTTCCTCCATTTTGTGGGATACACTAAATATAGATAAAGCCTTATAAAAAAAGAAGATGATGGTGTGGTATAGCGGGTCCACAGCTCATGTCAAAAGGGCCAGTTTTAAAATAAATAATCGCTGCACTCGTGGCTTAGCGAGGGTTTTTTTTTTGTTTTTGTTCTTTATTTCGCCTTATACAATTTCTTGTATTAGGAATTTGTTAGTTTTCGCATACCCCTTGGGGTCAGAGCGCAGGGTCAGCCATTGTACAGCGCCCCTGGAGCAATTGAAGGTTAAGGGTCTTGCTCAAGGGCCCAGCAGAGTAGGATCTCTTTTGGCAGTGACAGGGATTCAAACCGACAACCTTCGGGATACCAGCGCAGATCCTTAGCCTCAGAGCCACCACTCTGCCGTACAGGTGTGGTGGTATGTGGCCGAGCGGTTCTTGGGGAATTCGTGATGCGGGCGATTCTCACTTAAGTGCACAGGTGAGGAGTCGTCTGCATCCGTAATTGTTCCTGGGAGCTGCTGATTGCCACGGCTTATCCACGTCCCTGTGATAAATAGAAGCGCGAGGCGGTTAGCAGGAAAAAATAAGGATAAAAGAGACAGAGGTTGTAGGAGTGAGGAAGAAAGCAAGAAGCAGTGAGGAGAAAGCCGGTGTGTGTTAGAGAGAGAGAGAGACAGAGAGCGAGAGCGAGCGCAGGCTCGCAGGCAGTTGGACAGTTGAGCCCTAGCGGTGTGTTTGTCTGACACCTAGGGCAGTTGGTAGTGGTTGCTCCCGCTGAGCATTCTGACCAGTAGAAGGATGGCTCACCGCCAAAGATAGCGGGAGTCAGAAGGCTTGGAAGGTGGATTCCCCAATGTAAGAGTCCTGGCCGGTGGGGGAAGCCAAGTCTCGGTATGGAGAGAGTGGAACCGAAGCCATGGATCAGGAAGCCTCCAGACCAGTCGAGTGAAAAGAAGATCAGCTGCAGGTAGGGCGACTCTCCTGTTGCAAAGTCCGATGGGAGAAGCAGGGGAGCCGCCAGGTAAAAAGAAGACACCAGGCTTTGTTGTTAAAGAGACTGCTTCCAGCTGTTGTTTTAACCTCATTTTAATTTGATTTTTTTTCATTGATTACATCTTGCCTGAAGAAGGGGCCTGAGTTGCCTCAAAAGCTTGCATATTGTAATCTTTTTAGTTAGCCAATAAAAGGTGTCATTTTGCTTGGCTTTTCTCTACATTCATAATGGCTAACACAGTACAACACCCTAGTACTAACCTCATTTTAAAGAATTTATTTATTGTTTTTTTTTTTTAACCTCCACGTTTCAATTTTAATGGATTATTTATTTAAATATATGAAGCACTGCACTATTTATTTGGACAGTGTTTTGTTTTGTTGGTTTTAATAAAAGCACTTGGCACTTTTACACCATCCCCTTGTTTCATTGTTATGCCTCACTGCCAAGCTCATCGGTGACATTACCGACAGTGTCGGATTCAAGGGTTCCCAAAAGCAAGAAGGGAGCATGGAGCAGAACCCTCATCGTCACAGATGGGTCTTCTTATATAACACGTTGTGCAAAAAAAATACAACTTGAACAACATTCGAATTTGAAGCTTTATGGAGCACGTGATTTGTGGTCTTATTAACAATACACCCTTTGTGTGAGTTAGACACATACAGTACATGGATCCCCAAAAAGGCCTATTTGGCCTAAGCCATGATGGTGTTGAATTACTTGAGTTGTGAGTGACAGTATTATCCAAGTGCCCCCATATTCATGAAGATATTTTACAGTTATTCTCTACTTAATTTCATGTTGGCTTAAAGTTCTATCCCCTGGAACCCTGCAAGCTCAATTAGGTGAGAATGAGTATTTTATATAAACTATTTTTAAGCACTTCCGCTCATAGGTGATAACTTTGTCAATGTCCATCTACAATCATTGTGATGAAATCTCCAGTTTACAGTTTTACGCATTTCCTTTGCAGGATCTTGAGCCTTTAAGTAATTTCCTTCAGGGTTAATTAAGTTTTTCTGATTCTGATTAAAAGGTGCTGTCACAAATGCAGCAGATTGCATGCTGCTCGTAAAATCAGTGTTTACATTTTTCAGTTTCTAGATTTGTTAGACAAGGAACAACATAAAATCAGGCACATCTAAATAAATACAATACTGTACTTATGTTTTCAAACCTAAAGTGGATAAATGGCTTCTCATAAGTATGTTGGGAACTTTTTTCAACAGGCAGGAATATTAAAACTGTCTTATCTGACCCACCTGTGAGATTGGAATTGTGATAATACTGGAACTAAATGACAAGCACAAATTGACTTTACACTGAGTGACAAGTGCTTGGTTTACTTGAAAGAGCTAAATGTTTGTCTGCACCTTTAGTCAACAAGGACATATGTCCATATTTAAGGCTGTCACTCCAGGGAATTTGAGGACAATTTAGGGGATCAGGTTGTACTGTATGTAGTTGACCTTCAAATGTTGGCTGCCATTTACTTCCTTCCTTACTTACTTGCTTGCTAGACCCAATGTTATAACGTCAGGTACAACAGTCCTTAAAACTCTTTGTGAGTATCTTGAATCAGGAATTTCAAAATAAACTTCTTTTAGCACCAATGTGGCCACCAATTTCTATTCTAAATGAATTCTAACACAGTCAATAATTTTTACCATTTCTTAATTATTTCTGCTCTTTCTATGGAGACCATTAGGGGGAGCTTAGCAAACCAAAAGCCACAATCTAATGTATAGTATTTCTCTGTCTCACAACACTATACTTTCCTTCTTCAATGGGACACTTGGAAATAATACTTATTTTTTAATTAGGTAAGTGACCTCCAGTCCAACTTGCCTGTGTTCTTTTAAATTTCCCATCAGAGGCATAATTGGAAAGAGGTGGTCCAATAAGGCTTTCATGACTTTTCCTTAGCCATGCTGCGTTCTCTGGGTTTCCGGTTTCCATTCTTGAGTATAATTTGACATACTTTTTTCCGGCCATGCTAGTAAATTGTAGTTTGTTGTCATCTGCCCCTTGGCTGTCTGTGGCAAAATGAGAAAAGATTACTTTCCATCTCTGATTTGTGCTGATTTTGTGGTCATCAAGCACAGTTTTTCTAGGTAGCAAGGACAGTAGTCCCTGTATTCACACAGACCTGCTCTAATCCTGTGCCATGGTCAGTATGGAAAAACTGAAAGATATATTTGCTCTTTCGTTTGTCTTTAGAAGTTTCACAAAAAGACTTTGTTTTTACTGTATATATAAAATAAGGTTTACTATATTGATGTTTTAGCTTGTCCTATTCATGTGGTTCATTGTGAATACATTACAATATGCCCTGTCTCATCAACTCAGGTGTCTAGAAGTCTTCACTCAATGATACAGCCTCATTTTCTGTGTTCATGTGCTGTAAAACAAGCAGGAAATAAGAATTTCCCAGCAGGATAGTTCATGTGAATGAAGTTTGAAGTGAAATCTTCCAGTGGAACAATTTAGAGAAAATAGTGCTTCCAAAATTACCTGAGTTGCGATGTAACCTTGAATCCTTCCTTCTTCTGATAATATGAAATTAAAATAAACTTAAACCTTTATGGAATGTATTTGTTAGCTTTATATATTTTTTTTGTTCTTTATTTCGCCTTATACAATTTCTCGTATTACGAATTTGTTAGTTTTCACATACACCTTGGGGTCAGAGCGCAGGGTCAGCCATTGTACAGTGCCCCTGGAGCAATTGAAGGTTAAGGGCCTTGCTCAAGGGCCCAGCAGAGTAGGATCTCTTTTGGCAGTGACAGGGATTCGAACCAGCAACCTTCAGGATACCAGCACAGATCTTTAGCCTCAGAGCCACTACTATATGTACATATAGGGGTCTTTTAAGATAAATTTTAGGGCTCCAATCCTGTTGTCCCCATTTACTTCCGAACAGTTCAACAAAAATAGCACACAACGGTGCAATAACAAACAAAACGATTTGTCCACTGGCATTCTGTACAACAAAATAACTGCCACTCAGGCCTTTTCCAATCACTTCGGTTGGAGTTTGAAGGAGCTTTGTTTCTTCAAGCTACCAGTCAACAAGTGACGTCTCCTTTTAGGTGGCTGGGCTTTTATGATCCTGAGACCAGACATGGAGGAATCAATTGCCCTTACTGAGCAGATTCTTGGCATTGTGGAAGCAAAGGAAGACGACAGTCTTAGTGGCAGCACCCCCTCTTGGTCCACGGTGTAATTACATACCTGAGAGGAACCAGGAGGGTGACCCTCTGACATGCATGTGTGACAATATATATTGTCATCAACCAGACACACCAGACCACCAATTAAACTGTCCAACAAAATAAACAGGCATTCAGTGGCTCAAACTAGGCTACAAAGTAGGCTGTTTTGCCTGTCCAGCCAAGGGGAGTCAAGTTGTGCAGAGTCACAAGATCGGGTCGGAGCTCCATCTGGAATTCTGCTCTTCCCAAAATGAGACTAACCCTATATATATATATATATATATATATATACAGTATAATATGCTGTTTATGCAGGCCTAGTATAAAAGCATGACCTCATGGTTCCCTTAAGATGCCAACTAGAAATTCACAGTAATGCAATGAAGTTCAAAAATAAGATGTCAAAAGTGGTAACTCTGAAAATTCCTGCATTTCATTAGATAAACACTTTTTACATCCACTAGTATGCACTTAGTTTTTGCTGTCAAGACTTTATAAATCTAAGAATTGTTTGCAGCTGTTCTTCTTTTCTTGAGGCTGCTTTGTTTCTACTCAATTTGAGTGTTGACACTGGTAGGCTGTTGATCACTGAATTGACATAACTGGCAAAACCAGCTGATGTAGTCTTATTGTCTCCATCTAGAGGACTGTGTGGCAGAGAGTCAAGTAACATTTAAGTATCCCCTTATGGACACCCTCAATTCACATCATTTTGATCAAACGTTCTGAACCTTGATTCTATTTGCATCTAAATTTTTCAAATTTATTATAATGAATAGTAATGAGTACACTAACCAGTAATTTTGTTTTTAATCAGGGTGGTGTTTTTTAAACACCAATGTGCCTAACCATCTAATGAGCACTTTTTTCTGTATATGTTTATGCTGGGATTCATTACATAAAAAAAATCTCTTTGCATGGTATATTGCATACCAATTTTTAGCTAATTATTCTTGTTCTTTTTTTGATTCTGTATATCTTAACTGCCAGTGAACTGTATCCAGTCTAAGAGCATCAAGGTGGTTGATATCACACAAGTTTCTTTCAATATCTGTAAGGCTCTTTTTTAGGCCACCCCAGCGTGATAGATAGATAGATAGATAGATAGATAGATAGATAGATAGATAGATAGATAGATAGATAGATAGATAGATAGATAGATAGATAGATAGAACTTTATTTGCCCCAAGGGGAAAATTTGGCTTTATATAGTGTGGCAGGAGGCTGGGGGCCAGACCCAGCCTGGACACCTAGAAGGACTGAGAGGCAGTCTGTACGTCCCCCAGGCCGCGAGGGGGCAACCACCCTGGATAAGCAGGGTACCACGGGGATGGAGCAAGGAGGCACAAACCTGTGGGGGCCCGTGGCTACCGCCAGGGGGTACCCCAAGCTTCATAATGCCCGTGAGCTCTACACTTCCGCCACCCCTGGGAAGGGGGTGGGAAGGTCTTTCCAGCGACACCCGGAGTGCTTCCGGGTGCTCATGCGGCACTTCTGCCCCACCAGGAAGTGCCGCCGGAAGAACATCATCAAGCACCTGGAGCACATCCGGGTGAACATAAAAGGGGCCGCCTTCCTACAGTTGGTGAGCTAGAGTCTGGAGCTGGAGGTGGACGAAGCTCCAGTGACAAGAGAAAGAAAGGTGGCCCATGGACGTTAAAAGGCCCAAGGAAGGGTATTGTGGTGCAGGAGCACTCTGTGTGTCCGGGACTTGTGTTTGGGGACACTTGTTTAATAAAGAGCGTGTGTTTTATGAACTGTCGGTGTCCGTTTGGTTGTGTCCGGGCTGAACATCTCACAATACTGTATATGTACTTTAAATTAACAACTAAATAAACAGATAGATAAATAAATACAGAGGGGGCCAAAAAATGTATACACACCTCATCAAAAGAAAAACCCTCATTAAAGTTGTGATTTTAAATGAATTCAGATATCAAGGGATGCATTTAAGTCACTTTTGACATCTACATTTACAACAGGTGCTCAAGATGGTTACCATGAGCGTCCAGACACTTCTCCAAACTACTTTTTGAACAACGTTGGCCAAAGTGTCCAGTGAGATTGATGTGCATGCCGTTTTAATTTCATCTCGAAGAGCGCACAGCACCAACATCCTTTAGGGTCCCCCACAGATAAAACTCCAGTGGTGTTAAATCAGGAAAGGGAGAAGGAAACTCTGCTACACTTCTTCATCCTATCCATTATCCATTGTCCTAGATAGATAGATAGTACTTTATTTGTTCCAAAGAGAAAAAGTTTTGCCTTCAGTAAGCTGAACAATGTTGCTTTTTTAAAGGAGATGTATTTAATCATATGTTGATTGTAATCCTGGCAATTCCATCATATTTAGCCCACTTTTTTCAAATAAAGCTGAACCCTGCATACAGTTTGTCACAGGATGTATAGCTTATAATGCCAGAATGCACAATTCTCTCTGTCCAGTTTGTAAATGGATAGTCCAAGATGGGTTTCGGCATATTCTTTAATATTTCATATTAAAACTGTGAGATGGTCAATATGCTGTATATAACTATGTATGTTAATTTGCATGAAAGTTACTCATTAAGAGCTGGAAAATGTCTGAAGCAATAATCCTTTAAAATGGAAGACTAAACAACAATGTTTTGGAAGGGCTGTTATAAAAGAAAAGTTGTCAGCAGACTGCGCTCACTGTGTAATGCAATCTGCCAAAAGTCACTCTCTGCATTCTGTGATGAAAACACTGAGACAACTGTCAGCTTGGCTTGTGTTTTCTCCAAAGCAGGACGTATCAATCTAACCCCTTTTATTCTTTTATTTAACTCCTTCAGATGAACACATATAAACAGTTTTCATTTGTCTTTAGAACTGACAATAGTTATTTATATTTTAGCACAGCTTTCTCTTATGATTGGTGGAATTCCTTCTCCTTTTATTTGCTTTTACGTTTGATTCCTTCCTTGTACCAGATGTTTTTTTAAGATATGCTGTGCAAGTAATTGTATTTAGACAATGAATAAATGAATAAAAGGACTACCTTTAAGATGTGGGTATTCAAATGGATGTAATGCAAAGATTTATGAAAAAATGAAAGGTACAGCAATGTTTCACTTTAAAATGTTTAATAGCTAAATAAATTCATAGTGCAGTGACTAGTAATGCTGTCTCACAGCTTCAGAAGTTTGGATGCAGGCTGGTCATTATTTGTGCGAAGTTCCCACATTTTCCCGATGTCCCCAGGAGACAGGAGTTCTGAATTTCCTCCCTCATTCCAAAGACATGTGTGTTATGTACTGTAAATTGGTGAATCTTAGTGTAATCAGTTAGCTCATGGGTGTCATTAGTTTAGTTTTATTTTGCTGTGTCTTTCGATTGTCTGTGTTACTGCTCTTGTGAGTTAAGTTCCTTTCACATTTTTTTGATGTGACACATTTCAGTTACTTGTTACATACCATATGGTAAAATGCCACATCCCATTTTATGACCATTCTCTATGTGATATTCTGACGTGGTAATGCTCTACAGCAGTATTTCTCAAGTTTTTTGGTGCCGTGACCCACTATTTCCTTTGTGAGTGCAAGTGTCTTGGTAACTGGGGGTCCCTGGGGGGTTCTCCCCCTTGGTGAATGGATTGAGCGAAGTCATTCAGAGTAGTAACTCGCCACAGTCATCTACCATTATAAACAATAGCAATTCCCAACCCACTTGTGGCAGTCTACAACCCAGTGGTTGAGAAACACTGCTGTACAGTTCAAGGCAAGGTCTACCATCAGCTGCGCTGTTTCACACAGTTCTTTAGCTTCTCTCAGGTGGTTGATTTTTCTGCTTTGCAAAGTATATTGGTGGTTCATGAAAGGTCTTCTGTTCATTTTTGTCTGCAAGATTTTTAGATGTGCTGGTAAAGACATAACCTTTTACGAAAAAGATATTTTCAAATTTGGATAGCACTATGTTCTAAGTGTCTTTGTGTATGCCTGTGTCCATTCATGTATACATTTTACATACCCACAAATCCAATTCATATGCAAGGAAGGAGCAATATTGGGTACTAAGTGGGAACCATTTGTGGATGGAATGACAGTTCCACTCATTCACTCATATGAGTTCAATTTAGTGTTGCCTGTTAAACCTACACATGTCCGTTTGGGATATAGGCTGGAAAAGCCAGAATACTTAAAGAAGTAGACATGAATTTTATGATATCTGGAAATGCATTTTAGATATCTCAAATTGAATTATAGATATCTAAAAATACATCTATTTTAAGATATCTAAAAATAATTGTATATCTCAAACAGATTTCAAGATATCTTGAAGTGACATGCTGTACATTTTCAGATATCTGAAATGCATTTCAAGATATCTTAAATGCAATTTGAGATATCTTGAAATATGTTCATGTGCATTTTGAGATATCTCAAATACATTTCAAGATATCTTAAAATACATCTGCAGGCATTTTGAGATATCTGAAATACATTTTCAGATATCTTAAAATAGCTTTCTGCACATTTCAAGATATCTCAAATACATTTTCAGATATCTTAAAGTAACTTCCTGCGTATTTCAAGATATCTCAATTACATTTTCAGATATCTTAAAATAACTTCCTGCGTATTTCAAGATATCTCAAATACATTTTCAGATATCTTAAAATAACTTCCTGTGTAGATAGATAGATAGATAGATAGATATTTCAAGATATCTCAAATACATTTTCAGATATCTTAAAATCACTTCCTGTAAAATTTCTTATACTTTCAATGGAACCTCCTGCCTATTTTAAGATATCTTGAAATGCATTTAAGATATCTCGAAATGCACAGGAAGTGATTTTGAGATATCATGAAATGTATTTGAGATATCTTGAAATGTGCAGGAAGTTATTTTAAGATATCTTGAAATGTATTTGAGATATCTTGAAATGTGCAGGAAGTCATTTTAAGATATCTTAAAATGTATTTGAGATATCTTGAAATGTGCAGGAAGTCATTTTAAGATATCTTAAAATGTATTTGAGATATCTTGAAATGTGCAGGAAGTCATTTTAAGATATCTTGAAATGTATTTTAGATATCTTGAAATGTGCAGGAAGTCATTTTAAGATATCTGAAAATGCATTTCAGATATCTCAAAATGAATTTGGGATATCTTAAAATGAGAAGGAAGTTATTTTAAGATATCTCGAAATATAATTTAGATATCTTAAAAAGCATTTAAGATATCATGAAATTCATTGTTGTTTCAGATATCTGAAATACATTTTTAGATATCTAAAATTAATTTCATGGTATCTTAAAATGGGTCTCTGCTCTATTTCAGATATCTAACAATGTATTTCAAGATATCTAAAATTGTATTTCAAGATATCTAAAATGCATTTTAAGATATCTTTAAAAGGACACTCAATTATTTCAAGATATCTCAATAGCACTTTCAGATATCTACAATACAATTTAAGATATCTCAAATACATTTCCAGATATTTCAAAACAGCTTCCTGTCCATTTTCAGATATCTCAAATACATTTTCAGATATCTCAACATCACTTCCTGCTCATTTCAAGATATCTCAAACACATTTTAAGATATCTTATAATAAACAAGAACTCCCATTGAAATAATAGGCAGTTTTACAGGAAATGATTTTGAGATATCTTGAAATGCATTTAAGATATCTTAAAATGCATGAAAGGTCAATTTAAGATATCTGAAAATTCATTTGAGATATCTTGAAATACAGACACAATTATTTTGAGATATCTGAAACTGTATTTGAGATATCTTGAAATGCATTTGAGATATCCCGAAATGTATTGCAGATATCTTAAAATGTAAAGGAAAGTATTTTAAGATATCTCAAAGCGAGTTTCAGATATCTTAAAAAGTAAATTACATTTTAAGATTTCCGAAATTCATTTTGAGATATCTCTAAATGTTAATTTGGCTTGCCATACAAAACACCATACAGACTGTGAAGCAGCAGTGCTAAGTACTACACTCCTTTGCTGCTCTCTGAATTATTGTGAATTTAATTTCAGCCTTGTCTGTTTTACCTTTGGATGTGCTAATCTGATCTTCATCACTCTTTTCTCCCTGTCTTGTAGCATTTTCTGTATCTCATATTGATCAGTCTGCAGGCCCAGGACTCCCTGAAAGCATCGTGTCTTTTGATTGGTCTGGGATTGTCTATCAATTGTTCAGAAGGAGCTGGAAAACCTTTCTGGGGACAATGTGGCCTGGTCATCCCAGCTTAGCATGTTGACACAAAAACCTTCATCACGAAAAGCAAAATAACAATTTTGCCCTTATCTTAGTCCTTTTGTTTTTCTTCTACCAGATAACTTCCTTTCTTTTTGGAAAGTAGCTTCTCCAATCTTGCAAAGTATTCCTCTCTGTACATCATATAAATAACGGATGTCACAATACATGACTTTTAGACAAGGGAATGTCAAACGTGATGACTGCAGTTACTGCTCTTGGCATCTAAGTATGTCAAATTACCTGACTAGAAATTGCTGAGGATATCAAAGTATGCAACAGCATGACGATTTTACAGCACAGATTCACATTTTCTAACTATCTTGAATGTGTCCCTTCTTCTGACTGCCTGCTGCATGATGTTGGGTGGAGCGGTGGCTCTGAGGCTAGGGATTTTCACTGGCAATTGCAACTGGTTGGTGGTTCGAATCCCGTAAATGCCAAAAGTGGCTCTATTTCATTGGGCCCTTGAACAAGGCCCTTAACCTGCAATTGCTCCGTCCTGGGTCTGACGTTACTCTGCATCCAGCCCTGCATGTAGGCCCTCCAACCTGCAGGGAAACACTTGGGGGTTGGTGGCAGAATTGGCACTCCAGCCACCATAAAAAACCTCACACTGGTTCCATTCCATTTGAACTCGTGTGATGCTGAGGTGTCACCCATTGCGTGGCTACACTCGGGTCCTAATCTGTGATCCTGAGTTGGTTTGTCATGTGGTGGGTGTGGCAATGCGCTGTAGCGTAGCGTGTGCTCCTAACCTCTGCTGCATGACGGAGCTGCTGTCACTACAAAGGATTAGCAGGTACAGTGAGTTCAGCTGCAATCGCTGCCCTTTGGTTCTTTTATTTTAATTCTGTTGTGTTACATAAAACCCAAGACATCAGATAAATGAGTCTCTCTTCTGTATTCAAGGTCCAAAAAACCTGTGTTCTTTATTCCTTGTTGCTGCATTATTTACATTATTTACTTACATTGATTGTCAACTCTTGTGCACACAGAGCTTACTCCTTAAGACAAAATAAAACCTGTCTGATTTTGTCAGAGCAAGTTACAGAGAGGCTGGACTGAGTCACTAGATATGTCAGACTACACAACTCAAATCACGAGAGCGCTACGCAACTGCCCCTGACTTATTAAGATTACAAAACGACTGAAAATCACAGGAAAAGTCACGTAATGTCACAATTACATTATTTATGTTTTACAAGTTTAATTCTGCATATGAACATTTCATTGTTAAAATGATACCTTGACAATTGCTTCTCACCAAGCTTCACCTTTGCCTTTACCTTATCTTTCACTTTAAATTCTAATTTCTACAGTAATATTCACCTAGAGAATGATTGCAAGGTTGTGGAAATGAAAAATATTAATTTAAAAAGTTTAACTGTTCTTCAGTAGGAATATATCAAATAACAGAAAAACAGATTAAGAAGTGGCCGAATTAAGATTTTCCAGGATTAATTTTCACTGTAGGGAAAGGTATACTTAAAACAAGTCTTCTTATTAAGTATGTAAATATATGCCTAATATACTGTATATTACTAGTAAAACACACAGACCTATGATACTAAAATAAAATGCTACAAAAGGCTAGATATAGATGACAGTAAACTCCTCACCTGTTGTTTACAAGCATAAGAACTTGCACTTGATTATAAATTCTGAAATACTGTGAAATACTGTGTCCTAGGGATTTTAAATACGTGGGCTTGCAGGGACTGCGCTTTAATTAAATAAACCTGTCTGCCCACTAGTAAAGTATCCCCAAGGTTGCTGCAACCTAAAATTTTTTGAGTTTCTGGAACATATCAGGTCTTAAGCTTTCAATTAAGACCAAGATTAAGGATCTAGCCAGATTAGTTTGGGAGTTATCACGTGACTTATACAGATACCATTGCAAGACTAGTCTCACTTTTCAGCAAATGTATGCTATTCATTCATCTTAAATTCAGGATTATTACACAATACAAAATGGCACCTCTTTAGGTGGCTTTTGTAGCACTGGGGCAACAAAGTTGTTTAGACAAATTTATATTTTTCATCTTTCAGGTTCTTTCAACTCCATGTTTTCAATCTTCAGTTCAAAAAGTCAACTTGTTTCCCACTAGAGTAAGGAACACAAACTGCATGGCCTTTGTCAGCCCAGGATTCAAACAAACTCAGTGCTCTTCATTAACTGTGTCCTCTCTTAATGGTTAAGAAGAATGCATTACAAATTGTAGATGAATTGTTTTAAATTGCTCTAATACACATTACTTAATCAATAGATCCCAGTTTGCAATGGTTAATAGGTTGCTTAATTTCCAATGGGTTCACTTCAGGTTCTCAGTTTTCTAATAAATATTTAATGTTACATTTTCTGTTAAGAAAGCCTTTAATTGATGCCTGTGAAACATGGATGGGGCAGTGCTTAAGACAGCATGTGTCAGTTGAAAGAGTCAAAGCTTGGTAATAACTCTATCAGTATCACCCCTTTTTTGACATTAGACAATTTTAATTGAGAACTCAAAAAGACAAGCTCAATGAATGGTGCTAATAATTACATCTGCAGTCCGTGAGCTCTTCATCCCACATGACACAATAGAACTCCATTGGCCCATCCCCCTTGGATTAGACTCCAACTGAGAGGGAGGAGACTTCAGTAAAAAAACTTGTAATTTGTATTTTGCCAACAAAGGCTTCTTAATCCCCAAAAAGGGTTCCTCGAGAAGCAACTCTTTTGTCCTTCCATTGCCTCTTATCCCTCCCTATATCAACCCCCACGCTGTTTTCTGCTCAAGACTGAACTAGAGAGGGAGAGGGAGAGGAGGAGGAGGAGGAGGAGGAGGAGGGACACCAAATAAAAGATTTACTCGCCTTATGCAATTTCTGCTTGGATAGATTCATTTATAGCTATCCCACAGTTATCTTCTTAGCCTGACAGCCACCCCTCTGGCCACTTGCACACTCGCTGAGAAGTTTGCCTTTTGTTGCTATTGATGAAAATTGCTCGTATGCAAGGTTGCCACGGTTGTTAGAATCGTTTAGCCTCTGATTAGCCGATGACTTTAATTCTGACAGGAGGCCTCGTTTTCCTTGCCTTTGCCACTTTAAATAAAGTCACAAACATTTTGACATTGTGCTTCATTCATGAAAACATGAGCTGTTCAATACTAAGTTTTGAGTTGTTAGCCATTTATGTTATTCAGTGCATACAGTATATAGATTAGTAACTCAAGAATGTTACATTATATAAAGAGAGGGATCAAATCTTTTTTTACATATTAATTTTATTGGACACTTCATCCTAAATATAGTTTGTTTATACTCCAAAGTTGCACAATGAGCTAGTAGAGTGAACTGAGTCTTATTTTTGCTATTTCATGTTCAAATCCTTAGACATTAGAAACACTTTTATAACAGAACCCCTACTATACTGTGAACACAAGGAAAGGGTGGGGCTGAAGTAAAGGTGTTTTGATCATCTAAGTAATGTAGCTGGTACATAATGTCAAATAGATCACTGGGAATTGAAAACGTGCAAACAATAAGTTAAATGTAAATAAGACAAGCTGAATGGTGCTAATGTACAGCAAAATGTTCCAATTTCACTGTTGACAAAAATTGGAGAGGGTTCATTTTAAGATCTTTTGTCTATTCATTAATGAATCATTTCATGGACATATTTGGTGGGTATGTATTTTTCAGAGCCCAAATGTGTGTTTGTATCACTTAATCAGGAGAATAAGCCATCTTTTGTAAAATGCAGCAGGAAAAGGAGTACTTAATCTGGTGAGAATCTAGATTAGAAAAATAAGACATACAGTCCAAACTACTTTGAAAAATTCATAGATGACATGTTAAAAGAAATAATTCAGGACTTTTTGAATAGCCACCTTAATAAAAAGATGTGTCCGTGCGGCTGCTATGTCTCTATCATACCAACAGATTGCACATCACAAACATTAACACTGCTTTGTAGTAATGCATATTTGTGATGCACCATCTGTTGAAATGATAATTGCAATGCATTTTATTAATGCCTGCATTATAAAATACAATCCAATAGATGGGGCACTGCAAAAGTTTACACTGAGGTGTACGTTGTTTAGTTAGATTAGCTGGGCAGCACAGCTAGTCTGTGTAAATATCTATAGCAAATTTATTGGGAATGTTTGTAGTGCTAATTGTAGAATCTGATGTAGTGTTGCTGTTTCCTAGCTCCAGAGTCTACTTTAATACAGAAAGGATGCTTCCTGCCTTTATATGTTGTTGGAATAGATTACCCCCGATTACACGTTCTGAGAATAAATAGGTTCAGGAAAAAAAGTTAGATACCTTAAACGCACTACATTGCACATCCTACAATAAAATAAGTCTGCAGTCATCATCATCAAAATGGCTCTGTATTGCATAGAGAGCTGTACTGATTTTAATGGAAGGTTACGTTGCCATAGAAGGCTAAATTATCAGACCTTTCCACTATAAGAGGTGCCAGGTTTCAACCAATTTCACTCTCCAAAACCTGTTTTCACATTGGAAATTCTAAATGTTATTTGGGGACACTCATTCACAAACAGTGCACTCAAAATGTGAACAAAAATCTAATTAGCACTATTTTATACCAAACAGTGAAAAACTGTTAACAAACCAAACATAATTATGGAGTATTTTCTCTAACCAGACATTTGTAATTCCTAAAGAAAAATACAAGCTTTTCTTTTTCAGTTTTGATGATATAGCTACAATATAGGGAATCAGCAGTACAAAAAGAAAATTTCTGCATGAAGTGTTACTCCATTCCAGGCTCCAAGGGAGAACAAAACTATTCAGTCAGCAAAAAGGCAGGAAACAACTCTGATGAGGTGTAAGTCCATCACAGGTCATATGGATGCAGAAACTCAGACTCACTTACATAATATTGTCTTTTAAATAGACATTGACATACTATCCCCAACCCAAAAATAATAACAAAGAGGTCCAAATAAGACAAATAATTAGGTATATTATAAAAACTCAAATTGGAGATACAATTTGAACAATACTGTACAGTCTATGCTGTCTACCTAGTGTTGCTCTTGTTCACTTGTCCATTAAATGTACTGAGGCCAACAAGCCCCTTGTCACCTCCTGCCTCTCTATCTTTCTTTCATCATGGCCACTACCTCCTTCCAGGTAAGCACTTGCCTCTACTCACCTTTACACCCCACAGTGACCAGGCCAAGGGTACAGACTGCCCTTTACACCACCTAATTCATAGACCACTCATGGAAGCACTTTCTGGGTCAGGAATGCCCTGTGTAAATAGTGTAACCATCTTTCCAAAGCTCATTCTGGCAGCAGTACCCTCTAAGCCCATCCATAATTGCCAGTAAAACCCCACAAGTTCTCTAAGGGAGCAGCCTGCTGCCAACCTGTGGTTGGAATACTCCTAATTACTTAATTTACTTACCCCAGACAATTCTCCTGTGCCCACAGAGTTACAGATTTCAGGGCATGTTACCTGTCCCTGTTTGCAGTACCAGTTCCTATTGGATCTCCACACATAGTGTGTATAGAGCAAAAGCACCAGTGCTGAACCAGAAACAAATATGTTCCAATACATGAAATATATAAATCAAATGGTGTTTCTGGAATATCAAAATCACAATGAGTCAAGACAGAAGGTGTGTATACAAATCAAAAGAAAACCCCTATTACATCACTAGGCCCATCAACAAGGGGTACAAAGTATCCTATAATTGTAATGGTACCTTAACTTCTTTCAATACATCCACTCTGTCTTTCTCACACTTCTCTCATGGACATCTTTCTCCTGGACTCTCCACACTATGTTTAATGAGTCCTTGCCAAGAATGGTCATTTAAGGCATATCCATTCCTGGGATTTATTGCAGACCATCCCTAGAGCCATATCATTAAGCATTCTGGGCTCCCTAAATTTCTGTTAGACCACAGGATACAATCTATCTTGTGTATGGATCACCTACTGCAATCTATCAGCCTGGGAGAATAACAATGAATTCCTATCAGTTCCTTGAGGTATCACTTTAAAATTGGTCCTCCATGAGAATCGGTTTATGGACCACCATTTACAATTACAGGACTTAACCATTCTGGTAGTTCCAGTTTAACAACTGTTATCAGGTTACAGTTCTCTTACATTTAGTTTGTTGAGCCCTTACTGTTTTCAGTTCATTCTCTGAGCCCATCATTTTTATTATAAAGCCTCCACAGTCTTGTTTAGGTAGCACTGGGTGAATGACAGAAACAAGCCCTGGAGGGAATAGCAGTTTCAGAATGACAGTCGTAATGGATATGTATCCACTTTATTTTAAAATTCTCCATTATTGTAGAATGTGTGTCTTTTGGATGTGGAAGGAAATTCTAATTAGAAACTGATTATGGCAGAGTAACATTAAAAAGCCACATTGAGGTCATTCGCTGTTCATTGCATTCATTCTCTATTTTTTTAGTTACCTTGGCAGCTTCTCTTCTTACCAATGAAAATCATAAATGTGGAGTACATGGCTCTCATATTACTATGTTTAATTTTGGCTCTTCTGTTCTTTCTTCTGTGATCCTGAGTTATTCTTGTAATTCCAGGATCTTTAATATCTTGCATTTAAGTATGTTTGGTTGCATTATGAGCTTATGTTCATACTTTGATAATTATGTGGCTATTCTCACTCTCAAGCCTACTTAATCTGAATCAGGGTATGGTAAAGTGAGGTCCGTGGCTGATTGGCATCTTTTAAATAAATAATCGCTGTATACGTGTCTTTGTGTGGGGGGAAGTGTGGTTGTGTAATGCAGGAGGGGACGGCCCAGTACTTAGCGCACAGGTGCGTGATCACCCGCAATCCTAATTGACGCTGGGAGCTGCTGATTGCTGCAGCTGTGCCACATCCCCATTTAAAAAAGGAAGCACAAATGTGAGAGAGGGAGAATCGAGTAAGAAAAAAACAAGAAAAGAACTGAGGTTAAAGGTAGAGAGAGAAGAGAAGGCAGGTGGAGGAACAGGCATATGCGTATGTTAGTGAGCTTCAGAGTAGGTGAAGACAGGCATTTGGGAAGGAGAGCCCCTTGAGTGGAGTAAGTGGCTGATGCCTGTGGGCTGAAGGAGTGATCGTTCTGGCTGAGCAACTCAGGGAGCTAGAGTGATGCATGTTAAAAAGAGTAGAAGTCCGAGAAGGCAGCAGTGGTCGAAGAGGCTTGGGAGGAGAGCTCCAACATGACCGCCATGGTTATTGGGGACCCAGGCCTAGGTCCCGAGATGGGGCCTTATCTTAGCCATGGGATGGCAGGGACCCAGACCTGTGGAAGGTCAGCTGCATCTGTTGGTAGGGTGACTCCTCTGTTGCAAGGCCGGGGAGCAACCAGTGAGAAAGAAGAATGTACCGGGCTTTTTAGAAAGGACAGTTTTATGCCTGAATTTTAACCATGTTTTAATGGACTTATTTATTCTGATTTTAACCGGAGTCACCTTTTATGGATTGTTTATTGAATGATGAAGCACTGCACTGACGTCTTTTTAATAAAAGCTCTTTGCACTTTTCACCAACCCCTTGCTTGGTGTGTTTGTCCTCATCTGCTCAGCTCATCCCGGTCATGACTGTTGATATCGGGTTCAAGAGGCTCCCAAAAATGAAGAGAGAGCTTGGAGCTGACTCGTACCATCACACAGGGTCACAAGAGATGAGAGCCTATCCTGGAAGCACTGAGCACAAGGCAGGAAGCAGTCTTACATGGTCCATCACAGGACACACTCACACATAATCACCTACAACCACACTCACTCATACAGAGACAATTTGAAACTGTTAAACATATTAACATGTACATCTTTTGGGATATGGAAGGAAAACTGGAATACCAGAAAGAAAACCTATGTGGACTACTCATTTAAAATTATGGAAGCAACACGGAATGGTGCTACTATATGAACAATATTTTTGTGTTAATGAAAATCACAATGTGGTTAGTAAAATTTTATGGTTATGGGTAGTGTCCAATAGAAATTTGGACCCTGCCTCCATCAAGGCAGTATATTATCTTTATATTATTATATATATATATATATATATATATATATATATATATATATATATATATATATATATATCTGTGTGTAACATTCTAAACTTGGTGGTTGTCTTAAGTTGTCTTAATTTGGTAGTTGCTTGTTTTAAGTTTAATAGTTGTTAAGCAAGGGCAGCACAGTGGCGCAGTGGTAGGGCTGCTGCCTTGCAGTTAGGAGACCCAGGTTTGCTTCCCGGGTCCTCCCTGCGTGGAGTTTGCATGTTCTCCCCATGTCTGCGTGGGTTTCCTCCAGGTGCTCTGGTTTCATCCCACAGTCCAAAGACATGCAGGTTAGGTGCATTGGAAATTCTAAATTGTCCCTAGTGTGTGCTTGGTGTGTGTGCCCTGCGGTGGGCTGGCACCCTGCCCGGGGTTTGTTTCCTGCCTGGCGCCCTGTGTTGGCTGGGATTGGCTCCAGCAGACCCCAGTGACCCTGTAGTTAGGATAGATGGATAGATGGATGGATGGATGGATAGTTGTTAAGCAGCCCATTGGTGTCCTCTATGTCACAAGCAGAATCTCCCATTCTTTTGGAGATACTTGTCACTTCATATATCTGAATGTTTGTTGGTCCTGACCTTAAAAATGTCAGTTTGAACTTTCTCTGGTTCTTTGAGACAAATGTAACAATGCGCAAGACATTCTTGTAATATTTTAAGATGAGGATTAGCTGAGTAGGGCGGCACGGTGGAGCAGTGGGTAGCGCTGCTGCCTCGCAGTTGGGAGACCTGGGGACCTGGGTTCGCTTCCCGGGTCCTCCCTGCGTGGAGTTTGCATGTTCTCCCCGTGTCTGCGTGGGTTTCCTCCGGGCGCTCCGGTTTCCTCCCACAGTCCAAAGACATGCAGGTTAGGTGGATTGGCAATTCTAAACTGGCCCTAGTGTGTGCTTGGTGTGTAGGTGTGTTTGTGTGTGTCCTGCGGTGGGTTGGCACCCTGCCCGGGATTGGTTCCTGCCCTGTGCCCTGTGTTGGCTGGGATTGGCTCCAGCAGACCCCTGTGTTCGGATCCAGCGGGCTGGAAAATGGATGGATGGATGGATTAGCTGAGTACTCTACAGAAGTGTTTCTAAACCACTGCGTCATGACTACCACCTTTGGATCAGGAGTCACTGTCAATGTGCAACTTAAAAAAAATCAAAAATAAGAGCCATTAAAGAAGTAATAATAAATAAAAGCCAATAATGATTTTTAACTATTTTTTGTGGAGTTTAATGAGGTAAGAGGATTTTTGTCAAGGGAGAACTCTGTAAGTTGATTTGGGCATGTAAATGGGTTTTTTAAGAAGTCAGGTTTCTGCCTTAACTGGGTTACTCATATTTTCCTAGGTTTGTGTGCACTTGTTAACAAACTCAGTGCTGGATTAGTTACCTTTTGAACTAAATAAAATTCTATCATTTTTATTTGATTCGTTTCTCTCAGTGGTAAAGTTCTTTTCATGTACAGATGTGAGTAATCCTTTTACTATTATCTGAAAATATTTTTACTGTGTAAATATGTGTGAAATACACTTCAAGGACAATACTATTAGTAATTTCACAGCAACCTATGCCCTCCTGTAGAAGATATTTATACAAAAAGTGGAAGACCGAGGAAAAAAAATTGTTTTATACATGATATGAAAGTCAACATTATCCATTCACCCATTTTTGAACCCTTTCTTCCAATTCAAGGTCTCAGGAATCCAGTAACTATCCCAGCACAGTGATGATTAATAAGTGTAAAGCAATAAAAGGCAGAGCTGGACATCCGTTAACTACTGCAATGTTTAGAGTGTAACGGTTTCCTGAAACTGTAAGTAATACAATCTGACTTATTTTTTTAGAGTAGTACTCATTTTCCCCATCAGATTTCACAGGGATCGTGGAAGTGCCATCATGATGGAGATTAGTCTATCAGGGCAAAATTCTGCCTTCAAACTGTCTGAAGAAGGGGTCTAAGTTGCCTCAAAAGCTTGCACATTGTAATCAGTTCAGTTAGCCAATAAAAGGTGTCATTTTGCTTGACTTCTCATGACCTTCTTCTAGATCAATCTTTTCTATGAAATTCATGATTTTATCATCATCAGGAAGTGTATTAACTTAGAATTGCAGCTTTATGGTAATTTCAAGAATCTGCTGCATGATTATTTTGATTATTTAAAAACGGATCAAAATATACACTTACAAAGATGCAGTGAATTAAGAAACATTGAAAAAACTCTAGTTTAATTTGTAATGATCTTAAAATAGATGTCTCTATAACTAGGGCTTTTCAAAGCAATGCACAGAGTATAAAGAACTCAGAGTATAGACACCAACTGACTTTCTCTCTTCATCTTGAAACATGCAGCATCTGGAGGGCTGCTTTGCTCAGTGAGCAAAAGTGGAGCGACTGTGTGGTGCACTTTCTGAATGTCTTGTTCGTTGAATTATGACATTTACTTTTTTCTGTTCTGTTCTATACTCTTGCTGCTGATTTTTCTCCTTTGTGTTAAAGGATTATGAAATCCATTATGTTAAGCAGCCTGTCGCTTCGGAAGATTCTTTATATGTGTGCTGAAAGAAGGCTTGAAATTGAGATGACAGGAGTCTGACGACTGCTAATATGTGATGGAGCATTCTTTTCTTTTCTAGCACTTTGTTTGCTTTTTATTGTTTTCTTTTAATACACCATTTTCTTTTTACTTACCAACAATGGATGGAAAACTTTTTTTATCAGATAATTTTTTATTTTTTTCATATATGTAGATATGTCTAAGTGGTTCATTGTGGGTGCCATGGATAGGGAAGCACTGAGGGTGTTACAATACTCTCTGATGGAAGGTACTTCACTTGAATTCAATGATATTTTAAAAAGGAATAAATAATTTAAAACTACTAACTATTAGTATTGTTTAAAACAGTCAGGTGATGGACTGAGAATTATCTGTCCAAATAATTTGTTGAAAGAATGTAAAGTATAAGTTGAACAACAGTCAGTTACAACCCTCTATCAGCATTAGTTACACAAAGGCAGATCTGAATACCATTATTGTCAACCAAGCAAGAACTGCTGGGCTAGCAGCCAACCCACCACAACCTGAGTTGACCAGGATGAAGACACAGAGATGGTAGAAGTAAATGGCCATGTTCGCTGTTAGAGACAAAACATTGGACAATATGCAATAAATTGCCTTCTTTTGACTATTCTGAAAATCCGGCTAAATTTTATGCAATCAATTTTTTATTGCTGTCAAACAAATAGTAGCTCCTTTTAACATGTAAAGCTTTAAATGGCCAAGGTCCAGCTTACTTATCCAAACTTATCATGACTTACAAATCAGAACACCTATTAAGATCTCAAAATGCCAGTCTGCTTATGATTCCAAGGATTAATAAAATAACAGTGGCATGTTGAGCTTTTAGTTACAGGGCCCCTAAACTGTGGAATGGTCGGCCTGCTACTATAAGAGATGCCCCTTCGGACTCAGCTTTTAAATCCCGGCTGAAGACTCACTACTTCAGTTTAGCATATCCTGACTAGAGCTGCTGATTAACTGTACAGACTGCATCTCTGTTGTTAGCAATTAGCACTAAAACATAAGTAACATGATAGTTATAATTTACTAACCCTCGCCTATTCTGTTTCTCTTCTCAGTACTCACATGTGGCACTTGGTGCCACTGCTCTACTGCCAAGTTGTTTTGCCAGCCTAAACAAAAGTATTCTCTGATGGAGGAGGCGCAGGAATCGTCGGGTAGATTGGTCCTTTCATCAGATTGACTGGCCCAGCGCTGACTCATCTGTGGATTGGCCAATAGGGGGAGGCAGCTTGATGGCCAAGGTCTCCAAGACTCTAAACAAATCCAGATCCTATTTTGTGATATCATCTACTGTTGAATTCTGCTCTGTACTTGTAATATTTCTATTGCACTATTGTATTGTATTGAGGATTACTTGTGTTCTGTTCTGTGTATTGCATTATGTTTACCTCCATTTTTTGATACCCACTGCTCGCCCAACCTGCCTGGAAAGGGGTCTCTCTTTGAAATGCCTGTCCATTTTTTTTTTCCCTTATAAGGTTTTATTTTTTGGGGATGTTTTTCCTTGTCTTCTTAGAGAGTCAAGGCTGAGGGGCTGTCAAAAGGCAGGGTCATTGTGGGACTCCTTGTGTGATTTTGGGCTATACAAAAATAAATTGCCTTGTATTATTTAGTAAAGTAATAAAAAAGAAGACATTCTCATATTGAAATTTTTAAAGAAAAAACACCCCCAAAATTCTCCCCACTCTGGAGCTATTTAAGAAAATAGATACTAATTTAGGACCGATGGTACACACGGTCACTAATTTATTTGTTAGGCAATGAAAATGCATGCAAACTGTGGAAGTAATGTATGAGCACAGGCTCAAAAATTGGTGTACCAAGCTGGTAATCCTCATTTAACTGCAACAAAAACAGGTAAAAAAGGGACAAACAAAAGTTTCGGCCACTGTTGTTAATAGTGAAGTAAATTTCCAAATATACTTGAGAGGATCTTGATTTATCTCTGTCTTCTGTGTCAAAAGATGTCAACTTTATTCAGGACTGCCATTTATATGAGCCTAGAAGGGGTGGGGCTTGGGAGGTCTGCAGGGGCATGGTCAGCCGTAGTCTAACTGTAGTCCTTTGGAGCTACGGAAAAAAAGACAAGGCTGATAGTGACAGCACCATCTCTCTTCATAGGGTGGTAGTGCTTATCTCATCAGAGCCTTGAAGGAGCACCTTGAGTATATGTGTGACAATACCAAACGATGCTAATTTCTCTGTTGAATACAAAACATAATCAAGGTTAAATTATTTGTTTCCAGGGAACATTGAAAAAGATAAATAGGTCTAATAAAGTTCATCAAGAAAACAAATTAAAAGTAGGCTATAACCTGCATTATTTCCATGCTTATGAAATTTTAATATTTTTGTGCAGCAAGTAGAAATATTGTAGAGGTTAAACAGCAATTAAATACACTAGTTTATTCACCAAGGATGAATATTCCTGATTGTGTGTGATAAAGATTTTACATATACTAAATAACAAAAATAATATTAAGTTCAGGTTTGCTAGCCAAGCCTGCCAGAAATGGCCTGTCAATAAGGACAGATTTACCTGTTTCTTTCCATAACACATACTATTAGTATGCAATTTACTAGCATTGCTCAGCACTTAGGGGGTACTGCAGTCATTTATTTTGTGGTTTCAAGAGATCTTTAATGGGAGTGGGTATGGGGAGGGGTCAAGAGGGAAAAAAATTATCCTCAAAATGTAAACTTAGCAAATCCCTCTATACATCTGTTCATCTGTTTGCATTGTCTATAATCCTTTTTCAGGTTCATCACTATGTCTCTCACAACAACCCTTGGACCATGTTGAGCTTGATAGTCTTGACCTTTGACCATATTACCCAGCTAGTCCAAGAGGGTTTTTGTAAAAGAAATTAAACATTAAGCGCTCCTACATTCTACTTCTCACTAACCAATACTATGAGTTCATGCATTTCAACAAAATAGCTTTCTTTTCGTACTTATTATGTGTATTTTTGTGTGTGTGTATGCAATAAATATTTCTAATAAATTCTTTGTACACAGCTTTGTCTTAAATGTCACATGATTAAAACTCAGAATCTATCTGTATATTTTGTTATATAATAATATATATTACATTTATCCATCCATTATCCAACCCGCTTTATCCTAACTACAGGGTCATGGGGGTCTGCTGGAGCCAATCCCAGCCAACACAGGGCGCAAGGCAGGAAACAAACCCCGGGCAGGGCGCCAGACCACCGCAGGCCATGCACACACACACACACACACACACACACACACACACACACCAAGCACACACACTAGGGACAATTTAGAATCGCCATATTACATTTAAAGGATTAATAATTATAAATGTAAATATTGATGTTAAAAGGGTAAAAGTTACAATGTGACATTTTCTTATTGATAATGACATCAATTCTGTGGACTACAGCCCCTTTCTCAACTCTTTCAGTGCAGGCGTCCGGTTTTAATCCCAGCTTTAAGAAAAATAAGTTTATTATTGTGGTCTAATATCCATCCATCCATCCATTTTCCAACCCGCTGAATCCGAACACAGGGTCACGGGGGTCTGCTGGAGCCAATCCCAGCCAACACAGGGCACAAGGCAGGAACCAATCCCGGGCAGGGTGCCAACCCACCGCAGGTGGTCTAATACAATTCAGAAAAATGCATTTTAGAATGAACATTCCTTGAATTATTGTTAAGCCATTTTTCATAGGACTTAAATCTATTTTGATATAGTAAATGGATGTGATAATCATGCTACCTAGATAGCAGACAGATGGTCATTTCTGGAGGGTGGGACTGGACCGCATGTCTACATGGGGTGGTTGCCAACTGGGATCCTGAGCTGTTTTGTCATATGGTGGGTGTGGCAACTATCTGTACCAGTGCATGTTCCCCAATCTGACCTGACCTGATAAATAAGTAAATAAATAAATAAATAAATATACACATGCATCTTGGTCTGAACACACACCAGATCATAAGGTAAAAAAATTAAAAAAGAAAGAAAACTCCTGACTTGGCTGTGACAGTCACAGTGAGGCATTTATACAGACATATTGCTGAATAATTTGTTGGCTGAAAGTCCTCCGTGTTAGTGTGTCAGAAAGCGGATGTGTAGAATTATTGATAATGGCACTCAGTTCTGTTTTAATTCTCTCCTTCTCTGCTATTTCCAGGGGGTCCAGAGTACGTCCTATAACTGAGCTTGTCCTTTTAATTAGTCTGTTGATTCAGTGGGCCTCTTTTGAAGTGATGTTACTAGCCCAGCACACCACAGTGTAGAAAATCACACCGGCAAACACAGAGTTAATTTAAAAGAAATCATGCCATTATGATTATTACTCTTTTAGAAAAACAACCATAACATGCCAAGTTAAAAAATTACATTAGTTTTGCTTATTTTAATTTTGATTATTGCTTAATTTTATGATGCAATGTGGACAGGCAGAAAATTCCAAACCAATAAACACAAAGAAAAGTTTTAATCAGAACTAAAAGGGCATGTGATAATTAAGTTATGCTGCTTTTAACATTGTGAGGAATAATGTGATTTGAGATACAAAAATGCTGCTTTGAAGGACACAAATTCTAATTTGATTCCAGACATGGCCTTGTTCCCATGACAAATGTGCAGATCGCAAAAGTCTGGCAACATATGTATCATGATCCTTAGCTCATCTCTACCTGTCTTGCTCAATATTAATAATGGTAAATATAAAGTATTAGATTCTTTTCACTTTAGCAAATTGAGCTTGTGATAAATTTAACTGTCATTTGGAAGCACTTTGTACTGCCGACTACTCAGCAGTGACAGACATTGAAGTTGGAGGCCTAACATATTGTTTGCACTTAGTGCCTATTGTGACGTGTCTCCTATCTGGCATCATATCATGGTCCTTTCTGAACCCAGGTGTGCCAGCAACATACAAACAATGCCATCATGACATAGTAGAAGGCTCTAACACCAGAAGTAGTACGGCATGCAAATAAGTCTGTTTTTACTTTTTTACTTGCCTTGCTTTCTATTATGACACTTTTCTTTCTTTCGTCACTATTTTATTTGTACATTTTTTTAAATATAATTAATCCTGACATTGCTTTAATGAAATACAAGTACTATATTACATCTGTAAGAAAACTTAGCTACATATCTGTTATTTTTAAATTTCTTAATCGAAAAATAATTCTGTTAATCCTGATATTTTTTAACAATATACGAGTACTGTTTTAGACCTGAAAGGGAATCTAGCAATATTGCTGTTATTTTTCAAAAACTTAACAAATAGGTATAATAAAAAGTACAATGGAAGTCACTAAGGTCCAGTTGCCAGCATATTTAAGGCAACAAGTATTGTGTCCAAAGGCTTTCATAACAATTTTACTAAATTACTAGCATAACATTCTCAAGCCTTGGGCATGGGAAAGGCACCATATAAATAAAATGTGTTATTGTTATTATTATTATTACCAGTAGCGGTATCATGCAGTGAATACACCTGACTTGAGCATTCATACTTTTCATACTCTTTCTCTGTACGTTTAGCATTCGTGTGCTCAGAGGTTGATGCGCTTGCTCCTTCCTGAGCTGCTCTTCTTTTCTCCACCCTAGCGGCCCGCTTCTTCTCTTCTTTCGTCGGCATCTTTTCATGTTAAAATTGATTAAGTAAGTGTTTGTGTTGCAATTACTTAGTACCTTTTCTTTAATTTTTCACTTAAGCTGGCACTTAAGTCTTCAACCTGCCTCAAGAATGATATAAGATTTGAAGAGGTAGGGGAAGTGATGGCAAAGGTGGAAGTGAATGAGAATAGCGCCTGTACGCATGCGCCGCAGGGCCGCCCTGCTGGCCGCTGATGAGAGTTGATTCTACAATAAAATAAAATAAAAACAGAATTAAACTTGGAGGTCAATCCGAAAGCGGATAGTAGCGGTCACGTAGTATATGTGTACCAAATTTCAGGTAAATAGTTCAAATGGTTTGCGAGCTACAGATGATTTAAAATCTTGGACAGATTAACAGACAGCCATGGTAGTGTATTATATAAGAAGATTATTATTATTATTATTATTATTAGTATTTTTATTATTATTATTATTAAGCCTGCTTATTCATACTCAAAATTGCAAAGCACAAGAGTCCTTCCCGGCAGGATGTAGTGCAAGGCAGAAGTGCATAGCCAACTTACAAAAGCACCCACACTCAAACTCACACTGGGCCAAATCAGAATTGACAATGAATTTATCACACGCATCTTTGGTACTTGGGAGGAAAATCAAAGTATCAAGAAAACATGCAGACTGACACCAACCAAGCATCATAATTGAACACCATACTGCCACAATAAAACATTAATATGTTAAATTTAAGCAATAATCATTTGAAAGAAAAGCGTGGTAGCTGTATTTGTCCAAAATTAACACAGTTCTGCAGCTTTTTAGTTTGCTTTATAGGGTGGTTCAGGCAATCTATGACACGTGTTCAAAAAATTTCACAAAACAAATGTCTTAGTTCAGAAAGTTTTAGCAAAATTTGGAGTAAAACAGTTCACACAAAAATAGAGAAAAACTGATATTATAAGGAAAAGACAAGTTATTGTTTAAAGAAACTTTTGTGTAAGGCTTACTTATCTTGTTTCGTATTTCTCTAAGTTTGGACATACAGTTGTACTTTCTAATGTTCATATCAAAATGGTAAGCATGTTCTGAAAACTGCATGCCAATCTCCTATTTTCAAACTTATAAAGCAGTCCATGTGTTTTACAGATATACTGTAGCTAAGAAAGTTCTATTTCAGGGGTGGCACGGTGGCGCAGTAGTAGCGCTGCTGCCTCACAGTTAGGAGACCTGGGTTCACATCCCAGGTCCTCCCTGCATGGAGTTTGCATGTTCTCCCCGTGTCTGCATGGGTTTCCTCTGGGTGCTCCAGTTTCTTCCCACAGTCCAAAGACATGCAGGTTAGGTGCATTGGCGATCCTAAATTGTCCTTGGTGTGTGTGTGTGTGTGAGTGCCCTGTGGTGGGCTGGCGCCCTGCCCAGGGTTTGTTCCTGCCTTGCGCCCTGTGTTGGCTGGGATTGGCTCCAGCAGACCCCCGTGACCCTGTGCGGGTTGGATAATGACTGACTGACTGAGTGAGTTCTATTTCATGTTAACTTATAGGGGGTAAAAGATTATACTATAATCTAATTAACTATGAGAAACTGATACTCGAAATTAGGCAGACTCTCATGTGAATTTAACATTAACATTCCAAGATTGGCTCTTACAGTCTCTATTACATATAGTTACTGATGGCATTGTGTTCCATACAACTCACATAGTTAAACATATGAAGGAGAAGTAAACCAAACTCATAGAAGACTGTTCAACAGAAGTAAAAGGGCTCAGTAGGGAAAGCATTTATGCAGTCTATGTGATTTAACTCTGGGCGGAATTTTCCACATTTTCTGGTCTAAGAAACACTCATGAACATGATTACTTAATTTTCATCATCTGTGTGACGTCACCGCTCCTTTTATCCCAAGGGACATTGAGGTTGTCATATCCAGCACTGTTTAAAATGAGAAGTTAGTTTAAAATAAACAATTTAAATTCTATATGTAAGGTAAATTAAGTTTGTAAAAAGTGCATTGGCTAAGGCAATTATCTATATAGGATCAATATCCTACTAGCAGAGGTGAAATTGAATTGAAAACAGATGAATGGATTTATTTATCAATTAAGGGCCCAGTTCAAAGCAAAGTAGTTCCAGGAAAATAAGTGACTTAGCAAAACACAGAAAACATAGAGTATTAATATTTAGGCATTTTCCATAGATCACAGAAATAAACAAAGTAAATGATGCAATTTCAATGACTATAACCATGATGCACCTGCAAACATTTTTTTGATATCATTCAAAATGCTAGTTTAGGACTCTTTAATGTTACATCTCTAGGATGAGTATAAGGGTGTGGTACCGTGTTAGCCATTATGGATGAAATGAGAAGTCAAGAAAATTACATCTTTTATTGGGTAACTAAAAAAGACTGCAATGTGCAAGCTTTCGAGGCAACTCAGGCCCCTTCTTCAGCCAATACGTAATCATTTAACATTGACATTAGCTTTCTAAGATTGGCTCTTTCAATCACTATTACATATACAGTAGTTACTGATGGCATTGTGTTCCATACAACTCACATAGTTAAACATATGAAGGAGAAGTAAACCAAACTCAACTACTGAGTCCTTTTGCTTCTGTTCAACAGTCTTCTATGTGTTTGGTTTACTTCTCCTTCATATGTTTCACTATATGAATCATCTTGCCTGAGGAAAGGGACCTGAGCTGCCTCGAAAGCTTGCATATTGTAATTTAGTTAGCCAATAACCCATGTCATTTTGCTTGACTTCTCATTAGGGTGAGTATAGAAAGCTGTTGAAAAAGTACTGAGCTTTGAAAACAGCTCTTAGAAATAAGTGGGTTACAACTCTAACGATGACAATGAGTGACACATATGCTGCTTGTGGTGACCATGCCAGCAGGAATTTCACTGTACTGTGTACATGTGGCAACAATAACCCTATAAACCTTTAAGCACCATTGTTTTATGCATACTTATTATGTTTCAGCCAGGGTCTCCTGCCTTTTATTTAACTCATTTGATTGTTATTACTTAAATATTATTTTGTAATAGATATTAAATCTATTTTTGGTTTAGATCTGTGTGTTATTTCTTTAATATGGTGATGTTTATGGATTATTTTTTATTTTTTGTTTTATTATGTTAAGCTTGTATGTATTAGTATTGTTTGTTTTCAAACATCTCACCTTTATGTAGAGCCTAAGGGTGTAGAAACACCTCATGATGCTGCAGGGGGACTGCCCCAGCTACATAAAAAAGGAAGCTGCACAGGTAGTTACAGCTTTGTCATTGCACTCTGTGTTTTTTTGTGATTGTGTGCTTTGTTTCAATTTTCTGACTTCAGCCCCTGCTTTCTCTATAGGGTACCGATCTTGTGTTGTGTTTTGGATTTGTATGCTTTTGTTTTCAGATCACTTTGTCCTTCACTCTTTTTTCCTGCCTCGTCACACAGACCACAGGTTAAGTGTCCACTGCTGACCTCACCAACACCTCTTTCAGCGGCATCCCAAGCTTTTTTATAGATGGTGTCCCATCCAAGTATGTACCAAAGGTTCAGCTATAGATCTAGAATAGCCATACAGTAAGTCATCACTGTTACATCAAAAACACAGTCAGAAAACACAGTCATAATAAAAAAAATACTGGTGCACTTATTTTCACCAGTTTTGCATCTCCATATTAACCTTTCCTTAGTAATTATTTCAAGTATTATCAGTGTGTAAGACATGCAGCTACATTTCCTCACCTCAGTCATCTTTTGGCACCAGCCAGCTAGTTAATGGAGGCCTTAAGGTCTTACAAAATGCAAAGCATTTTTTTTCTAATGAGAATAGCCTTTCAACATAGCTTTTATTTTTTCATGAAAGAACAACCAAACTGTCATCAGTCTTAATTTTAATCTACTGAAGACCAAATATTTACTCTTAGATACATTACGCATACGGGTGCATCTCTTCCATTGTATGTCAAGTACACATTACACACAAGTGAATAAAATAGTTGCATTGCATAATAACAAACTTAGAATATAAAAGAGCATTTTAAAAAACATAAAGCTAAGCGATAATTTTAGTAGGTAAATCTAGTTGATAACATGACAATGATTTTGCACAGGCTTTGCAGAATGCCAGTAAATTATTTTTATAGACCTGAGTCCGGCATCAAGTCTGACGGTCCCTCACACGTGTTGAAACATGAAGCAGTTAAGGAAACAAAGGGGGAGGGAATTCCTTGAGTACTTTTTAAATAGTTTGAAGCATCTGTCATTTCTTTCTTCACTCCCTACTTAAATGTGTCATTTTAATGGTTTAATTACATTGTTTTAACCATGGAAAGAATCTGATAAACTGCTTTAAATCACACACTCTTGAGTTGTAATTGGCCCTTTCCAAGTAACAATTTTGTAACCCATGTTGGTGACATCACAATCAGCCTTTTGTTTTACACATAAGTAGCATGGAATACTTATACACTTCATTCTTTCCTTTGAATTTCTACTTTTGCAAATTTGAATTCAGTCATAAAATGTTAAATGTGGCTGCATTCATATTGTTATTTTTCTTTTTTTATTAAAAGGAGATATATTTCATGGTCATGTAAGAAACACATGGAAATTTCAGATAAGAAATTGCTCATCTCCACTGTCGACCATCACCCTTGCCGTGGTTGTGGGGCTTGTGTACCTTAAGGATGCTCAGAACTTGGTTTTCTGGACCTTTGTGTTCCTGATAGGGTCTCCCTTGGCAAACAGGCTTAGGCTGAAAGGTCAGACAAAGAATGGTTCACAATAACCCTCATAACACTACAAACTAAAAAACAGTGTACTCTGTCTAGGATAGGATTACTGGGACCCAATCCTGGAGCAAGGCCTGGGTGTGGTGTTTGCTGGCAAGCGCCTGGTGGTAAAAGAACCCACATAATCTGGGCGGGCTTAACCTAAAATTCCAATGTAGAGCTGTTTTCTGGGCACACTACCTGCAAGACAAAGGACAGGAATCATTTGTGATGCCAATTTACAGGTAGGCATGGGCAGGAAAGACCTAGACACACTAGACCCTGGCAATGGAGACTGCCATAGAGAACTTGGAACATCTTTCTGAGTTGGTGAGCCTGAGTTGGTGCAGGAGGTGAAAAAGTACATACAGTGGCATGATTGGGAGGAACAGCCTGACAGATCTGAATCACAATGGTGACTTGTTAATTGGATTTCTATTCTAGTCATGAATTGTCCATAACAAACACTGTGTTTGAACGCAAAGAAGATCATAAGTGTACCTAGTACCAGAGCACCTTTGTTGTTGTGTCTTATGACATGAGGCCATTTGTTTTGAATACTATGGTGAAGAGAAGAGGTAGGCCTGTTAACTGGTCACCATTTAATAGTAAGTTGAATTTGGAGTGAGGGGTGCAGACCAGATAGACAGGAAACCTGAATGAGTAGTTAAGGTGCCTAGAAATGTCCAGCTGTGGCTTCCATTTGTGATAAGTTCAGCACCAACCTCTAGAAAAACTTCAGAGTGCAGAGTAAGGTCAGGAACATCGAGTCCAAATGGACCCTGATTGAGACCTACTAGGCCTTGATAGTGGACTGGAAAGGGGAGGGAAGCTGTCAGACTGAAAACTGTGGCCTTCAAACAAGTTTAGAATGGGAAGGTGTGATCTTGCCCAGACTGTATTAAGCAGGGATCTAGAGGTGTTGACCTCTACTGGGGAAATTTTCAATTGGCAGAAGTCTTTGAAGAACTCCTCAACCCAGTGGACCTTCTGTCTTATCAGGAGGCAGCACTGGACATGTCCAGCCTTGGGAAAGGTTGTCCCAGCACTGTTCCTGAAGTCACCATGATGGTCTAAGGACTCCATGGTGGTAAGGCTGCTGATAAGCATGGGGATAGGTGGTAAAATAATCTTTTCAATGTCTCATGATAGATGGGAAAATAATCCTTAGACAGGCAGACTGGTGAGGTGGCCCACTTATTTAAGAAATGTAACCAGGGGGCATGTTCCAACTACAGCTCTTCAGCATCCCAGGTAAGGCCTATGTCAGGGTGCTTGAGGGGAGACTTGGTCCAATGGTTCAGCCTAACACACAGGAAGAATAATGTGGTTTTGGTCCTGGCTGTGGAATAGCAGATCAGCTGTTCTCTCTGGAGGGTGGATAGGAGTATGATAACCCAGTCTACATGTTATTTTGCTAGATTTGGAAAAGCATATGACTGTGTCCCTCGGCATATATATGTTATAGGGGGTGAGTGCTATGAGTTAACAGGTGTGGTGGACAGCTGGGGGCTGTGCCCAGCTGAGATGCCTAGAAGGACCAAGAGAGGGACTATGCCTCCCCCGGACCACGAGAGGACAGCCGCCCTGGTTTGTATGTGGGCCACGAGAATTCAGCATGAAAGCTCAACCCTATAGGGGCCTGTGGCCAGGGGGCACCCAGACGAGTAAGGAGCACTGGACGTCAGCACTTCTGCAACACCCGGAGGTGCTGCTGGAAGAAATACCAGGGACACCTGGAGTGCTTCCTGGTGCTCATGCGGCACTTCCGCCACACCAGGAAGTGCCGCAGGAAACTCATCAAGGGGCACCTGGAGCACATCCAGGTGGAAATAAAAGGGGCTGTCTCCCTCCAGTCATCAGCTGGAGTCAGGAGGAAGAGGACGAAGCTCGGAGGAGAGGAGTGGAGGCACCGAAGAAAGGCGCATTGAAAGGCCCAGACTTGAGGGTGATTGGTGGAAGGACACTGGGTTGTGTGCGGGACTGTGCTTAATGTAAATAGTGTGTAAATAAACATGTGTGTTGGACTTATTGGTGTCTGCCTGTCTGTGTCCGGGCTATACTTCCACACAGGGTAGCGTTTGCTTACTATTTGTTCTCTATATGAATAATAATAATAATAATTAATAATAATTCTTTACATTTATATAGCGCTTTTCGAATGTACTGAGAGCTGTGTCTGAACACTTGCCTGTAAGTTGAACTGATAGTAAAATCCATGAAGGCCGTGTCTTGCCACTGATCTTCTTTATGGTTTGCATGAACAGGATATAAAGGCGCACCTGAGGATGTCCAGGTTAGGGAGGCTAGGGCTAGCATTGTTGCTATATGCAGATGACATCCTCTTTGCCTTTTCTGAATGTGACATTTGGCACACACTACCAAATGTGAAGCAGCAGGGATGAGGTTCAGTACCTTCAAGTCTGAGGTCATAGTTCTTTCTCTAAAAACAATGAATTGCTGTCACCACGTGAAAGGGGAAATTGTGGTTATTGGAGAAGTTAAAGTATCTCAGAATCTTGTCCACAAGTGATTGAAGAAGGGAACATGAAATCAATAAGTGGACTGGAGTGGCAGCATTTGTTCTTTGGGCACTGTACTTGACTGTTGTAGTGAAGCAAAAGCTGAGTCTAAAGGCAAAACTATCTGTTTACCAGTTAACATACATCTCTGTCCTGAACTTTGGTCATGAGCTGTGGGTAATGATCAAAAGAATGAGATCATGAGTACATTTTGGTTTTTCATAGGGCCCAGGGGTGTAGGTAGAGTTCGTGCTGCTCGGGGCAGGGCAGTGCTTTAATTTGCCGCCCTCCAACATATCTGAATATGTTAACCTATTTAAATAGAAAATTAAAATGACGTATAGAGAAAAATTAACATAAATTTTGCATAGATTTATTCATATACAGAGAAACAGCAATAATTTTTTACATATAATTATTTGTAAGCATCAACTAGACAAGAACATAGTATAGACGAAATGATAAGCAGTGTTCTAATTATTAGTTTAATATAATTACGCTGTGAAAACCAGAACCACTGTAGTGTACAAGTGATAGATGGGGATGTTTTCTGCGCAGAGCAAGAATGTATTCGGAATAATAAAGAAACAAAATTATAAATTGTAAATTAGTTGTTTATCTTCCTAGAATTTATTATCGGTGTAATGTTTATGTTTATTTTTGTTATTGCCTCATAAACTTCAACTGCTGTATCTGATGCAATCACAGAAGGACAGTCTGAAAATTATTTTTGAAGCATTTGTGGGTAAAAATCAGAGAATTTTACTTTTTTCATTCATGAGTGATATTTTTTTCTAACCCTGCTGCTTACACACGAATTGTATTGAGCCTTTTGGCCAATAATGCCGCTCCCAAAAATGTGCCGCCCGGGGCGGACCGCACCCTCTTCCCGCCCCTGGCTCCGCCACTGATAGGACCACTGGGCTGGCAATTTGTGAAATGGTGAGAAGCTCAGCAATTTGTCAGAGTGTAGTCACTGCTCCTGTGGGTTGAAAGGAGCCAGCTAAGGTGGTTTGGGCATGACATAAGGATGCCCTTCAGGCAGCTCCCACCGGAACTGCTCTGGGCACATCCCAATAGGGATTATATCTCATGACTGGCTTCGGAACACCTGGTAATTCCTCAGGAAGAGCTGTAATCTGCAGCTAGGGACAGGGCCATGACAAGGAGAAGCAGTTTCAGATGATGAGATGAGAAATTGTCAGTTTGTTAGATTATAAATTAAAAATGTAGGTTACAAGTGGCAGGTTTAAACAATGCATTCTATCTCTGCTGTGAATTTATTTTGTATGTCTGCCTGTTTTATACAGTATATCAAATTAAACTATTGTACATAATTGGAGTGAACGTAACAAGACCCATAAGCCCATCTTCTAACCTTACAATGTACCAGACAGCCAGTCCCCATAAGTGCAACATTAGACACAAGGGGGAAGCGACCCAGGACAGGGTAGTGGGTACATCACAGTTCACACTATCTTGTACATTTACACAGAGCCAGTTTAAAGTTTTCAGTTATGAGGTGTGAATTAAAATAGAGAATCTTAAGTCAAATCTCATGCAGGTAGGAAAAGATGGTGCAATCTTTAAACAGGCAGTGTGGGACATGAACCCGGAATTCTAGAGTTATGCTACTCAGAATCAAAACAATTACCATTTTATATATAATAAATAAATATACAAATAAAAAACAAATAAATAAAGTGAGGTAAAAAATAACCTGAAGTATCAGCATTTGAGAAACTTGTTGTCAGGTTGTTATTTACTGCTCAGCTATATACTGTAATTGGGTCCTCTCCTCATAACTGATAAATGGGACAGAGAACAGTGAGGGAATGGGATAAGATTTGTCCCTTGTGTGCATGTATTTCCCACCATCCAGAACAAAGTTGCAGTTTAGTCTCAGACCTCCCTATCTCCAGTAACTACTCCTCATTCCAGATGCCTGCATATGCCTCTCTGTTTTGTGACCTTGCTCTTGATCAGGAGGATGTGTTTGGTCTCTTTGATCCCAAACAGGCTACAGCAGCTCATGTGGGTCAGCTCCAGGAGTGTTCTAATGCCATGTTAGTTCTCCTTGCTGTTCTGGCTCCTTCACTCTAGGGTGCCTTGGGGACTCTGCTTCAAGGCAGAATTTAACAAAAGAGAGAAATTTACATATCACTATGGTATCCATTTCTGGAAACAGTTCAGTACAAAGCTAGGATGTTTTAAAATGGAATATTTTCTTCCCTTTCTCTCAATTTCTCTTAACGTTAAATATTTTGTGTAATTTTAATATTGTATTCCTTTTTGGTCTTAAAGTTCCCTAGCTTCAGCTGACGAAGAAGACATCTCTTATAACATTAAGGTAGAGTATTTGGTCATACCTTTAAGAAACTTACATATTGTCAATCCCAAGCTTAAATTTAGGGCTGTAATATTTCTACTTGTGGCAGATATTTCTAACTGCATTTGTTTCAGAATGTAGCACGATCTAATACAAGGCTACTAGCACCAAATTATTTCTAGCTTCGCTTGTTGTGAAACACAAGACATATTAAAGAGCTCTTTGTTATGGAAGTTTTTTTTGTTGTTGTTGTTTTTTTACAGTGCTCCATTCATTAGTGTAAAAAATACTCTGTTATCTACTGCTTTCAACTCTCTCCCGCCCATTAAATCTGTTTCTCATTGAGTGGTAGAGAAGCACAGCTGTGCTTTTACAGAAAATTGTATTGATTTACTAGCAGGGAACCTAGATGCTCAACAGGAACCCTTGGTCTTATCAACATTTACATTATTTATGTACAAGGGTGAGAAAAAAATTCCTTAGAGGCCATTTGGCCAACATGTCAAAATATCTTCTCACCAACAGCAACAATCTGACATTCAGTTTATGTTCCAGATCCCGCTCAGCCAGCCAGCCAGCCAGACATTCGCTAAAGGCAACTGGACTTTCTTTTTCTATCTGTCTTACAATTTAAGACTTCAGTTAACCTATCTCTTTTTGTAAAAAAATGAGAGCTTTTAATAATCAACTCTGATGCTGTAAACATTAAAATAAAATATTTAAAAAATTAATTTATTAGGGTTATTTGTAATCATCTCTGATGCTGTAAACATTAAAATAAAATATTTAAATAATTAATTTGGTTTGGCATCAATATGTTTTGTTTATTTATTTACTTATTCATCCATTCTCTGAGCCCATTGTTTTCACTGTCCCCAACACTGAAAGCAAAGCAACTTACCTGACTAATTTAGAGAAATGAAATTGAAATGAGAAAGGAAGCCAGAAAGTCCAGGAAAAACAAAAAAGAAAACAGAGATGAGCAAACTCCACACTGACAGTAACTGAATCTGAATTCAAATCCAAGTTCCTAGAACTATCATATAATAGTGCTGGACCACTATTTCATATTTATTTTTAAACATATACATTTTGCTAACATGCATGACATAGTTGCATAATGGTTAGTGTCGTGTCCTTACAGCTACAGGCCACAAAAATTAAGCCCCTATGAAAGATAGTTGGGATTTGTGCTAGCAGTAGGGCCAGGGAGAAGAAGGCTAATGTTCATTTCTGTTTTGCTTTCACCACCTTTTTTAACAATTTCTTGGAATTAGCTCCTTTGGTTCTTTCTCAGACCAATCCACACTACTACATTTTCATTTTAAAATATAGATATTAGTCTTCATTTCAGCTTTTGGTTCGCAATACCTTGGAGTTTTCAGCCCTTAAAAACACTCTCTAGAGGTGTATTCTTCTTAAAATGAGGCATCAGTGGTTTGGTGTGGATGGGTGAAAAAGCAGTTTTTTGAAAACACAGACTCTAATCGCACTATTCCGTAGTCCTGCCCTAATTGGATCCTGCTCATTACAATGTCTCATTCCCTGATTGGTCACCTTCAACAGAAGAAAAACATATTCCAATATGGCAGACATAGAAGAGTTGCTTTAATTAGTGTTTGTTGTGCTGCTTACCTTTATACATCTAAGTATCATTTTGTACAGTTTGAATGATGCATATATGCACAAGAAGCAAATAATGTACAGGTTGATACAGTTCTGTGATACATTCTAAGACCGTTGGCTTTACTGTCCCTTCAAAGATTTTTCAGATGATGCACACAATCCCATTGTAGGCAAATGTCTATGTCATATGTATTTTCAGTCATTGTAGTGTAGATGGGGACACTTTCCTAAACGAAGTGAAAATGCTTGTGTGGACTGAGAATGTTTCATGTAAAAATGCTGTTTTTAAATGAAAACATAGTACTGCGGGTGTAGCCGCAGTATATGGAAACTACACCTTTGGGAACGACTTCAACAAGGCAGTAATAAAGCTCACTAATAGATTTGAGTTTCTGATATCAGCAGTTAAGAAGGCTAAGAGAATGTTAGGTTTTATAGCCTAACAAGTGGTGTACAAGTCAATGTAGGTTATTCTTAAGCTATGAAACTCGCTAGAAGTACTCACCTGAAGTACTGTGTACAGTTATGGTCTCTGTATATTTAAAGAAAAATCAGCAAGGCAGATTCTTTGAGTGCAATATATGAGCAAGGACCGAAAGAGCTAAACCTTTTTAGTTTAAAGCTGCCGTAGAGTATGTCAGATCTGCCGCTCGCAATTGCTGATCTCATCATGGGGCCACATCAAATCACGCAACTGATAATCGAGGCCAATGTCACATTTACTGACTGAGTGCTGATCTTTCAGCAGAGTTGTGCTAGCCCCCTTTTTCTTACAGCCAATAAAGTGTTACTTGACAGAGCTCATGTTGTATAAAGGATTAACAGCTGTGGTGAGTTCAGCAGCAATCTCTGCCCTATATATATATTTTTTCCATTCTGTTATGTTATGCAAAATACGAGATATAAGACAGACAAGTTTCTCTTCTATTTGTGAGGTTCAAAGCCTCTGTGCTGCCTGACGGAGCTGATATTGTACCAGAGCTATGTGAAGGGTTAATAGCTGTGAGACACTCAGCCCCAGTCTCAGCCCCTTATCTCTTTTTCCCATTCTGTTAGTACCTAAAACACAAGACATCAGACAGACACATTTCTCTTCTATTTGTGTGGTTCAGAAAATTTGTATTTCTTATTTTTTGTCAATACATTTTATGCATTGTATTTCCTGATGAGCACTCATTGTTTGTCAGCTCTACTGCACATACAGCATGACCCTCCAACTAATGAGAAAGTCAAACACGTTTGATTTTAACATAGCCAGTCATAGACTAGTTGGTTTCAGTCATTAGGTATGTCACATTAGGTGATTGTCTTCACAGAGTGCACCACTGACTGCCTCAGACTGGCTAAGATTTATGTAAATGGTGGCTATGATTGAAAATCACTGGAAAAGTCATCTAATGTGACATGGACTTAAGCAAACAAAAATTAGGTGATATGACTGAATTGTTTAAAATTATGAAGGAAATTAGTAAAGTGGACACCAGCTGTTATTTTAAAATGAGTTCTTTAACAAGAACACAGAGACACAGTTGGAAACATTTGCAAAGGCAGATTTCACACAAACGTGAGAAAGTCTTTCTTCATATGGAGAATCAAAGACATGACCTACAAGTTACCAAGTAAAGCGGTAAAACCTTCAAAACTCATTTTTTTTTCTTATTTTGAAGAAATTATATGAATATAATTATTGAGCTTGTTGGGCTAAATGGGCTTTCCTTATCAAAATTATTCCAATGTTCTGTCGTGTAGAAGACCAAATTGTAAATGAAGTTTTGTTTTTGCAGACACTATCTTTAAATTTCCTCTTTCCAAAGTCTGGCTTTTGCGCAAAATGAATTCACAAATACATTAGACTAGAGATAGAGTACAAATTTTATTATTTAGGTTTGTGATGGTGTAGAGTCCAGTTCAGAAAAATCAATCTGTAATGAGAAAGTGTGATGGCAAATATCAATATACAATAGCTGGAAAAAAATGTTCCATAGTCTGGTACCTGGTGGTTAATATTATTAGAGTAAAATGCCATAAACATTCAAAGCATGGCTTGTTTGTGCCTTTGACACAAAGATGCTTGGATAGTCTTTGACACCCAGTAACCCAGAATTGGTATAAGCTGGTTTTTGGTATTGTTCTGTTACATGGTAATAAACTAAACTATGGTTAGGGTGTCTCAATCATTTTCAGTGTTATAAATAAATGCTGATAATCAAAATGCATCATTCATTTTTTGTTCTTGAAAATGCTGATGATGAATATTACTTTCCTTCACAACACTTTGAGGTGTCAGATACTAGTTTATGGAAAGGTAGCTTAATACAATGAATATCTGGCTGGTAATGAAGTATCTATCTATCTATCTATCTATCTATCTATCTATCTATCTATCTATCTATCTATCTATCTATCTATCTATCTATCTATCTATCTATCTATCTATCTATCTATCTAATGATCAGTGTAACTTAATGTTGCTTATCATATATAGTTTGCTGTAGCGTAAAGCAATTAAAGCAATGCTGTGGAAGCTGGTGCATTGTATACTGAAAGCAAATCCAACACATAGTTTATTGCATTTTGTAGGATCAGATCAGATGTTCCAGTCAGTCATTTATGCATGCTAACCATGTATAACACGTAACAGTGCCAAATATCTGTCTAAATTTAGTTAACACTGATGAATAAACAGCAAAAAATAGACTGAAGTTGTTTTAAGACTGAGGTTGTCCCCATCTTATAATCTAAAATTAAACACTAGAGAAGACTACTAGATGGGTGGTCAGGTTCTATTTGTTTTCAAATGCCGTAAAGCTGATGCAGATCACATGCCAACAATGAAAGATGTTGTTATCATATCAGCAAGTGCAAGAGCTTATCAAACTGCTAGGTGACCTATCTGACTAGTCATCTTGTCCTGTGTTGTAGGCTCTAAGCACTCCTACAAAGGAATGCTTGGCCAGTGTCTTATCTCATTCCTTTGAAACAAGGAGTAATCACTGTTTGCTGAAAGAGATAATATATCCATAACTTCAAACGTTCAATCAAGAAGAATAAACCAAAAGTAAAAAACCTAACTTTAGCAGGTAGGCTCTCAAAGCCTTATCAGGAAAAAGAGTTATCTTAGAAATGAACACAGATGTTTCACTGTGTAACTTTAACTGAAGCTTGTCAAGGCTGGTTTTTGTCCTCCTTCACAGGGATTGGGAAGAAGACAGACCTTTGTTTCTTCAAGGGTTACAGATGGTCTCATGAGTTTCTTCCTAAGCTTGAAAAAAAGGTCATCCTTTGCCCTTCAATCCAATATTTTAGGAGATTTTCAGTTTAAAAATTGCTGGAGCTGCCTGTGTGATATTACTCCTTACTTCCAAACACACTTCTGGATGCTAAGGAACTGATAGAAAGCCACAACTTTTCTAGAAAGAAAATTACTACTATATTTGTGAGCCCTTTATATAATTATTTTTTTATTTTGTGTATCAACTACTTTGCAAATGTTTTTGTTAAGAAAACAGATTTGAACTAGTACTCATGTTTGCATGATATAAGCAGCATTAATGTGTTTACTAAAATTAGATTTGCACCAGACTGTACCCAGTTCATACGTATATTGTAACTAACCCTTTGTTGTCAGATTTATACCTTATACAAATGGTCAATACTTTTTTTGGAACTATCCACTCTTTAATGTTTAATTAAAATATTGGCATTTTGGGATTACTATACTGTTGACCAAGCTGTGCTTTCAAAAAACTAAAAGGAATTTTCTTTCTTTCTTTCACTTTTTTGCAGTATTGCTGACTAGTGGATATCACTGTCACATCAATGTTTTTTTTTCCAACTGTTTAGTCCATCAATAATGATAGTTGATTTTTGGATTACTGTATACACTTTTATTTCAATATATGTATAGGATAGGATAGGATAGGATAGGATAGGATAGAATAGGATAGGATAGTTTTATTTTTGACTCCTAAAGAAGTGTAAATTTGTCTTTTTGCAGTAGCATAGGCACAGATGTATTATTTTAATTGGCAGAAATTGCTAACTCTCAAAGTGACCATTAGTAAAGTGGCTGAAAGTCATTTGAAAGAAGCCAGTCTTAATCTTAAGTGAAGGATAGACAGTCACTGGAAAAAAAAATTTGTGTGTGCTTTTACTCTAGGAGCTCTAGAACATCATCCCCCATCTCACCGTACCACCACCACCTCCATGTGTTATGTTAAGTTAATAGCTGACTGTAATTTGACCTGGCTTGAGTGAGCGTGATTGTGTACATGATTGTAACCTGTGATAAATTAATGCCACAACAAGGGATGGTTCTTGCCTTGCACCTGAGGCATGAGTAATAGAAAAAATGAATTATATGAGAAAGTGCTATACATTAATTTTAGAACACACAATGTATGTACTTACAGTTTGCCTGCAATAGGACAATAGGACTTCAGCTAATCTTTGTGTCAATCTGCATCCAGCTTCTCAGCCACCAAATCATTTTGGCACATATTTTATTTAAATTAAAATATTATCTTCATCAAATGTCTACATTTTGAAAAGAACCAATAGGACTGCAGCATTTTTCATGCTAATGCATTTATTTATTATTGTGTTTGCATAAATTTTGTAGTATGTAGTAAATCTCATTCAATTAGTCAGTTCAGGCACAAATACAGTTTTGCCAATCTAAATTATGTCATGCACAAGCAGGCTATTAAATGGCATTTCAACCTGTGAATCAATCTTAAACTTGTAACATTCACATTATAAATGAATGTGCTTTGATCAGGAAGAGGCACATTGAGAGACATGTTGTTATTCATCAAGTGCAAATTATCATTTAACTTTATTTAAATTTAAATCTATTTTATTTAGAAGCTCCTTGTGACCCAAAGCTAGATAAGCAGGTTAGAAGTATAGCTGTGTTTTTTAGAAACTGTTACGGTTAGTTATTCTATGAAAATTACATTTTGATTGATGAATCCAAAGTGCATCATGTGAACGGAGATAATTACACTTTAATCTGAAGGAACTGCATACTGCTTGAGTGCTCCTTAGTTACTTCTCTGCATGTTTGTCCTATAGCATTAAAAGCTGTATAAAATTAGAGGACACTTTGATTGATCTTGTTATTCAGAAAATATGCTCTTCTTTTACTTATCAGGCTAATATTTTGCTTTGAAAAAGATACAGAGTTTCTGATGGAGATTAGATAGATAGATAGATAGATAGATAGATAGATAGATAGATAGATAGATAGATAGATAGATAGATAGATAGATAGATAGATAGATAGATAGATAGATAGATAGATAGATAGATAGATAGATAGATAGATAGATAGATGGGAAAGGCACTGTTTTGATCCCAAGGGCATCACTTTGTTGATCACAAGGGGGAATTGCAAACCACATATATTTAAAGCAGTCAGTTATACAACAAAGCTGCTGTCAATTTCCAATCTTTTATCTGAGAGTGCATATTCCTTTAATGTTACGTAACACTAATACCGAACCTTTCAAAACTGTCAATCAAAAAAATTATAGTTATTGTATAATAGTTTTTCATATTTTACTAGAATGCAGTGGTTATTATAGCAGGTAATTGTGCCAGCCAGCATCAAAGCACATGGCATGTCATTGTGACAGTGTGAAAGTTTTCATCCACATCATCTTTTGATAAGTCAGCATTTACTCCAGTAACTTAATATGGATCAACCCAATATCTGAGAAATTATATGGTGTTCCATGTTGTAATATATTGATATTGTTTTTAAATGACTGAGATGGCAAACAGATACATGTACAGAATTTGTTGGCACGTGAGAAGCTCAGGCTTGTAGGCAACTTTGTAAGCACTTTTTCTTCCACATCTTCAAAAACATACAAACCCTATGCCTATGTGGATGGGTGTGTGAGTGGGTCCAGTGAGGACTGGCACCCTTTCCGGGGTTGTCTCTCAACTTGGACCCACTGTTGTCTGGATACACTTTAGCACATTTAAAAAATAAAGTGAGTTTCAATATTTTCTGCAATTGTCATCCCACAATTTGACCTTTTTCTCCAAAATTGTTTACAGTGGGTAAATTAAGAAAATTGTGATTCCAACACTGATCCATGGATCCATCACGTAATTCAGAAAAATCTCCTTGAAACAAAGCCCACTGTCTTCTTACTTAAGATTTACCAAGAACCACCTGTATACAATCCTCTGAGATTCTTACAATTATAGGTTGATTAACTTCTTACAGCCTATTATAATGAATGTTTTTGAAAGGCAAGGAAGATAAAACAGTACCATTTAATTTTACAGATTTTTTTTGTTCCAATGCAAAATTTAAGAATATTACTAAAACAGAATCCATTCCATCGACATCAGTACTGACTTTTCTTAACACCTATGTAATGAATATCATCATCTCTATTTTACCTTTCTGTCAACTGTGACCATTTTCACACTAATACTTGACCTTGGCTGTAAATCATCTTTTTCAACATAGGTAATAATCTAAGTAGGTGTTTCATTTCACACTATTTTTTATGAAAGGTGTGGGATAACTATCTTGATTAAGAAGCAAGAACACATGCACTGGCTCCAAACAATGCATAGCCAACTGTATTCATTCACATCAAGCTTCATGGATTTTAAATTTGACACAAGACAACACTTGTGAGCAGATCTTCAGCAGTACTTTGTCTCATCTGCTGTCACAAAATGTTGTTTAATGAACTGCAAATTAACAACTGGCTGAATGCAAAAGATAAATATTTGTTATGCAACCTTTACTTATTTATTTGTAATTAAATGACATACTGCACTGCTTTACTTGGGTTAACTTGTTTTTCCAGATTGCATAGGTGTATTAACACCAAAGGGAATAAAAGCTAGTTTGTGGCAAAAGTACATCAAAGTCCGTGACAGAGCTCTAGTACAAGCTTTAGTAAATGGGAATAGTTTTTATAATACACTTTCTTGTGGAGAAAGTTGAAATAATCATGGTTTGTTTGATGATTCCTTATCATATCATTAAATTAATTAGCTGTCTTCCGGTATTTAATAATTTCTTATTTCTGCTACGTAATTCTTTGTAGTCTTTGTTGGCTTTGTGTATTCTAACCTAGTTAGCCTTCTCAGACCTTGCCATTTTCTTCTTTGTAGAAGTGCTTGAAATGGAAACAAATAATTGCTGGTACTCTCAGTTTTTGTTTCTCCTCGCAATGCAATATAAATTTTACACTATTTTGTCATTGAGTCCCCTTTGCAGATTTGAATGCATTATTAAAACATTGACAACCTGGGGGACACTTCAAGCAGGAATCCCTCACTGTCATCTAATGAGTCAACTACCCTCAAGCATTCTAGGAGAAAATACTGTAAAATGATTCCTTGAAGTATGCAGCTTTGTCTCTCCCATAACAGTACTTATATATCTTATGCCAGTCTATGTTTGGAACTTTCCATCTTTCTGCATTGGCATATTACTTACACCAATCTAATCACTGCAAGTTCCCCTCCTCCTTCTCCCTTAAGATCTTGCTGTGCTCCCTCTTAGTAACCCATTGCCAATAAAATACTCTATCTAAAAATATAAAACAGATGTATGGGATTTTTAAATTGGGTTCTTAAAGTGCTTAAATTTGAATAATATAACATATAACATTTTAAATGCCCTGAATAAAATTCAAGATTGCAGGTAGCCAAGCCCTGTTATCCAGAGTATAAGACAAGGTAAAAGCTCTGCACAGGTGCCAGTATATTGCAGGGTTATGTTAGATTTGTTTTTGGTTTTTTTTTAGCATTTTTTGTTATATTTGCAATTTACCCTGTTACCCTTGCTTGCTCTCTGCTTAAGTTTTATGTGATCTTTATGATTTCACCTCAGTCCACTTTCGCAAGATTGCTTGTATGGGGCTTTCAGGTCCTTAATTAGGAGTTACCAGAGAGCCATATTTAAGTCATCTCCTTCCATAGCTCTTTACAGTGGCATTAGCATCTTGTTATATTTGTTTTCTCCTTTATTGCTCTCTGTGTTTTGGAAGGATTTGTAGTTCTCTTACACATTGGTTTAGCATTATTTTTATTTTATATGTACTATTTGGAGAATGTAGATTTTTTAGACTCTAAATTTGATATTTACAATTTTTAAATTTTCTGATTCCTTTTTCTTTTCTTAAATTTTGTACAGTTAAATTTTAAAATGTTTGTGGTTTTTTAAAATTTAGTTTCTCCTTTTTGTCTCTGTATTTTTTAATTTTTTGTTTTGAATCCTCACTTTTTGTAGTCTTACTTAGTTAATTTCTGGTTAGCCAGGATTTGAATGGTTTCCCTACAACCTGACATATGTTTGGGGGCAATTCACAACAGATGAACTCATGCAGTCAATAACACTCTCACAAAGTCAGTGTAGAATAACATGACAAATACATTTTTGGAGATAGGAGGATTACTTGGATAAAACCCTAAATAAACTAAAAGGAGGAGTGTGTACACTCTGCACAGAAAATAAATTCAGGATAAGAAACCATTCGTTGAATCAACGTGGCAGCAGCACTGAGGCACTGCACCACTAGACTGTCCTAAGTATTAGTAAATAAATGGAAAAATGAATAGATTATGCTAAGGCCATTTGGTAATAAAAAGAGGAAAAATTAAATGTTTGATTACAACTTGAATGTGACAAATGTCTAGCATTAGATCTGATATTGGTTAAGACACATTATATATGATACTGGTCCCATTTGAAGGTCAGAGGAGATAACTTAAAATTAAACTTAATATCATTAACTACAATGTGAATTTCCCATTGGGATTAATGAAGTATCTATCTATCTATCTATCTATCTATCTATCTATCTATCTATCTATCTATCTATCTATCTATCTATCTATCTATCTATCTATCTATCTATCTATCTATCTACAAGCGCCATTACAGGTACTAAGATGGGATAGGAAAAGAGAAATGCTTAGTAATGACCAATAATAATAATTACCATTATTATTAAAGAAATAATAATATAAACAGGTATTCTATACTGAAATAAAGTTGATGTCACATTACCCGACTGTCAAAGCTGATGTCAAAGTTGATGACTGCATTTGTTGATCTCGTCACCAGAGTATGTCAGATTACATAATGAGAAATTGAACGTATGTAAAATTAGACAACTGTAATGCCTTTCCAGCATAGTTTCACATTTACAAAATATTGCAAGCTCACCCCTTTTTCTGACACACGTGCTACCTGACAGACTTGGGGTCTCATTTATAAAACTTTGCGTAGATTTCAGCATGAAAATATGTGCACGGCAAAAAACAGGAAAATATGTACATTAAAAAAAAGATCTTTATCAATCACAGTCATCTTGTAAATGTTCATACATAAATGCACTTCAAACAGCACTAGGTTGCCTCGTTGGAACAGCCATACATGGACTATGCTAATGAACTTCATACATTAATCATGGTGCTGCAGAAATTCATTGGTTGTAAGAACAGCCTACCACTTGACACTTCAAGACATCTGAGGATTCAGCCAGTTACCTTACCTTCAAGCCAGCCATCACACATAGCACTACTTTGCCTCAAAATAAATGATTCTTGGGTTGACTCAGTCAACTCAGCCACGACTCTTGCTAGCCTCATTTTGGCATCACAGATGGAATGTCACTGCTTACAATTAACAAAAGCAGCATCATTCTTTCTAGGTTCACATATTGCAGTACTGTCTGTACTATCCAACTAAGACAGATTGAAATCTAAATAATCAATTGAGACCTCAGCATTAATGTCTGCAGCTCAGTACCTATTGGAATGTATTTTGTAATCCATATACTGTAATAATAAAACTCATTGCATTTGGCACATCCCAAACATTTGTAGCAATAAAATGCATTAAAAGGCATTACTACAAATGTTTGTGATGCCCAATTGGTTAGAATGATAAATGCAATGCATATGTCTCTGTTATATGCCATTTGGTATGGCATGTGTAAAAGCAGTGTTACTGTTTGCAATGTGCCATCTGTTGGAATGACAGATACTTAGCAACCAGATGACCACAGAGACACTTATCTGTTTATTAAAGTGGATGACTGCTATCAGTTACCATGATAGGTTATGAAAATTGGACAGTGCTTCACATTTCCTTTTAATGTTGGCATGTACAATCAAACCATGCATAAACTGAATATAACACCTTGCCAGTTGTTTATGGCTTCCACAGTGGGCATGATGAAGCTGAATCTTAGCTGAGAATTCCTGACCTGTCAGCCAGTTCCCTCTGGTAGGTGTCTCTTGCCAGAAAGCCAACCATTGTTAAAACCTAGCTATAAACAGGTGAAGCCAAATTTCAAGGAATCTGTCTTTCTAAAGCCGGGGCCAGCCCACCACATACTTCTAACAGAAGGGTTCTTGATATTATAAATTGACTCATTAGCTAGTCATCAACACTGGCAAAAAAATCCAACCAGCCCCTTTAAGCTTATTTCCTTTGTATATGTCAATTTGCATAGTCTTCGAGCAGTACCAAACAAGCCATATTGTGTCAAACCGTTACTCTGTCAATAGGCTATAGGGTATGAGATTTAGAGCATTCTGTACACAGCGAGTGAATCATGTCTGTGTTTTTACTGCATGTTGCTCTCTAATCCTTAGAAGTGACAGCAAGTAGCCTATATAAACTTATGAAAACCAAAAAACGTTCTTTGGTACAAATATGTAGCATTGACCCTCTTAAAGAGAGTTACGATTGAGTCATTACATCATATTCTTAACTTTTGAGGTTTAATATGTTTGTTACATCAACACCCATTATAATAACGGCTTGGTGATGTGAATTTATATAAACATGAGTCATCATGTAGCTGATTTGGTTGTATTTTCATACTTTATCAATAGTGTCATCATTTTCTAGTTTTCCCAAAATGTGGTGTATGGATGGATCAGAGCTCCCACAAATATATGCACATTCTCCCATCAACTTTCCTTTAATAAATACCAATGTTCGTGTGGGAAGTTCCATATGCACATTTCAAGCCTCTTTTTGTGCATACGCAAGTTTTATAAATCTGACCCCTGGTGCCAGTGTAAGGACTTTACAGGTACAGTGAAGTTGGTCATAGTCTTGTACCCTTTTCTTTCCATTCCGTTGTGGTACATAAAAAACATGATATTAGACAGATGAATCTCTCTTCTTTAGGTCAAGTCCAAAAGACCTGTGTTCCCTGTCCCTCATAGCTTCATTATATGTATTATACTTCCAGATGAGTTGGTTGGTTGTTGGTTGTCAGGTCTCATGCACACAGAGCATCCCCCCTATAAATTAAACTTGTTTGATTTTTTCACAGTGAGTTTCAGACTAGTTGGACTGAGTGGTTGGATATGTCAGACTACACGACTATCAATCACGAGAGCGCACTTCAGATGACTATGACTCAATAAGATTATGTGATTGAAGTATGAAAATCAAAGCAAAATTTGTGTCTGTAGTTTTGAGTTAAATATTAAAACCAATTCAGTATATTTGCCTGAAATTTCAGTAATGTTTTTGAACTACTACTGTACTGTATCTAACCTAATAAAACAGAGTTTGACACCAGAAACTGAGACAGAAACTATATAAAACAGTTTAAATGTTCTGCATGCAGACCATCCCAAGGAAATTTTGTAGGCTAAAAAATAATATAAGTAGATGGGTGGCAAGTTATATGAGGTGTGATGCCATAGTTCTTAAGATAATTGAATGTATTAAACTGTCATAGCTCTCAGTATGAAAAATGATTGGATTGAGACAGCATTTCTTTAGCCTAGTGTACAATCATACAATCATGGTGAAGACAGTAGTATATTTTTGTAAGAGTCCTCAATTTGCTTCACTATATAGCAGCGAAATTATTTTTTTTCTTTAATTTTTTCATAAATAAATTCATAAATAAAAAATAAATAATAATAATAGTACATTTTATTTATATGCACCTTTCTCTTGCTCAAAGTGCTTAATAAGGACACCATAACTTTAAAAACTAAATCTGAAATGTAACTTTTTATTATGTGGTATTGCTACTTTAGAATGAAAGCATCACTAATTGTGCATTTTTTTGCGGAGCAAAGTATATATCAACTAACAGAACTTATTCTCAATCAGCAGAATCAAAAAGTCAAATAATTTCTTTCTTCTCGCATTCCATAACCTCTTATAGTCATTGCCTTATGTTGGCCCTACCGGTAATTGGAGTAGACGGACTAGTAGGAGCCAATTACAATGGCAGAGCCAGGTGTCAATATACGCTGCTTTATGTCTTACATAGCCAGCTCTGACACTGAGGTGGCAAGGATTCAAAATCAACTCCCTGCAATTTTATAAAACAGGTTTTGTTGATGACTGTCCAGGGAAATGTTTATTCCATGTTTCAGGGAAGGCCACCAGCATTTAATTTGCATTCCCTGCTGTTCTACAAAATTGTTACAGTAGAATTATAACTGAAATCTCTGCTACATCAAATAGCCTTATTTTTTCCAGGACCATTATGTAATGTCACAAAGATCCATCACTAGGAGTCTGAGTCTTGATGGAACCTGCAGCTGGGATGGGAATAAGTCCTGGCGGGAAGGCACAAGTGCTATTCACAGATGTGAGACTTGGACCTTTTAAATGTTTTTTATTTCTCTTATTTTACTTGCATGTTCCTTGCATTTACATTACTGCTTTGTAAATCAATGAAACTAAACTGTAAAAGTCTATTAGCCTTTGCACTTGTTCTATTACAGCGGCAAACATAAGATAGATAAGCAGTCACTAATCCTGTTTTTTTCCTCAAGGTATTAGACTTTACAAAAATAAAGATAAATGAACTACACACTGCCAATTTCTGATTGTTCTAAGTACTTTTAAATTGTGACAATATAATAAGTAATGATAAATTAAAACATTAAATATTAAAACAGAAGGCTACCACAACATGTATACACAATATTGTGACTCTCTTTGCAAAGAACATGATATAAAGTGAAACATTATTCAGTTCACTTTTACCGAACACAAGCACACAGTATCTTTATATTTTTAAACTTTGTACACTTGTTAATTTCAATTTTTTCAGTAAAGAAACATCCATACATTCATTCATAGTTAATCAAAACATATCAAAAGCAATATTGTGCAAACCCTGCCCAGAGTGCCAGTCAATCAAAAGGGAACATTCATGCATACACCCATATCCACTCGACAATTTAGAGCCACCAAACAATATAAAACATATCTTCTGGAAGGAAAGTTGAAGTATCTGGAGGATAGCTCACTCAGTCATAGGAAGAACGGGCAAATTCCACACTAGCTTTGACTGAGCTGGGATTTGAATCTTCAAGTCTGGAGTTGTGCTAATCACTCTGACACTCCTCAGGCAGAACTGTCATTCACCTTTTCCTAGGGCAGATTTAACACAAACAACAATGTCATGATTTACTTAAAGGCAGTAACTTTTAAACTACTGTACATACATAACACATCTGCTTCTTGAATGCATTTGTCATTTTCCGGCATACTTGAGGGAATGCCCCACCAGCCTCAGTATTTAATATCTTTCTGTAGATAACTTACCCTAGCCTGTACCAGCTAGAGCTGCTGGTGTGATGGTACATTAAGTTTTACGGTGTGTTCGTTTTTTTTATTATTAATAATTAATGGATTTGCTTAAAGCTATAACACTTATTAGACTTACCAGCATTTTTAGTGACTTATACTACATTCATAACATTTATGGCAGTCTTGAGCACTTGCCTGGACAGATTTGTCTGTGTTTTGTTAGGTCGCTTCCATTATGTAGCACCCACAGAATAACAGAAATTGCTTTTCTAAATACAAAATATTTTTTCTCATTATTCTACTGATACCAGACATTGGCTTGTAGTCTGGGTATAGATACACTATGATTCTTTCCTTTCTTTTGATGTCAATTTGTGACATCTCCAAGGAACAAACATAAGAAGCTTGACAAATGAGAGGAGACCATTCAGCCCATCAAGCTTGTTTGTTTAGCTAAAAGCTAAGCTGTCCCAATATCTCACTCAAAGACTTCTTAAACTTGTCAAAGTTCAGTAGTTTGTTCCAGATTCCAACAGCTCAATGTGTGAAGAAGAGCTTTATGGCTTCATCCCAAAATACACTTCACCTTAATTTCCACTGGTGTCCTTGAGTACGTGATTCACTCTTTAAGTTTAAAGGATTTAGCTGGATCCATCCATCTATCCATCCATTGTCTCCCGCTTATCCGAGGTCGGGTCGCGGGGGCAGCAGCTTGAGCAGAGATGCCCAGACTTCCCTCTACCCAGCCACTTCTTCTAGCTCTTCCGGGAGAATCCCAAGGCGTTCCCAGGCCAGTTGAGAGACATAGTCCTTCCAGCGTGTCCTGGGTCTTCCCCGGGACCTCCTCCCGGTTAGACGTGCCCGGAACACCTCACCAGGGAGGCGTCCAGGAGGCATCCTGATCAGATGACCGAGCCACCTCATCTGACTCCTCTCGATGCGGAGGAGCAGCGGCTCTACTCTGAGCCCCTCCCGGATGACTGAGCTTCTCACCCTATCTTTAAGGGAAAGCCCAGACACCCTGCGGAGGACACTCATTTCAGCCGCTTGTATTCGCAATCTCGTTCTTTCGGTCACTACCCATAGTTCATGACCATAGGTGAGGGTAGGAACATAGATCGACTGGTAAATTGAGAGCTTCGCCTTGCGGCTCAGCTCCTTTTTCACCACGACAGACCGATGCAGCGCCCGCATGTCTGCGGATGCCACACCGATCCGCCTGTCGATCTCACGCTCCATTCTTCCCTCACTCGTGAACAAGACCCCGAGATACTTGAACTCCTCCACTTGGGGCAGGATCTCGCTACCAACCAGGAGAGGGCACTCCACCCTTTTCCGGCTGAGGACCATGGTCTCGGATTTGGAGGTGCTGATTCTCATCCCAGCCGCTTCACACTCGGCTACGAACCGATCCAGAGAGAGCTGAAGATCATGGCCTGATGAAGCAAACAGGACAACATCATCTGCAAAAAGCAGTGACCCAATCCTGAGCCCACCAAACCGGACCCCCTCAACGCCCTGGCTGCACCTAGAAATTCTGTCCATAAAAGTTATGAACAGAATCGGTGACAAAGGGCAGCCCTGGCGGAGTCCAACTCTCACTGGAAACGGGTTTGACTTACTGCCGGCAATGCAGACCAAGCTCTGGCACCGATCGTACAGGGACCGAACAGCCCTTATCAGGGGGGCCGGTACCCCATACTCTCGGAGTACCCCCCACAGGATTCCCCGAGGGACACGGTCGAATGCCTTTTCCAAGTCCACAAAACACATGTAGACTGGTTGGGCAAACTCCCATGCACCCTCCAGGACCCTGCTAAGGGTATAGAGCTGGTCCACTGTTCCGCGACCAGGACGAAAACCACACTGTTCCTCCTGAATCCGAGGCTCGACTATCCGACGGACCCTCCTCTCCAGGACCCCTGAACAGACTTTTCCAGGGAGGCTGAGGAGTGTGATCCCTCTGTAGTTGGAACACACCCTCCGATCCCCCTTCTTAAAGAGGGGGACCACCACCCCGGTCTGCCAATCCAGAGGCACTGTCCCTGATGTCCATGCGATGTTGCAGAGGCGTGTCAACCAAGACAGTCCTACAACATCCAGAGCCTTGATGAACTCTGGGCATATCTCATCCACCCCCGGAGCCCTGCCACCAAGGAGTTTTTTGACCACCTCGGTGACCTCAGTCCCAGAGATGGGGGAGCCCACCTCCAAGTCCCCAGGCTCTGCTTCCTCATTGGAAGGCATGTTAATGGGATTGAGGAAGTCTTCGAAGTACTCCCCCCACCGACCCACAACGTCCCGAGTCGAGGTCAGCAGCGCACCATCCCCACCATATACAGTGTTGACACTGCACTGCTTCCCCTTCCTGAGATGCCGGATGGTGGACCAGAATCTCCTCGAAGCCGTCCGAAAGTCGTTCTCCATGGCCTCCCCAAACTCCTCCCACGCCCGAGTTTTTGCCTCAGCAACCACCAAAGCCGCATTCCGCTTGGCCTGCTGGTACCTATCAGCTGCCTGCAGGGTCCCACAGGACAAAAGGGTCCTGTAGGACTCCTTCTTCAGCTTGACGGCATCCTTCACCGCCGGTGTCCACCAACGGGTTTGGGGATTGCCGCCACGACAGGCACCGACCACCTTACGGCCACAGCTCTGGTCAGCTGCCTCAACAATAGAGGCACGGAACATGGCCCATTCGGACTCAATGTCCCCCATCTCCCTCGGAATGTGGTCGAAGTTCTGCTGGAGGTGGGAGTTGAAGCTACTTCTGACAGGGGGCTCTGCCAGACGTTCCCAGCAGACCCTCACAACACGTTTGGACCTACCACGCCTGACCGGCATCCTCCCCCACCATCGAAGCCAACTCACCACCAGGTGGTGATCAGTTGACAGCTCCGCCCCTCTCTTCACCCGAGTGTCCAAGACATGTGGCCGTAAGTCCGACGACACGACCACAAAGTCGATCATCGAACTGAGGCCTAGGGTGTCCTGGTGCCAAGTGCACATATGAACACCCCTATGCTTGAACATGGTGTTCGTTATGGACAATCTGTGACGAGCACAGAAGTCCAATAACAAAACATCGCTCGGGTTCAGATGGGGGGGGGGGGCATTCCTCCCAATGACACCCTTCCAGGTCTCACTGTCATTGCCCACGTGAGCATTGAAGTCTCCCAGCAGAACGAGGGAGTCCCCAGAAGGTATGCCCTCTAGCACCCCCTCCAGGGACTCCAAAAAGGGTGGGTACTCCGAACTGCTGTTCGGTGCATACGCACAAACAACAGTTAGGACCCGTCCCCCCACCCGAAGGCGAAGGGAGGCTACCCTCTCGTCCACCGGGGTAAACCCCAATGTACAGGCTCCAAGTCGGGGGGCAATAAGTATACCCGCACCCGCTCGGCGCCTCTCACCGGGGGCAACTCCAGAGTGGTACAGAGTCCAGCCCCTCTCAAGGAGATTGGTTCCAGAGTCCAAGCTGTGCGTCGAGGTGAGTCCGACTATATCTAGCCGGAACCTCTCAACTTCGCGCACTAGCTCAGGCTCCTTCCTCTTCAGAGAGGTGACATTCCACCTCCCAAGGCCAGCTTCTGTAGCCGAGGATCGGACCGCCAAGGTCCCCGCCTTCGGCGACCACCCAACTCACACTGCACCCGACCTCCTTGGCCCCTCCCATAGGTGGTGAGCCCATGGGAAGGGGGACCCACGTTGCCTCTTCGGGCTGTGCCCGGCCGAGCCCCATGGGTGCAGGCCCGGCCACCAGGCGCTCGCCATCGAGCCCCACCTCCAGGCCTGGCTCCAGAGTGGGGCCCCGGTGACCCGCGTCCGGGCAAGGGAAAACGCCGTCCAAAATTGTTTTTCATCATAGGAGGTTTTGTTTAACTGCTCTTTGTCTCATCCCTCACCTAGGACCAGTTTGCCTTGTGTGGCCCTACCAGGGGCATAAAGCCCCGGACAACAGAGCTCCTAGGATCATTGGGACACGCAAACCCCTCCACCACGATAAGGTGGCGGTTAAAGGAGGGGTTTAGCTGGATCTACATTATCAATTCCTCTGTGGATTTTGAAGACCTGCATTACGCCCCCATGCAGTCCCCTCTGCTCGAGACTAAACAGGTTTAATTCTTTGACTCTGTCAGAGTAGGACCTGTCCTTAAGTCCTGGGATGCACCTGGTGGCTCTCCTCTGCACAGCTTCAAGTGCTGATATGTCTTTTTGTACTGTGGTAACACAATACTCCACATGCAGTCTCACTAGTGCATTATACAGTACAAGCATTGCTGTGCATTGCTTAGATGATGAAAATGTAATGTCAACATAAACCCCCAAATCCTTTTCTGACATTGCTTCATTTAGGTTAGTGTCTGCCATCTTGTATTTATAAATGACGTTCCTTTTGACGTAGCATTTTTAGCTTGTTGCCCACAAGGCACTTAACCAGTTCTTTATTGCTTCCTTTCATAGATGCATTCAAACATTTCTAGTTCTTTTTTTGTGATAAAACAAATCTAAATTATAAACCTTAAGCTATAAGAAGAGATTTCACCAAATTCATTTTGTAATGATTTTGTATTTGGTGGCCTTGAAAACCCAAAATAAACGAATAGGTTAGAAATGAATAATTATAAGAATATTTTTGTTTTGTATTTTTCTTACTAGGTTTTGAACAATCTCTGTTTTATTTAGCACATTTTGCAGAGTACTTTAGAGGGATATTTATGCTATGTACAGCAGGAAAGAATACATTTTAAGCATATAGCAAAACAGCAGAAACTAAAGTCACCAAGGCAGACAACACAAAGTATCAGTGCAAATCAAAAATAATCTCAGAGTCAAAAAAGTAGAGATTTAGGGGGCTTTAAAGATAGGCTTGCAAATTATTTCATTCTTTTTATGAAATCACAGTAATTCACAAGTACTCTACAACATTTTCAACAATATTCAGTGAATTTTGTTTGAAAAAATAAATGTATCTCCATCTTTGCAAGCAGTTGACTGTGTGATTTTTATCCAGGGTAGCTAGCTAGCCACTGTCTGCTTTCTCGCAATGTACACCAACATGTACATTAGCTTTTATCAAAACCTAGGAGAAGAACTCTATTGATGTTTCAGTTTATCACACTACATTCCAAAGAGATCTTGCAACTTCAAAAGTACAAAAGGAAACAGAAAAGATTAGAGCTACCCGATAGCTGTTCCTTTTTCCCCCTTCTCCTTTCTTTTCTTTTTTGCTTGTAAATCAGTAACCAACAAAAGAGTGATAAGAAGAGCCATCTGCTTCAAACTCTGGTAGTGAAGCTGCTTGGTAATTGAACCAATTAAATCTTCTGATGTTATGCCACTACAGAACTTCAAACGTTTGATAGCTGTATGGAGTAATGCCTCACCATTGCATGATGTATGCTGGTAAAAGTTAATCCACTGAAATTACGAAAGGGTATTCTTTTTATTTCGACCTGAACATGAACATCAAGTGTGCTAGATTTCTTTACATGAAGCATAACAGTAATAACAGAGATACAATCTAATACATTCTACTCATGCAAATTCTTCTTTAAGACAATGGCCTTCCATATGCCACTTCAAACTTTGAAGCTCTTTAGGCTAGTATCTTAGAAAATACTCTAAAAAAATAGCAGACACTATGATAACAGGGTAATTGTGTTGGGTTCAAAGGTCATTCTTACAGCTGCCACACAGCAGCTTCAAAAGTAACACAACCAAAAACCTCTCACTGATCTCTCGCTCCCTTTTTAATTGTTGCAGTAAAATTATGTTCAATTCAATTCAATATGTTGCATTCTTCTCACAAGACAGTTTAGAGTGCTGTCACTTTCCATCATGTGTTACATTTCAATCTTCATAAATATCTTTTCATAAGACATCTTAGAAATGTGAATTTGAAGAGTTGACATTTTTTGAAAATGTTTGAAATTGTTAACATTTTACATTCCAAGTATGTGCTAATTTACTTGTTTTTGTTTTAAAGGAAGAATTGTTTTAGAAGTTTTATTGCACACAGCAAGAAATAAGGTGGCATTTGCAGGTTATTATATTTTGACACAAAAAAGAAACTGTAAATAAAGGACAGTCCCAGGCCAGTAAGATCACATAATGAAATGGTGTAGGGCATCCTTTTTGACAGCTGTGAGATTGATGGAGACGTATGGTAGAACAGCTGGTTGGGCTAATAGTTGAATTGATTGGTGAATGGCTGTAGGGCATGTCATTTATGCAATAACAAAAATAAATAAATAATAAATGCATGAGCTTGATGCTTGCTGGTCTTCTGATGTTGCATAAGAAGGACCTCTCTCTAATCGGACTAAATGCCTACAGATGGCTGTGCTCCCCTGAAATAACCCTCTATACATGTAACACATAATAGTAATGGTCTGGATTAATATATTGCTGGACGTTAAGGGTTTTGCTTCATATGCACAAAAAACACCGGTTTTGTGAGTATTTTCTGGGTTTGCCCAATTCCCAGCTACACCTAAATTGCCGCTCACATCTGTTTGCTCTTCATGTTCCTGGAGATCCTTTGGAGTGAGACCCATTCTTTTCATGTCATTCAACATCACCTTCCACTCGCATCTTCAGCCTCCCTCTGGGCTTCACCCATCCACCTCCATCTTAATGCATCTCTTAATCCAATTATCTTCTGCCTTGCACACCACATGTCCGAACCATTTCTACCGAGCACAACACCTATCACTACACTACAGGCTTTGTCTCATTACATGACTTTTTCAGCGATTTTCAATTGTACCCTGCATTTTCATAATTTTAGTGAGTCTGAGCCAGTTGGCATTATGCTCCTGTGAAGCCGATCGACAAATGTGACATACCCAACAGCTGAGACCAACTAATCTCCGACTCACTTTGAAAATCAAGTTTGATTTTCTCATTAGTCAGAGAGGTGGGCTGTGTGTGCAGGAGCTCTGACAGACAATGAATGCTCATATGGAATTTCATAGAATGTAGTGATGAGGAATAACAAACACATGTGTTTTGAACCTAGCAAACAAAAGGGAGGCTTGTCTGTCTGATATTTCATGTTTTAGGTATTAAAACATAATGGAAGAAAGGAAAAGGAGACAGAGATTTTTTTTTTTTTTTTTTTGTTCTTTGTTTCACCTTATACAATTTCTTGTATTAGGAATTTGGTAGTTTTCGCATACCCCTTGGGGTCAGAGCGCAGGGTCAGCCATTGTACAGTGCCCCTGGAGCAATTACAGGTTAAGGGCCTTGCTCAAGGGCCCAGCAGAGCAGGATCTCTTTTGGCAGTGACGGGGATTTGAACCGGCAACCTTCGGGATGCCAGCGCAGATCCTTAGCCTCAGAGCCACCACTCCATGCAGCCATACCTGCCACTGCTATTAAACCTTTGTACAACTCCAGCTCCAACAGACAGCACACTATTATCTGCCTGTAAGGTGGATGGCCCATGGGATTTTCAGTTGTATAACTGGATATGGTGCAGCAACTTATCAGCAACTGCAATCGGTAAGTATAACAGGCACCAAGACAAAAAGTCATGCAATGTAACATCAGCTTAAGTGTTTCTCCTAACATAGCATTCATGTTTCTCTCACTCTGTGACACATACAACCTTGCTGGAACTATAATAAAGTTTAGTGTTATGGGAATTTAAGCTACTCCAACAATATTGGAAGCAATGTTGTAAGAAAAACCCGATCAGACACAGGGAGAATATAGGGTTAGTTAAGGTCAGCATGCAACTGCAAAAGAAATATTGTATGCAAGTAGACATTACTATCAAACTGAATATACAGTATGAAAACAAAAGACAAAGAACACATTTCTGATATTTAGAACATTTTGTCTTCAAGGTTTTAGAAGTTTATTGTTCCTGTGTTGTGTGTTAAACAACACAAAAATTAGCATTTTCCAGCTACGTTATTTTATGTTAGGACAACACTATAAATTTATGCATGTGAAATACAATTTTATTGTCTCTGAAAAACAAACTTCAAAATACATGCAATACTATAAATAGCATGAATATTATTTTTTACAGATACAGTCTTAACGCTTCCCCAATTATCACATTGAATCCATTCTAGTTCATTTATTAAGGTTCTTGTAAAATGAGTTATTTGGCTATATAATGCCAGACTTGCTTGGGCTGCTTATAGCTGATGTGACGGGGTGTATTATGGGACATAAGCTGAACTGATTGGGATACTGCTGTCATGGAAGGAAATTTTTCACATTATAAAAATCCACAGGTGAATTGTCATGAGTGACATAGGCCAACACAAGGAAGAGAGCCTTACTCTGATCCTCAGGAAAGTTAAAGTTGTCTAACTTTTTTAGTATAAAACTTTCTCAATTTTCTTCATAAATCTGAGGTATACATGGCAGGTAATTGAGTGAGGTGTCTTGGATGTGTCGTTTTTTCAGTGTAAACAGGTATATCTATGAGTACAGTGGAACTCTGTGCCAACCCATTATGAAAGACTGGAGCAATATATGACGTACATGCTGCTATGGTGTTTGGATTCGCAAAGTAAAGCATGATATGTTGTCAACTGGCATTTATTCTGAAAACGCAAGAGATGTAGATAATGATTTTCTGAATGTTTTACTGGAACACAGTCAACTCAGGTGTGATCATTTTCAGGTAAATGGAACACAGAATTACTTTCAGAGTAGCTCAACCACACCTCATAGTTCAGTCTTGCTCTATGTTAAACAATAATAGAACAATTAAGTCATTTCAAAAACTACAATAGCATTACGTAACTCTAAAGTAATAGTCATTACAGCAGAGGCCAAAATGTAACAGTCATCTCTGGAAGGTAAATTAGTTCTGCCCAGTAGATAAAACAATCTTTGAATCAGCCATAAATATGACACTGAGCAAACCTTTGTCATATTCCCATATATAGAAGGATAATATCATTCTTACATTATATGACAAATGGAGTGCTCATTATATCTTTAATTATGTTTTAATTTTAAGTCCATCCAATATTTAACCTGCTCAACACATTTTAGACTGCAAACTTTTATCAGCAGCATTAGGGACAAGGCAGGAACAGCCCTGCATGGAGAAGGTGCCAGTCCATCACAAAGTACTTTTTCCTGTCTACAAACTCTTCATAGTCTATTTGAGTTTCTGTTCACGCTCCACACATACTTTCTAAAGCACTTATTATGGCACTTAAAGGATTTAATGAGAATGAAATGCTCCTCTTTTAGAAAAAAAAAAAGGTTTTTATATTTAATATAACATTTTTAACCACATATTATACTAACTATTCTTGCAATTTAGAATTCCAAATAGAAACACGGAAATTAAGGAATATTTTATTTGCATAAGAAGGCCAACAGTGAAAAATGTTATCTGAAATATTTCAGCTTGTTCTCCGTTTGTGTAAGGCGTATTCTGCTTATGAAAGGGGGCAGAGGTAGGTGACATAGCACAGGCATCGTGTTTACAGATAACATTCACTTTTATCTTGGAAAGAAGAGTGAGACAGGATCTTTCATCAGGGCCTCTTTAGTGAAAGTGTTGGGACTTGAACAATGCTGAGGGGATGTTTGCATAAATATAAGGGGAACAGAAATGATTTACATATTTATTGATACTAAACTTGAAAACTTATTTTTAAACTTATCTAAAATTGCCACGAGTTGTTTGTAATTTCTTTTCTCTTTTTCTTTATAGAAGTTTATTACTAATGTACAGCTCCATGTAAAAATACATTCTAGGACCTGGAATGCATCAATAAATAAATAAAGTAAATAATTAATTAACCAATAAATTAAAAGCAGTTCTAGAAATTATCACAGCATTTACCAATTTATCTACCTATGTCCAGTTGTACATATTGTGGTGGTGGACACCAAACCCCCCAGGTACAGTATATCATACTAAAATGATGCAGTATATCACCTAAACACTCAGGGAAGATGATAAAAAACAAAGTAGTGAATAAGGATATCAAATACCAAACTCTATTGCTCTCCAAGGTTTCACTAGTACAGGATGAGTGTGCCCCTCTTATTATCCAAGTGGCTTCCATTTGCCCACTTGAAAATCACAACAGCAAATTCATTCTCTCACACATCCATCCATTTTGCCTGTATATACTTTTCTCAGGCTAGACACATTCTTTGCAAAGAGCTCTTTTCTTAACTCACCTTACAATACTAAACTCACAGAGACTGGTCCACTCTACAAGTACTTGGGGATCCACATCAATGGCAGGCTGGACTGGTCTCAGAAAACAGAGGAACTATGTAATAGAGGGCAGAGCATGCTCTTCTTTCTTAGGAGATTGTGTTCCTTTGATGTGGGAAGTGACATCCTTCACATCTTCTGCAATTCTGAGATGGCTAGTGCAATTTTCTCTGAACCCCCCCTGGAGGTATAGCAAAGTAGAAAATAAAAACAAAACTGAGTGCCATTCTGAACAATGCTGCACATTCTCTCTCTGACTGAGTATGTTAATCCAACATATCATTCAGCAAGAGTGTATCAAGAAATGTTACTGGGGCTCCTTTGTACCAATAGCAATGCGCCTGTATAATGCCTCTCTGCTATAGGGCTGTGAAATCAATATCTATCTATATCTATCTATCTGTCTTTTATTTATTTATTTATATAGCTTCTGTAAAAAAAATTTAAAAATCACATGGGGAAAGCATAAAAATCTATCTACTCCACAAAGGAATTGATCACTGAAGATCAGGTATGTTCACGAAAATCCCACGGCTGTCAGATCTTTGCTTCTTCTAGTGGCGCTTGGGTTTTTTATTTATAACACCAAGTCCTGTCCTAGAATTATAGGACAGTTATAGGACTTTGTTCCAGTTAAGTATTCATCCTCTTTCTTTAAGGGACAGGTAAAGAGACTTGCCCTTTTAAGAATGTCCTACATTAAGATCTTATTTGGGGAATCATTTTCTGATTTGTTTTGGAAATACAGTTACTTCACTATTAATCCACATGATTCAGTGTAACAGCAAGTTGAACAACGTGGTGTCACAAAACATGTATTCCCTTACTACGAACGACCACATCTGCCCCAAGTTTTAGATTATGCCCTTGAACCGACGCCGCATCATCCAGCTTCTCTCGTTCTCTAACACTCCATATAAACACCCAAGCACACGCGTACATCCATTCATTAGTGAAATCAATGGGCGCAGCATATTCTCAAATAACAGCATGGTAAAAGACCGGCCGGCCTCTTGTAAAATGATTTAGATGTGTTGAGCTACTTTTATGGTGCCATAAAATTGCCCCGTCAAAACAGGCTAGAGAAATGACACTCATTGTCGCTCATTTACGATTTACTTTTGCCAAATTAGCGGCACGGTCGTACCACTTTATGACGCTAATTGGCTCATAACCCTAATGAGGACATGATAGGTTTACTTAAACAAGCAATAGACTATAAACAGTTCAACAGGTTGTCTTGTTTGAAACAGATTTTTACAAGTATACGTGCTCTCCACGCCAATTAAAAGTATATACTGTAAATAAATAAATTGGCTATTACAGTTTTTCTCAGTGCGTAAATATTGTAATATTTGAACTGTAAACTGTAATTGCTCCACTTTTTAAAAGTTGTTTCATAAAGTCACTGATATGACTACAAATGTATTTCGTGACAGCTATATCAAAAAAAAACTGATCTTATACACCTCTCTCTGTGTGAAAAGTAGGCCTATCTATACATCAGCATCGTATAAGAATGCATCTGTTTCAGAAAGAGTGCTAAAATATAACGAGCCAGTAGAATAAACAGCTGCGAATACGTAGCCAACTTCAGACTCGTATAATTGCTTGGAATAAGCAGTGCTGCAGTAGTGCACATTAAATTAATTATTAAAAAGTTAAAATACCTATCGCTGAAACGTTTTGCGCAAAAAAAAAAAACTGAATTAATCCTGATCTACAAATTAACGCGTTAGCAAGTACAGGTATACTTCCTGGATTTGTCGATTGTCAGTATATATTAAACAAGAAAAATAATATCGAATCTGGAAACAAATGTGGCCAAACGTGTGTCTGCAAAGTGTCAACAAATAGTTAATTGAGATATGAAGAATGTCACTTTAATATTCTATGTATAAAATTGTTAACTCTAAAATAATTTATAATCACATTTTTAAAGTATCCTTAAGACGTTCTCGAAGAGTTACAGTTTACGCGTTGCTTCTTAGATCTCACAGGACATGTCAAGAAGACATCGCGAACAAGTGAATGAAACTAAACGCGATGTCTTAATTACATCGCCAGTGGAATTAAGAAGAGGGGGCAGTGTGTAGTGCTGGCGATCTTATAATTTATTACAGAGACTTCTGCAATTCTAATGAGGACCTGTGAATCAGAGTAGATTAGAGGCGCCTTTATTTTGCGAAGCTGCGGCTAATCTCTGAGAGAGTCATGAAGGTGTGACCTGGGCTGAATGGTTACTGTGACTTTGTGTTGATTGTCTTCTCTCACGGAACTTAAAGTTACAATAGAAAGAAGGGAGCGCTGCAGCCACTTGGTTTGCTGGAACCGCAGGGGGGCTGCTGAGCGCAACAGAGCCCTAAATCAAACTCAACAGCTCACAAACTTTTGTTTGATGAGCTGAGGACGTGTGTTAGTTTGGCTCCGGGTGGCCATGGGAGTCCTCCATTTCCCTCAAGCTTCTGTCAAAAAGGCTTTTCTTTAGCCAGGCTGTCCGAAATGATGTATAAATCATGTCAACACCAAGAGATGCAGTTCGCGGAGGTTTAACAATCTCCCAAGCGCTTCAGTAATGTTTGGTTTTTGTTATACTGAAAACTTGTTACTGAACGCACGGAACGCAATTCTTTCTTTCTTTCTTTCTTTCTTTCTTTCTTTCTTTCTTTCTTTCTTTCTTTCTTATAACCTAGATATATTAAAATCAGGGAAAACACATTGTGACTATACATTCTCCATTTTGTTGTCACTTATTTCTAATGTATAACGCATCATGGTTTACTGAAATACATTCCTAGGCTTTTCTTCCAACACCAAAAAGGGACTGGATAGCATGGTTACATAGTGGAGTCCATATTAGAATTACCTGTTTTAGTTTAATTCCATCATTATCATATACAGTAATAAATCGTAATAAATAATTTTCTTGGCTGAAGGTGATCAACCTTTTTTTGCTACAAATGTCGAAGTCGTGCATTACCAGTTTCATGGTTCCTATATAGGTTATGAGGTATACATTTACTGTTTGCTGCGACACTGGCTGACCATATACCTGGATATTGTGTTGCTTTGTTGTGTTTGCTCAGAGAAAAATACTAAACAGTTTCCTGCTTAAAATAGGATATGCTTTAGTTCTGTTGTTGTTACTTCAATAGCACTGTCTCACAAAACATGGCACGCTGTAACACGGACGTGGGAATACCTCAGCTTCACAGATGTCTAACGGGTTAGCTTTTGATTGTCTTGCTTCATTCCCACCACTCCCCAATCTGGACTTCAAACCGCAACTATTATTAAATTACGTTTACTTGTGGGTGTGTGTGTGCGTGTGTGTGTGAGTGTGTGTTTGCGCGCTACACTTTAATATTTCATTGTGGTACTTTAAAACGCATATATTGATATAGTTTTCAACTACTGCTTTAGCACGATTTTTCCTGGCTTAACAATGTGAACTTCTATCGCCACGGTCCTCGGGAAACGAGATTAAAGTAAAATAGTTCTGCTCCCAAATCTTTAAAGTCACCCGTATACACCATCACGGTGGACTGTTTTTACTTTACAGTAACTTTAAACTAAGTAAATGCAATATGATTTTTAAGTAACAGCTAGATATGAGCTATTTACTATGACCAATACAAGGCACAACCACTCATTCATTCATTCATTCATTCATTCATTCATTCATTCATAGATAGATAGATAGATAGATAGATAGATAGATAGATAGATAGATAGATAGATAGATAGATAGATAGATAGATAGATAGATAGATAATGCCTTCACCGCTGTCGTTTGGAGTTCATTACAACTCATAAAACTTTATAACAGCGGACAAATGTTAATAAAGCCCAAAGAAAGGATAAAACATTTCTGTTTAATGTGTTGCTTTGCAGATATTCTAAAATCTAGTTATGTTTTAATGCATAAGCCCATATCCAGCGTTCTTTCTTTCTTTCTTTCTTTCTTTCTTTCTTTCTTTCTTTCTTTCTTTCTTTCTTTCTTTCTTTATCGGATACAGTTTACAAGACATATTCACATATGCACATGATCCATATGAACAACAACAACAAAAATGTTTAAAATGCACTGGGATGAATATGCGCTTTCTCTTAAGGCAAGCTCTGCCAGGATAGGAGGCTGCGTGTTTGTAGAGTGGCAGAGGGCAGCTGGCTCGGTCCTGAGAAAAGGAGGACTCTCATTTACAAAATATGTTAATCGGCAAACTCACGGGTGTATTTCTTTGTGTTAAAACCCCTGCCCCACGGTGAGTTAATTCGCATTCCTGATTATTGCACATTTCATTACGCCCATTAAAAGAGGATTTAGAATAAAACCCCGAAGCGCTGACGAATTAGTAAAAAAAAAGAACGAATTGAATAAGCAAAAGGACGATTTTATCAAAATCTAACGTTGTCATTTGGTTGCGTTGTACTGGTTACTCCTTTCTCCGTTGAAAATTTAAGATATGTGGTAACATTTCTTTTTCTAAAACTTTTGCTTGTCTTTTCAATATGTGTTTCCCGCTGTCTTTAGTAACAAACAAGCGAGGCATCTTTATCAATGGGCATTTATTACGTCAGGGTTCCCAAGTTTATTTCACGGTTTAATCTGTGACTTGGAAAGGGTGCGTTGCTACTGCAGTATATTTGTAAATTAAATTACAACGGCTGACCTTTACCTAAAAAAACAATTATGTTTACTTATTATTACGGTCAATTTAATAGTATGCAATGATAGCTGTATTACCTAAGGAAAAAGACAAGTCTTTATCCTAAATACAGCTTTTTAAATTCTAATATTGTGGACGGGACAATAGGCAAACAAATTGAATCTCTGCAATATTGACCTTGTTCAAAGATGAAGCACGTTTGTGGCAATTGGGAACAGCACCGCCTAGAGTATTTAGCATGACAATACAAATAGATGATCCTCTCATTGTCACAGTATTCAGCAGCACTATAATCAGAGTCCAGGACTTCCAAGTAAGTATGAAATATTTTTCCGTAAGAGAATCAGACCTTGCTTTAAAGGCAACAGCTAATATGCACCTTTCACTTACTACACTTACTCCAGACAGAAGAGCAGCTTCAGCGACAGAATGCTGTCACTGTCCTGCTCCACAGACAGATTGAGGAGATCGTTCCTCCCCCAAACTATGCGACTCTTTAATTCCACCAGGGGGGGTAAACGTTAATATTTAACATTATACATAGTTATTGTCTGTTTTTTTCACCTGTATTATTATCATTCTTTAATTTAATATTATTTATTGTATCAGTATGCTGCTGCTGAAGAATGTGAATTTCCCATCGGGATTAATAAAGTATCTATCTATCTATCTATCTATCTATCTATCTACATATCTGAATGTTTATTTTACAATATATTTTGTTATTCACATATTTCTTCGTTCGTTTTGTATTATACTACAAGTTATTATTTGAATATGCAGTAGACTCATCTTTTGGTATCTTAATTTTATGAGTTTTGTTACTGTTCGTCCTGAAAGGCGCTATATATTATATAATATAAAGGTTGACTGGTTTACTCTATAACCCGTATGTTATGGGACTTACTTGTTAGAGCGGATTATAATTGCAAAAACTTTGTTTAAACAGTACGACCGTATTTAAACGTAGAACACAAGGATAATGACAGTGTTTAGTTTTGTGCTTAGAAAAGGGGCATAATACCAAGAAAACATGTAAATGCAATGAGTTCATTTCAGATGCTCGGAAACATAATATGAAAGCTCAAACGTTTCTGTAATTATAAATAAATCAAGTATTTTATTTAATTGAATATTAAGCAGTTTAAATGGTGATTAATATCATTATAGAGCAAAGCTTACTATCTGAGTGACATTCGAACATGCCACCTCAACAAAGCTTCTAAACTAGACAATGGTAAAAGAGGTGCCCACCCTCGAAAGACAGGGGGGAGGGGGGACATCGATTAAGTGTAAAGATATCATGCTCCCCTTCATGTTAGCGAAAAAGCTAATCATTTTACTAACATTTTTCTGTTCACAAAACCTGACGAATTTGTCAGCGTTAATAAGCTAACATTTAATGTTGCACGGCTGAGGGCTGCAATGAGTTAAACCAAGCGCGTCTAAACATTTATTTAAAAACCGTGATTGCGGATGAAGTGGGAGGTGCTACGAGGAATGGCCCCGCCCCTTCTCCCTAATTTTCTTTTGCCAGTTCCTTTAACTCTCATGGGGGTGGGACAAACGGGGCGCTGCGAGTGGGTCTGGAGCCTGAAATCTGATCCTCGTTAATTTTTTTCTGCGTGCCTGCCAGTTGTGGTGTGTAAGCCAAGCTTTTACACACACACACACATACATACATAGATACGTACAAAGATCCCCAGGCTCTCACACACAACAGTGCATCTCAGATTTTTCCCTGGCGCTGCTGCAAGCAGAGTAGCACGCTTCACCGCCTAGCACAAGTTATCTTCAACCCGGGACCGGCACTTTAAAACTTGCACCGATCGTGTTTTTTTTGCTCCTGTTCGGATTAAAAAAATATTTTCTGTCTTTTTCTTTTCTGCGGGTCTTGGACACTTAGAGATACAAAACAGATTACAGCACGAACACGAACGCGAACGCTCTAATAAGGATTGTGGTTCCACCAGATGATCTTGAAAGGCGACTAAAAATTTGGGACCTCAAGTACTGATTTTCCTGAATGGATTTATAGCTGTTTCTTTGGTTACTTTTTTCATTTATTTAATGGAAGTGACGGAAAGAAATTTGTTGTAATAGTCGTTCTTCAAAGCAGTCAGCGAGTCAGTAATCCTATCGGTTTTTAAGACACTTTCGAGTGCAACTGGACTGACAGAAGAAGAGAACCTCAAAAATTCTCATCCAAACTGGTCCCTGTGTGGAGCATCACTCTGGCTGGAAAGGGGTTAGTATTTATATTTCACTACACGCTTATATGCTTCTATCATTTTCTAAAAATATTGGCGTAGAGGTAGGATTTGGGGAGTACACAGATAAATGTGTTGGCTGTGTTTATTTTATAATTCCGGTAGAGCAATTCCAGTAATTTGGTTGCAATGTGATCTGGGTATAGCTATATGGAGTGCTGAGCACATCGGTTGGTCTTCAACATATGCAAATAATCAGTACCCACGTAACGCCGATTTTTGTACACTTAAAGAGATGGCATTGCTCTATTATGAACTCACAATGAAATCTTGAATGTTTGAATTTAAGAGGAAGTGATTGGCGTCTTCTCAAACGGGTGGAGTGACTAGATGGTGCAGGAACAATTGCGAAAAATCTGTACCCCGTGCCTGTGTGTATGTGTGTGTGGAGGGGGGTCTCTCTTTCTCCTCGGGACTTCAAGGCTCCAGGCTAATTAGTTCAGCGTGTGCCGTATAAACAGATACAGTCTGCAGTAGAGCAGCAGACTGATTTTGGAAGTGTGAAATTTGCTGTACGCGCAGAACTGGAGAGAGTGAGCGGAGCCTGTAGTTAACTTGCAGACGAGACTCAGATGCTGAACTCTTGCAGAACATCCCGGTTATTAAATATGTCTCTGAAAGCAGAAAAAATATAGGGAGTGAGGTTAAAAATGATGCACACTCTTTAATTAAGCTGCTCATGATTGCTTTCTTGATATTGTGGTAAGCGGAATAACAAATTCATTTAGTATACCTAACAGAATGACGTGCATAATTAAATAACGAGTAACTAAATGAGAAACGGGGAAATGACACAATCGCAATTATAAAATAAGAACTGGCTATCTATATAAATTATTATTAATATACGTGGATTTAGTAAGACATATAGAGGACACGTTTGCAACGTTAAAATATTGACTCGGCGCTGATAATGTATAAAGCCACTCAATGGTACCTTAGCAATTTCTAATTCCCTTAACTGCTTACTGTGCCCAATACAAGCCAGTCAGTGGTTGCTAAGCGTTGTGTTACTCACGCGGAGACCCCAAAGATGAGCTCAGGTTATTGAATAAACTAAGAGCCGGTTCCGAGGGTGGACTTCGCGATGTTATTGCAAGGCTTCAGCTTCACAAGCGCTGCGCGGAGTATAGGCTACTGTAGTTTGGTGAACAAACTAATTCATTATTTAATTGGTGCTGTGCAGCTCACGATATATACTTAAGTTTAAACCCAGCGATTCCTGAAATGGGATTTACATTCTGCCTGTTAATGAGGAATATATCGGAGGTTAATTATATAAAAAAATATTTTATTTGGCTCCTTTCTCACCATACCTTTTAATGATAAATTTGTATGCATTTTGTATTAAACTCTTGATACTAAGATACTTGCATTAGTAAAATTACTTGTGAAGAAACGCTGCTCAATCAGTAGAAAAAACCAATATAAACGCTTAACATAGATTTTCTTTGTTGTTTTGTTTCACATTTTTTACACATCTTGACGGCACCTTATGCTGAGGTATGCAGGAGTTAATGTCAACAAATGTTTATTATCGTTGGCAGTCTTGACTTTTGCTTGCCTTTTAATGTTTTAATGATAACGATTGAATAGATAAAAGGTACTTAGTCGGGGGTAAAGCGTTTTTTCATTTTATTTCCCAATAGCTCACTATTATTTATTGCTGTTCTTCTTTCCTGTGCTAACACATACCAAGTGATAAACATGCGCTAGAAACTCGCCAATAACAATTTGATATTGATGAGGTTTAGTTGAATGCGCCCAATGTGTAGCAAATAGTTACAGCTGTGGATACAGTGCTATATAAACATGACGATATGCAGTCGATTTTCTGTCTCATTAATCATTAAAGCATTAAATCACATTCGCAATTGTTCTTAATTCTTCGTGCAGGTTACTCAAATCATTCGCTGCTTATACCGGTTTTCTTCTATAGCTTACGTCATAAAGAAATGGAAGTAGCAATAATGAAAACAAGCCGGTTTAAACGGTTACCGATGCCTTTCGTTTTCAGGTAGGCTTTTTTAAATTAAATAATGCACCGCGTGCTAATGAGTGGACATTATGAGCGATGTATATAATATGTTTATAGCGCATTGTACGGGTTTCCCCAAATGTGCCTACAATTTTGTAATGTTTCCTGAGCCCATTCATACATTCAGTGGGTTCGCTACTGTATCCTGGTGCCGTGTTCACTGATCCACGCGTTACTCATTGCAGGTATTCAAAGAACACACATGTAAATTAGTCGTCTTTTCCCAATGCACAAGGAACAAAGTTAGTATGTAATACAATAATGAAATCACACCTGTACGCTGTAGGGTGCGTACTGCAATGCAGAAGGGAAGAAAAACATACCTGTGGAATATTAGCAAATACGATCATTTAATACAGTCACACAGCTAGAATATATATATATATATATATATATATATATATATATATATATATATATATATATATATATATATATAACACATGGAAGCAAGAACAGCACATTAACGCAATCTCGTGTGGTTCAATTGTAAGCTCCCTGTTTTGGATGAATAACATCGAGAACGTGTCTCTAAAACTAAAAATAAGGCTTGATTTCACATTGATGTGCTATATTTTGATGCTAACCTGAACGTTTCAGAACAATATGAATACACGCTACCGTGCAGCGGTACGGGACTGAACTAAATTCTTCTTGACTACAAATAACTATGGTGTACCCTCGTGCTGTAAAAAAAAAATCTACGTTAAGTTCAAACGGGTGGTGCAACACTTGGACTTTGACAACTGGCACCGACCTCGGTCTTGCTATTGAGAGGAATGAAATGGAACACGTGGATAGATGTAACAGACGAAGAGTTTTGGCGCCAGCATTCGGTAGAGTGCAGGCGCTGCGAGGCTGAGAGAGAGAGCGAGAGAGAGCGAGGGGCAAAAAAGATAAAGACAGAAAAACAGAATGGAAAGGGAGCGAGATGGGTAAGTCGGTAGACAGCCGAGCACAGTCAATGACCCGTCGGCTGTCGTGCTGCAGCGGCAGTGCTACGTGCTGTTTAAAAGTGCGCCATATGAGATGAGCTGGACTTTGGCGTGTTTCCGAAATTGGGAAAAGCTGCAATAAATGCGTTGTCTCACAGCTCTGGGTTGAAATTCTAATAAGGGCACTGTCCGTGTAGTGTTTGCATGACCCCTCGCGCGTGAGTCTTTATCGGGTACTCACGTTTTCATCCCTGGGGTGAATCTGACAAGATGAGTGCCGGAATGTTCAACCTTCGCTATAGAATCGATTTCCGCCTTGTGCCTAATGCTGCCAAGATGGGTACCGACCTTCACCTGCCGACCTGCAAGGAGCTAGAGAATGAATTGAAGGAAAGCTGGAGTTAAGGTAGCACATAATCTGTACTTGTTAGTAACATTGAATATGTAAATCGCAATATATTAATACAGAATAATAGATGTTAATTTTTGAAGTTGGATAATCTGCATAATGAACCTAGTTTTAAACAACAACAAAATAATTAACCTTTAAATATATACGTATATACAATGTGTATATATAGCTATATATATGTTTGCATTTAGAAAAGTGTTTTTTTTTTTAAAGTTGACCTTGATTGTTACAAACACCTCAGTCACCTGTACAAAGTTACAATGTGGCAAAGACATCTGCATTTATGTTAAAAGTAAACACATACTTAGTCATTTAATAGCCTGGTTTCTGCATTATTGTAAAGAAGAAAAGTGTGGGCGTAACTGTAATACTTTAAAAGTCTCATTACCAATAGCTAGCCTAGTGGATGGTCGTGAGAGGTAATTAAAGGTAAGGCCCTAGTGGATGGTCTTGAGAGGTGATTAAAGATAAGGAATACAGTACAGTCCTTTTTGTGCCTGCACAAACAAATCAATATTTTTTTTCTCACAGTGCTTTTTGTATCTCGGTTTAAATTGTGCAACATGTGTCAGTAAATATTTACAGTATTTATTGGCAGTGACTGTTTAAGAGATCTAAATATGTAAAATCAGTATCTTGAGTAATAATGTCAGGTCTTTTCTAAACTCCACCTATCTGTCCATTCTGCATTCCTGTTTCTACTTGTACTGCAGGTTTAATGTACTTGTGAGTTTTTCTGTGTGACACTGGAGTCTAATCATGTTAGTTCTGTTAATCACCCTGCAATGAAGCATACTGTTAATAGTTGTTTTCCCCACAGAACAGCAATCCTAAAGCAATTGAGCTCTGAAAGGTGATAAATTTATATTTTAGGAATACATATTTATTTTCTTGCCAGGGCAGAATGGTGACAGAGTGGTTAATTTTTGCAGATCCAAAGATTTGATTGGTCAATTTCTGTTTGGAATTTGTATGTGCACCATGTGTCTGCAAGAGATTTCCTCCAGGTACTCAATTCTTCTTTGCACTTCTCCAAGACATGCGGGTTTGGTTGATCGGGAACTATAAAATCCACTGTGATTGTGGGTGTGCCCAGTGATATACTGGTGTCCTGTCCAGAGTAGATGCTTGACTTGTGCCTGATGCTGCCAGGGTTGGCTCCAGCTTCCAGAAACCCTGAAGTGGGCAGAGCAAGTTTGGAAAATGAGTGGATTGAAATCACTTTACTGGTGAATAAAATCACTGATTTAAATTTTTTTTTGAGAACTTTATAAAGAAATGGAATGTTTTTAAAGTGCCATAAAACAGTAAGCATGTTAGGTGTATTTGATTATAGTAACCCATTTAAAGTGTAACTTTATTTATTGCTATGCTGAGAGATGCTGTTTAAAATGCAGACCATGCAAACCTGTAAAATTATTATATGCCTGAGTGCTTCAAGGGGTAATTTACTAGTCAGTGTGCTCAAATTGCCACATTATTTTTAGATTCGCTGTGCCTCTTGACTCTTGTAGAAGTGTTTATTAAAATGATGCTTTAGTAACGTACAGCAGGGATTCTGCTTTTAATTTCAAATACCTAATGCTGGTGTTTTTTTTTTTAAAAAAAGGAAAAAACACAGATGCCACAGGGACATTTACATTTAAAAAAGTAAATGTCCTTGTCATTTTGTTTTCGTGTTTCAAACTTTGTTTTACCAATAATGACCTTTTTGTATCTCTAACCCAGTGAGGACTTAATATTAGAATACTGAACTGAGCTTGCTTTTAAGTACATATAAACTATGGAAATTTGGTACACTGTATTAAACCCAGAGGAGAAATTGTCTTTTTGCATGACCTTTGTCATATAGATGATTTTGAGGTAATAGATATAATTAGCTCCATGTATTCTATTTCTTGATTATAGTGGCATTTGTGTATAGCAATTTTTTAAAGTCAAAATAGGCACATAATGTGTTTGTTTTGTTACTGGATGTAATGTGTTTAGTTAGTGAAAAGTGAAGTTCATAGTCAAACAATTTTATTGGATTGCTCATGAAGTTTTAACTTGTGCAGAGCCAAGTAATGCCAGTCTGCTTGACTTCTATCTTTAGATTTTTGAAGTATTGATAGGTCAGGTTTAAAATTCAGATTTTTCACTTATGATTTAGAGAGTGGGAGACATTTTGATTGTTAAATTTACTTGAATATTACTGATAGTTATTAAAATACTAGTCAAATTAATACTTACATATTTGGGGGGAAAACTGCAGTAAAACCCACACAGATACAAGGAGGTTGTAAAAGCATTACAAAGACAATGACCATGCACAGGATACAAATCCAGGACATTGAAACTTTGAGGCAGCAGAGCTAATAATTCTGCCATTATGCCCTGTTTGAATGTAACTCATAAATACATTGATTAAAGCATTCCTGTATTTATGTATTGACAATCTTGTAAAATGCCTTTAATGCAAATCCCTCCATTGCATTAAAACCAAGAAATGTAGGAGAAGTTCTGTTCATGTAATATCTTTCTCTTATATTTCTGGCACCTTTCGTGATTAATTTTAATGATTTTGATGCCCTCTTAAATTGCAGTGAAGGTCATCCCATTTTAACTTCACTCTTTGTTCAAGAAAAGGTGCTGTTTTTAACATAGTATAAATTAAACTGGTAGATATGGCATCCAGCTTATTTCTCTTATTTCATTACCTAAAATATAATAATCTCTGTAAATCAAACAACTGTGGCATGCCATTGCATGTGTTTTTGATGTGGTTGTTGGAGATCTATAAAGTACTTTATATCTAGCAATCTGGAAAAAGAGGAAATATTTTGATTATTGTTTTACTCTTATTCCATAGATAGACAATCAAAAGTTACATTTCAGAATTTGTGTGGGGAGGAGAGTAGCATCTGAGAGCCTTCTTATTAACTTCTCAATTACAAATCACTAACACAAGGTGTGCATTTGTAGCTGTTAACACTTTTAGCTTAGTCAATGGGTTTATGTCCAGTGATTAATAAGTAAGAACATATGCAACCTAAAACAACTTTCTTGGTAAATAGAATAAAACATTAATAATTTTCTACTGCCTCATTGGTAAATGCATGTTTCATTTCAGGTTCTGTCCCTACTGCCCTCAAAACTGCTACAGTTACCCCAATCCTTAAAAAACCTGACCTGGATTCTTCTTCTCTCTCCAGTTACAGGTGTATCTCTAATCTCCCTTTTTTGGCTAAGGTGATGGAGTGCGTGGTTGCTACACATCTCCATGCTTTTCTTCTAGAAAATACACTCTATGAACCTTTTCAGTCTGGCTTTCGTACACAGCACAGCACTAAGACAGCTCTTCTCCGTGTAGTCAATGATCTTGTCCGGTCTGCAGATTGCGGTTTCCTTAATATTCTCCTCCTCCTTGACTTTAAGTGCAGCATTTGACACCGTTAACCATGAAATCATCCTGTCACGTCTCTCTGCTGTAGGCATTTCTGGCTTAGCCCTTCAATGGCTCACATCATATCTTTCTAATAGGCAACAGTTTGTCACACTCTGCCTATATAAATCCTCCACCTCACCTGTCGCATGGTGTCCCTCAAGGTTCAGTCCTTGGGCCATTACTTTTTCTACTTTATATCCTTCCTTTGGGTCAGATTATTCGCAGACATGGCCTTAACTTCCACTGTTATTAAGACAATATACAGTTATATCATAGTACAGACTCCCCTACAGATTCACCTCCCAGCACACTCACTGAATTCATCACTGATCTTAAGCTATGGTTGGAAACTAACTTTCTCAAACTTAATGCCAATAAAACTGAAGTGTTACTGGTAGGTCCAAAATCCCAACTTTCTAAGTCATCCAGTTTCTCTATTTCTGTTGATGGTACACTTGTCAAACCTGCTCCTGTTGTCAGAAATCTTGGTGTTTTGTTTGATTCATCACTTAACTTTGAGCTACACATTAGGTCTCTTTCCAAAATTTCATTCTATCATCTCCGTAACATTGCCCGCCTCCGTCCATTTCTGTCCTTTAATGATGTTCAAACTCTGGTTCATTGTTTCATAATGTCTCGTATAGATTACTGTAATTCCCTCTTCATTGGCCTCCCTGCAAAATCTATGCAGAAACTACAGTATATTCAGACCTTACAGCTAGAGTCCTCACCCACACAAAGCGTTTTGCTCACATCTCCCCTGTTCTCTCCCAGCTTCACTGGTTACCGGTTCCATCAAGGATTAAATTCAAGATTCTGCTTCTCACCTTCAAAGCCCTACATAACCTTGCCCCCCTCTACCTCACTCAGTTACTAGCTCCTTACACTCCTTGTTGTTCTCTCAGGTCCTCGAGCAGTAATATCCTTTCTGTCCCATGCACTAGACTCTCCACCTTGGGAGGCAGGTCCTCCAGTGCTATAGCCCCTCATCAGTGTCTTTGAGATTGCTCCTGTTTCTGCACTTTTAAATCTCAACTGAAAACTTTCCTCTTCTACGAACTTTTGTCATCTGTGTAATTTTTTATTTTTTTTACTCTGTATGTAAAGCGACCTTGGGTTTGTGAAAGGCGCTCAAAAGTCAAGCAAAATGACACCTTTTATTGGCCATCTAAAAAGATTACAATATGCTAGCTTTCGAGGCAACTCAGGCCCCTTCTTCAGGCAAGATGTAATGTTGTTAAGAAGAAGATGTCGCTGTTCGTGTGTGCCAGTTTCTTCCACCGGGTCTTCAATTCCATGTAGTAGCGGTACATTTCGGTGTCTTGTATGTCTGTAGTGCTAGAGTGTTGTACCGTGTTAGCCATTATGAATGTAGAGAAAAGTCAAGCAAAATGACACCATTTATTGGCTAACTAAAAAGATTACAATATGCTAGCTTTTGAGGCAACTCAGGCCCCTTCTTCAGGCAAGATTACATGTCGTCCATATCGTCCTGTCTTCTGCATCTTGCTCTGTTACACCCATCACCTGCGTGTCCACTCTCACTACACCCATAAACCTTCTGTTAGGTCTTCCTCTTTTCCTCTTGCCTGGCAGCTCTATCCTTAACATCCTTTTCCCAATATACCCAGCATCTCTCCTCTGCACATGTCCAAACCAACGCAATCTCGCCTCTCTGACTTTGCCTCGCAATTGTCCAACTTGAGCTGACCCTCTAATGTACTCATTTCTAATTCTATTCATCCTCGTCACACCCAATGCAAATCTTAACATCTTTAACTCTGTCAATAAACATAGATAAAGTCAATGCATATATTTTTCTAAGGCCTATACTGCAAACCCTGTTGTTTTAAATATTTTATATATTTTATTATTATATAGTTATTGTTCTTCTAAAAATATAACAATATTTAGGACAAAATACTTTATTTTAGGTTCAAAATGTAGAGTTCCTGGTGGGCTGAAGTTAATTAAGAGGTAATGGAGACCTTCCAAAAGACTGATTTTAAGTAGGAGGTGAAGCTATTAAAATGTATATGTGATATCTGCTTTGATAAAAATAGCAATATGGACAGTTTCTGTATGGTTTAAAAAGCAATCTTATTATTGTCTTGGAACCAAATATGGATAATATTAAAGGACATATGAGATTCAAAATTAAGTCAATTGATATTTTTTCATATATTTTTATAGCAAGTAACATGGCATGGCACTGGCTAACCATGCTCCCTGATAACTCCAAGTATCGTTTTTGACTCTGGATAAATCACTATCTGTGGGAAGTTTGAACATTGTTTGTTTTTCTCAGGGAACTTCTGTTTTCTTCTACATTCACATCAAGTGCATGTTAGTTTGACAGATGACCCACATTGGCCATGTGTGAATGAGTGAGGGTGTGTGCATAATGCTGCCCTCCATTGGACTGTAGTCCTGTAATGGACTGGTTAATGTCTTGCACCTTGACACTGTCTAATGCAATAAACAGGTTTAGAAAATGGATTAACGTTTACATTTGTACACGATCGTTCAAATCTAAGGAAATTTACAGGGACTTATGGAATCTCCAAGTGAGGGTTGAACAAATGTTAAAAACTCAGTATATTTAGAATTGTAGTTACCATAAGACCTTACATAGTATATTAGATAATCTTTTAGTATGATAGGTACAAAATAATCCTTTTTGAATTCCAGGTGAGCTTATGAAAACTCTGTTAGATAAACAATTCTTAGACAAGCAGAAATCAAGATGAGATCTTAGGAATAGTTTAGTTACAGAGTATTGGGCTGAGACATTCATTTTAATTTTGTTCATTGGTTGTGCACTTAATCTATTTTATTGTATGAAGTGCCACTAACAATAAACAATACTACAAAGTATACTAAATGATATAGAAGATATGGCATTTAGTGTGAAACTGATTGATGTGTTTGCAGGATCCTGACAGAGAGATATTATACATAACATTTGCTATATAGTAATTTGTAAGACTTTTATCCAGTATCAGAAGCAGTGGGTATAATACAGGAACCAGCTTTGGATAGGGTTTTCAGCCTATCACAGGACAGAATATCTACTGTACTTATCAAAAGAAAGTCAAATTAGGATTATATAGGATAGGATATAGGATTTTGCCTATATATAATGTTGATTCAGCCTGTGTGGGCCAAGAAATCCTATCATTTAAGTTTCAGATGTTTTTAATGTGTGTTTTAAGGAGTGGTGGCTCTGAGGCTAAGGATCTGCGCTGGTATCCCGAAGGTTGCCGGTTCGAATCCCTGTTACTGCCAAAAGAGATCCTACTCTGCTGGGCCCTTGAGCAAGACCCTTAACCTGTAATTGCTCCAGGGGCGTTGTACAATGGCTGACCCTGCGCTCTGACCCCAAGGGGTATGCGAAAACTAATAAATTCCTAATACAAGAAATTGTGTAAGGCGAAAAAAAAAAAAAAAGCTTAGCATAGTTTGTTTGAATTTGGTATTCTCTTTTGTTGATATTTTAAGATTAGCCCACTGTTCTTGTAATTAATGTTTAGTAGCAAAGGTCTCTAGGGTCTGTTGACCAGTATTGCAGTAAGCAGCCCTGCTGAGTGGACAAAACTTGTGCCAGGGCATGCCTCCAAAAAAAAGCAGATGGCTCTTACAAGGGCACAGCATTTGACACTTGGAATTTTTGTTTATGTAATGTAACTAGTGTGTATGTAGCTTGCAAAATACTAGCCTTTGTTTGAGTGTTATTTATGTATACATGGGTTATACTAAGCAGATAACAGCAGTAGCAGCTGCTTTGACCTTATAAAGTGCTTTTTATGACAAGAGTATTAATTAAAGGGACTGTGTGAAAGTTTGGCTTGGAAAGTATCAGTTAAATTTCCAAACGGCCATATTTTATAAATGTATTAGTCAAACACAGGTTTGAATTATAAGGTTAAAACGAGAAGCTGTTTATATTGTGTGCTTGCTGAAGTGTTGGAGCCACTGGTGGGAACTGAGCTAGCAACTCTGTGGTTTCAGGCCCAAGTGCTGGCACTAGATGCAGCATCCTACATTAGTCAGGTACTTTTATTTTTTCTGCTATGTAGTCATGAGTGCTGTCAGATTTGGATATATTTCTTGACAGGATAATGGATCCAGATACTATAGGTAGGGTAGCTCTAAAATCCCCAAAAAACAGTACATCACATGCCTTATTTAGTTTGTAAGATGAGGATAAATAACCGTTTTTTACAAGTCAAAGCCACCACATTGTTTCAGTATATTCCAACACATAGATGTGCTTAACAATCTAGCAACTGTTTTACACTCTTGTATAGACGTTTTTTTTTTTGATAAATCCTTTCTGAAGTTTTCAATGATTGTTCTTTCAGAGGGAAAGTATAGCATGTATTGTAAATCAGTCACAGTTTTAATCATACATCAATGGATGTTGAATTTTATATTTGACATTTTTTTATTGTGTGGTGTTGGTTGTGTGGTTAGCATAGCTTCCTGTTGCCTCCATTAGTCTTGTGTCCAAAACCACACTTAATTGGCTACTCTGAACAGTATGTATGCATGCCAAAGTGTCTTGGGTTTGATTGGCATCCCATTTATGGCTGCTTTCTGACTTGAGAATGATGCTTCTGGGATAAACTCTGACTCTCTGCAATCCTCTATATAATGCATATTAAACAGAGTAACAGAATTATTCAGAAATGCAAAGGGAGTAAAGACTTTAACAAGGATGAGCTTAAGGAAAGTGTGACATTTTTGATTGGGTATGAAGTCTTTCATTCATTATTCACATATCATGTTTTCCAGATGAGATCCCTCCTTTGAATCTGCTGCTGTTTCTTCCTCATATGTAATTAAACTCCAGCTTTCTCATTTGCAGTATTATAGTGTGTTATGATCTAGGTGGTTGGAAGGAACCATGTGGAGTAACAACTGCAAGAACCATAAAAAATTATTTATTGAAAAACAGTAAATAACAGATTAAAACCCCTGAAACACAAACAATTCAACTTTAGAAGGCAAAACCTGATTTATCTTTAGTCTAAAACAGAAATTCTAAACAAAAAAGGTCTAGCAATGGTCAAAGCTATTTTACTAAATTTAGAGAAAAAATTGAAAAGCAAAGCAAAGTTCTAAGAATGATTTAAATAATTATAAATGAAGGATCTCAATATCATGCTTTCTCAAAAAGATAAAGAAAACATATCTTAAACTTTTGCCAGTTTCTAAAAGAAAGAATCCTTCTTCTACAGAAACAGAGAATACTAATTTAAGGTAAGGAATCAATTGAGACCTTTAAGACAATTTCATCTTACTTGCCATTAGTTGTATCATACTTAAATGATTATAATTGATGTCCCAGGTTCAATTTGTAGAACAAATTTAAGTTATAAATAAGAAGCAAAAGGTAATTAACTAATTTAAAACAATTAACAAATACTAACAAAAAGCAGATGTCAACAGTAAATACGCATGAAAATTGGTTGTAATAATTTGGAAAGTAAAAGCAAAATACAAAAACCAGGAACAAAGTTCAAGCTCAGCTCTGATGGAGTGGAACAGATGCATAAGTGACCTTAGTAGCTGAGCCAAAGAAGAAGAGTCATAGCAGTTTAGGACATTTCATTGTTATCTATAAAACTATAACAGGCTTTCTTGTCAAACACTATTGCACTCTCCCCCACTAAAATCTGTCATACTCAATAACAGTTCTCCCACCTCTAACAATATTATAACCAAGATCATACTGACCTGGGGCAACTGTCATGACTCTTCCTACAGCTAGGATCAAACCTCAGGCCTTATAATAAAATCCCCACATGGGCCAGCTATACACGTGACACAGTTAAGTGAGCTAAATAAAAATGTATCTAGTAGAAATGGCTGACATCAAACTTCTTTGTGGAGGCAGTGCCTCCATTTAATGTTTTTTTATTATTATTTCAGTGTTTTTTTGTTGTTGGATTTTGGATTGAAAGGGAACATTTTAAAGATAAATACTCTAAATAAACGCTAACAATGCCTGGTAAAAAGTGTTTCAACAAAATAACTGCCTTTGGAATCAATTTTGTTTTTTTTGTGTCTACGATACACTTACTGTAATTAAACAAGACCAGACTTGTGCTTTAGTTTATGCAAATTGAGCATTGCAGTACCTTTCCTTCTATTCTGGCAAAACTGAGAAAAGAAAAAAATTAAGTTTTGAATGCATAATGGCACGCCTTTGAATCTGAACTTGTTTTCAGACATTTTTCTTTTTCTTTTTTTTTTTAAGAGGTAGGTGGCAACCATCTTGGCAACCATGCTCATAAATATTCCTGACTATTACACTAAAATTACACTAAACAGTTACTCTAAAAGTTTCTTTTACTTTCCCCAACTCTGATATACAAAGTAACCATTGCGATTTCTGAACATTTTGGGCATCACATGATAAAAGAAATGTGCTGTGATTGCACTGTGACTGATTAAGATTGAAGTACGGTGTGCTAAAAATAATTTCAGAGTCGTTTGGCACAAAAAATGCCTCCAAGGCCTCACATAGAAAACACATTTTTATTTTCAAAGCATACTGTTGCCAAAAACCTAATGATAGTGCCAGTTACTGTTTATCAGCAAGATGTTTTGTTAATAGCTGTTGTAATAGATTTAGTATTCGTTACTTTTTTTAACAACAAAAAAGACATTTCTATGAGAAAATGTAGCATGAAATGGGTTTTGATAAAAAAAAAAAAAACTGTTTTGTAATACCATTCCATGCTTACTAGAGCCAGTAAGGAGTTCACAAAGTTGTATACAAGTTTTTTCTTAGCAATACCTAAAACATGTTTCATTGTGCTTTTGCCAGACAGCTAAAATGTGTCATCGAAAAGCAACAGAGCACATAACACACTGCTGAATTTAATCTTTATTTTCCAATTTTCTGTCTTCTAGTGTGCGTCCATTGGGAGGAGCAAGTAGTGGCCACAAGCTTAAAGCATGAGTCCAGAGGATGCCTAAGGCTGGACAGGGCTCTAGCAGTCGGCTTCTGTCTTTCATTGCATCCAGAGGAATGATTACCTTGTGGTATACCATCTGTTTCTCCTTAGTGACTGTGAACAGCATACCTGCAGCCCGACTACCTGCAGCCCAGCCTTTCGAAAGAACAAGCAGCAGAACAGGTAGGAATACACAGAGAACAGTGATCATACTGGGGACATTAGTGATGTCTTATTCTTGGCTGAAGTCAGTTAAAGTCAATTTTGGAGAATGTGATCTAGCTATTAGTGGACCACTGAGCTATTTTTTTTCTCATGTTGCTAATAATATTTTTTAAAAAACAAAGTTGTCTAATAGCAACTAGAATCTTATTTTTTGACCTTCCTGAATTGCTGCTGTGGTTGCAATGGTTGACATTTGATTTTTGTATGTGGCTTCATTGGTTTGGAGTTTTGCTCTTGCGTCCAGTTTTATTATCATTATTGTTGTTGTTAACACTCATTTCTGCACTTGCACAGTAGTACTGAGATACTTTAGTGTCATGGGCAAAAATAATGTAATTTCTGATATTTATTGTTTTATCAACAACTCAAATACTGTACATCATTCATTCATTCACTTATAAAGTTTTCCAAACCCATTTATTGTATTCCTATAAAAGGATGCAGAAGTTGTGTTATTCAGCACATGGTATGGAACAACCATACACTCCTTAACACCCCTATAAAAATGATTGTGTGATTAGTTTACAGTTGTCAGTTAACCTGGCACACATCTATGGGATGTGGGAGGAAACCAGAGTTCCTAAAGAGAATACACATAGGCACAGTTAGAAAATGAAACTCTGCCCAGACAGCATTTTAGCTGGGATTTGAATTAAAGAGCTGTAGAATCACTGCACAACCATGTCACCTTCAATCAATTATGTGCAGCAAAAAATAAAATGGCAAAGGAGAATTTCAAATAATTGGACATTTGCAGGTGATTTACCCTGTTACGACAACTTGCTCTCATATAGCCACAAAGCTCTTATATAATGTGGTCTGAAAACAAAAAGGCCAAAGGGATAGACTCCAGCTAAAATCCCAACAATCATAAGCTGCTTTAAAATGTAAATTAAATATTTTAAAGAGAACAACCAATTTACTGTTTTTAGAGCTAATTTGGAATGAACCCTACACTTCTGAACACCAGAGTAACTCATGTTTTCATTTTTTTTAATGTGTTGATAAAATATGAATTAAAAATACCTTTTAAAAAGCAGTAAAAGCAATTGTTATTCATAAGCTTACAAATAAAATTAAAGTAATAAAAATGTGAAGAACTGCTTGTTTCAGACAAGCGGGAGAATGGGAGTTCTAGTGCATTGCCTGCAGACATATCCTGTGCTCTCACTACATTACTACCTAGTGAAACTCTAAAATATCTCCTTCTTTGTAACCCTTTCAGACAATGAGCAAATTAGGGACACTGCTAAATGTTCTTCTGCACAGTGTTACAACTTGAATTAGCAGGTTAGGAAGTTGCCAGCTGCATTTCCCCTTTTTTCACTGAGAAGCTCTCTTTTCATGTCAGTTTTGGTTGTCAAGATCAGTACAGTAGTGTGCAAAATCTACACATTTCTTCGATTTTCTTGTTCTTCCCCAAGGGCATTTTTTATTAGATATCTTTCACACTTTACTTACAGATAAGCTTTAATACAAAATCTTTGCTAACAGTTTTAGGTTAGAATTAGCATTCACACGAAAGTTGACACATAGTTAGGTAATTCTTGGATATTTCTGCTTTTCCTGCTTGACAATGTTTGTGATTGTTTGAACATGAACTTCCAATTCTGAAAATGAGCAAACATGTGTATATGCAGATCACTGTGATAAGAATCAAAATAAGAATCAAATCCAATTATTAGGAAGGAGTTACCGGTACTTTAAATATCCAATCACGGTGTTACTACATGTAAATGATGAAGTATTTTCTTAATGTGCTATTTTATACTTTTAGCTAGAACCTCATTGCTCTTTGATACAAGTGTAAAATCTTAGCTTTTTTTATCACAACAGCACTGAAGTGGTGTCAAATATTAAATTAGCTGTTAATATATTTATGGCCTTTCACAATGAGGACTATCACAAACAGCCTCACCAACCCCACAAAATTAAAACATTGCAGGATGGTCATAGGCTATCATAAATCTGGACTTCTTTGCTTGGCCACAGTGGGTCATCTCCAATTTCTACATCTCTCTTAAAAACTGTAGCTATGATTTATGTTGATCTTTTAAAAAATCAGTTACTAAGCAAGGTCATAACAATTATTGCGTTTTTCACTTTGTAAAGGCCCCAGAAGATTGAGTTAAAATCCTGGCATGGTCACTTTCCATATTCACTTCATTTAATCTTCTCTCCTTATTGTTTTTCTCTTGGTACTCCAGTTTCCTCCTAAAGATGTATGGGTTATGTTAATTAGCCAATTTTGATGTTGTAGGGAATGTGTGTATTAATGGACTGGTGTAATTTCAAAGATCATTTCCTTCTTAACACCTGATACTACTGGGGTAGTTTCCAGCGGTACATGCATCTGATTTGGAATGCACCAGTTTCGAAAAATGGATGGATGAATTAGGCATTCTTTTTTATTATTCTTGTATTAACCAGCACCCCATTCAAGATTTGTTACATTATGCTACTGGGATAGGCAATGGCTTTTTATAATTCTTTACTCAAATAAGTGGATTAAGAAAGAATATTGATGAAAGTTATAATTTAAATGGAATAATGTGTATGTCTTTGGATTGAGTAAGTCAAGCCATTAGACAGGATAGCCAAGTTTTTTTAACTTTGTCATTTGTTTTTTAAATGGTCACATTTGTTGTTTGAAACTTTTGACTTTATTTTTATTGATGGGAAGTAAATAAAAATTTGATCCCAAAAAAGATGGTAATTGTTATAGTAATCAGTAACTTAATGAATTTAAATAAATTTCAACTTGTGCCTGATGTTGCAGGAATAAAGCACTTCACATTATGGTGAATATCACATCTGAGACTGTCTGGAGTTTAGTGACAATATAACTCTCACTAACAACCCTCCCACAGATAAGCACTCAGTTTTTTTTTTAATAAAATAGACCTCGCTGGAATAACAACAAGTGTGTAGTGATGCGTGTGCCATAGTACTTGTACCAACTTTATGTTTTATTAAATGATATAAAGTGAGAGTTAGATAAGGATATATCAGATATCTTCATACACAACACAGCACAGACAACTACACAGTATGTATTCTGGAAATGTATTGGGAGTTTGTTTTTTTTTTTTTTTTTTTGGAGAATACTTGTTTGACATATTAGAGGTATGTTTCCACAATGAAGATTGTTACCTCTTACTGGCACTTTTGCTTTTTGGTGTGTCGCTGTGAAGGGCTTGTTTTAACTTGGCTACTGAATAAACTCCGCCTTGGTCAAAATGAGGAAGGTTGAGAATGAATGGGAAATGGATGATGTCTTTGGCTAGTCTGAGCATTTGTGTTTCCCTAAGTGTAGGTAGGATGGCATGGTGAATGAGTGGTCAGTGCTGCTGCCTAAAGCTTTAAGAGTCTTGGATTTTAGTGTGTGATTTGTACATCCCAGTTTTCCTCCAGACACATCTATCATTGGTTAATCTGTGTGAGTCTGACTGATTATATTATGGGTATGAATGTTTCAGTTTCACTGTGATCAACTGGTACTCCACCTGTGCAAACTCAACATAGATAGGATTTGAAGCTGGAACACTGAATCCATGAGGCCTCAGCACTAAATTCCATGCCATATACTAAAAAATGTTTATATCTTTGAAAAGTACATGCCATGTAATGAAAACTTTTAAGGACAGTTGAAATTACAATTTTTATTAAGTATATGTGAAAGTTTGCATCTTGTAAACCAGTCCACTTACTGTACCTAGTCAGTCCTATATTATGGTCACAGAAAGCAGAAGCCTGTCTCAGCAGCCCCGAGTGTAAGGTTGGAATCATTGTAGGGATTTTGTCCATCCATCCATTATCCAACCCGCTATATCCTAACTACAGGGTCACAGGGGTCTGCTGGAGCCATTCCAAGTCAACATGGAGCGCAAGGCAGGAAACAAACCCCGGGCAGGGCGCCAGCCCACCGCAGGACACACACACACACCAAGCACACACTAGGGACAATTTAGAATCGCCAATGCACCTAACCTGCATGTCTTAGGACTGTGGGAGGAAACCTGAGCACCCGGAGGAAACCCACACATACACGGGGAGAACATGCAAACTCCACGCAGGGAGGACCTGGGAAGCGAACCCAGGGTCCTCCCTGTGCCACCGTGCCGCCCAGGGATTTTGTTTTCCTTGTAAATGTTCTTGTAAGGTCTGATTTGATGTTTTGGGAAGATGAACTCATTTTTATTGCTTCCCAACTTCTATAAGTACAATACAATACAATACAGTTTATTTTTGTATAGCCCAAAATCACACAGGAAGTGCCGCAGTGGGCTTTAACAGGCCCTGCCTCTAGACAGCCCCCCAGCCTTGACTCTCTAAGAGGACAAGGAAAAACTCCCAAAAAAAACCTTGTAGGGAAAAATGGAAAAAACCTTGGGAAAGGCAGTTCAAAGAGAGACCCCTTTCCAGGTAGGTTGGGCGTGCAGTGGGTGTCAAAAGAAGAGGGTCAATACAATACAATACACAGAACAGAACAAATCCTCAAAACAGTATAAAATACAAATTTTTTTAGAAGTAAAAAAAAAATAAAAATTTTAGAAGTACGGAGCAGAATTTAACAGTCGATGATATCACATAATAAGATTTGAATATTTTTAGAGTCCTGGAGACCTCATCCATCAAGCTGCCTCTCCCATTTGGCCATTCCATGGCTGAAACAGTGCTGGGCTAGCCAATCCGATGAAAGGACCCCTCTTTCCCATGAATCCTGCGATCCTCCATCAAGGATGACTTTAGCTTAGGCAGGCAAAACAACTTGGCAGGTGGGCCGTGGCACCAAGTGCCACAATTGAGTACAGAGAAGAGAAACAGAATAGGTGAGGGTTAGTATCCAATTCTAACTATCATGTTACTTATGTTTAAGTGCTAATGACTAACAACGGAGATGCAGTATGTACAGTTAATCAGCAGCTCTAGTCAGGATATGCTAAACTGAAGTAGTGAGTCTTCAGCCGGGATTTAAAAGCTGAGAACGAAGGGGCATCCCTTATAGTAGGAGGCAGACCATTCCACAGTTTAGGGGCCCAGTAACTAAAAGCTCAACCTCTCATTATTATTTTATTAATCCTTGGAACCATAAGCAGACCAGCATCTTGAGATCTTAATGTGTGCTCTGGTTTGTAAGTCATGATAAGTTCAGACAAGTAAGCTGGACCTTGGCCATTTAATGCCTAATATGTTAAAAGGAGGATTTTAAAATCTGCCCTAACCTTAACCGGGAGCCAGTGTAAGGATTTAAGAACTGGAGCTATGTGTTCGTATTTTCTTGTTCTTGTAATAATTCTTGCAGCTGCATTTTGGATTAACTGGAGGCTGTATAGAGAACAGTTTGAACATCCAGTGAAAACCGCATTGCAGTAGTCAATCCTACTATAGATAAATGCATGAATTATTTTCTCAGAATCCTGTTTATTTAGAAAGCGCCTTAATTTCCTAACATTTTTAAGATGGAAGAAACATGTTTTGGACAATTTTGTAATATGCGCTTTAAATGGCATGCTAGAGTCAAAGATAACTCCTAGATTGCGGGCTGATTCAGTTAAATGATGACAAAATATTGTTATGATCAGCGTCATTCCCTCCAACAATTAACATCTCTGTTTTATCTGTATTTAAAGACAAGTAGTTCTCATTCATCCACTCCTTTAATTAGCTAACACAGCTAATTAAAGACAACATCAGAGAAACTTCATTTGATTTAAATGAAAGGTATAACTGGGGGTCATCTGCATACAAGTGAAAATTAGCATTATGTTTCCTAATGATAGATCCCAGTGGAAGCATGTAAAGTGAAACAGTAAAGGTCCCAGTACTGAGCCCCTGCGGGACACCATATTGAACTTCTGTGTATAATGATGGAGTACTGTCAGCACATTTCGGTACATATTGGAATCGATTTGATAAGTAAGAACTAAACCAAGCGAGCATGGTGCCTGTAAGCCCAACATCATTTTCTAGCCTGTGCAGTAAAATAGAATGGTCGATGGTGTCAAATGCTGCACTTAAGTCCAACAGCATAATTACAGTGGAGTTTCCTTCATCAGAGGATATCAGAATGTCGTTTACAACCCGCGTTAGTGCTGTTTCTGTACTATGACCAGTGCAAAAACCAGACTGGAATTTCTCAAATAAATTGTAATGCGTAAGGTGTGTCTGAAGCTGACTGGCGACTACTTTTTCTAGTATTTTAGAGAGAAACGGTAGATTTGAAATAGGCCTATAATTATTTAGTATGTGTGGGTCTAGGTCTGACCTTTTAAGTATTGGTTTAATAAGTACAAGTAACACTTTTTCATAACATGCTAGTTTATTATTTACATGTGAATATTTGTACGTAAGACACAATACAGTAATATAGCTTTTGATTAAAATACAGTAACTCTTCTATGGGCTCAGCACTGTCTAGCTGTGCAGAGTGTTTGAAAGAACCACCTAAATTAATTTGTAGTTTGCAGAGCTTCTACTGGAGGTAGGTCAGAGAGTAGGGTTTTGCATCTGACCTTGTACTCCTTTCTTCCAGCCTTCCTGCTCCCTCATTCTATTCACTTGACACTATAAATCATGCCAGGGGTTGGTTTTGTCGTTAAAGTGGCAGTAATAAAACACCAGATTCTAAATGCAGGGTTCATTTTTCACTGCTGAAGTGAGCTGATTTATAGAGCTCACTTCTTAACGCCATGGATAGTGTTAAACTGAAAGTAAACAGCCACTCTGCTAGATTTTGTTCATCCTTGTCCCAAGAGTGTTATTACTTTAGATATTTTCCCTTTCGATTGAGTCTTTTTCTTCAATAAGTGAATGTCTGAAAATAAATACTGTGCAGCCAGTAACAAGAGATCTTTATTTCATGTGATGTCTTTCGTTGTGATACATATTACAGAATAACTCACAGGGTTGCTTACAGAAACAGATGCTATGTTTATATCATTTGTCAGAATTTTAAAAAAATCTTCCATTTAATCAGCCACCTTTGAATAGTATACCTGATAATAGGGTACAAGATAAATTCAGGATTGCAGTATAATTGTTGATATATATCTTTATCATTGGAGGGAAGCTTAGTGACTTGCTCAGAAATCTACATAGATACAGGAAGACGATGTGACAAAGATTTGAACCCAGCACACTGAAGCTGTGAGATGAACCTTCCAGTCTTTCAGCCTGTAAAGCATTCTGTCAGTGATGTAAGGGTTGGATCTTAATGTGTGCCAGCTCTGGCGTCTGCTAGAAGCCAAAGGACGCTACATTCAAGACTTGAGTCATTCATTGTGCAAAGTGAATACAACTGCCCAGAAATGTTGCTGATGCAGACATCCCATCTTTGCTCAGTAAGATCAGGTTAAGTAGACTTTATCACCCTATTTGGAAATTTGTTTGCAGCAGGAAACTACAGAAACAGAGAACATTTGTTACACAGATACAAAAAATAAATAAGCAAGACACAACATATAACAGTATTTTTTGTAATCAGTGCAGACACCCACAAATTTTCTGTAAATAAGTCAAGAGCACATTTGAAACAACAGAAACTGACAGAAATTCCATACAGTTTCCATAAATACACCAATAAATACATACAGTCAATAAATATAACAAAATTATATAAATAAATTTTAAAAATAGTACTCTGAACCAAGTTTTAAAAAGCTAAGGTAAAAAGATAGGTTTTCAGAGTAGCTTTTAAAGTGCCCAAAGTTGGTGCTGACCTAATATAAAAAGGTAGACTATTCCAAAGCTCAGGGGCAGCTACTAAAAAGGCACAGTCCCCTCTGAGCTTAAGTGGAGGCCTTGGCACAACCAGTAAGTTTTGGTCAGAGGACCTAAGTAATTGTGAGGGAGAGCAAGGTGAAAGAGATACTGTATATACTGTAATAATAATGTGACATTATTAATCATAATTATATTATTCATAAGTGTCTGAATCACTTATTCTAATGAAACAAGTTAATAAAACAAGTCATGTGGACTTAGCCTTCTCCTGAAAAATATCTGCTTTACTCTGTTATTATTTTTATCTATGCAAGAAAAACATGACAAAGTTTTAACAACCTGCATTTTGTTAAGTAAAGATGTCCTCTGTCAAGGTAATTAAGTAGGTTAATCAATGTGTATCTTATTTGAAGTTGAATGAGACATGACAGAAACACAAAATAATAGCTGTGAAAATGGAATATGTTAAATCGAAAGTATTTTTAATACTGAATTAAGCTAAAAAAAAACTGGCCAATTGGGCTCTGCTTTTTAAAGTGAGACTGTCCAAGCTGCATAGATGTATTCACTTTTTCAAACAATGAAAACCTAAAGTGAATCATTTGTACAAAATTAATGTATAATGCTGTAATAATACCAGAAATCTTAGAGCTTATCTTAGAGCTCCATGATTCATAGACTGAGCTGTAAAAAGTACTCATGCAGATTTTCTGAAAGCATAGTGCTCTTTCACATTCTGTTATTAGCAGCTCAGTTCTAAGCAGCATTTAAATATCATTAACTATATGCATGGTTTTATTCATTGGCATAGAGCCTAAGTACTAATTTCAGCCAAGTCGACTGTATAATTACTTGGTTCTATTTACTGCAAGGCACTGGAAGTACCCTTACTATCTGGTGCCCAGTATCCCAACACATGTGCAGCACTGCTTTTTCTGAACAATAAAACAATTTAAAATAAGAATTAATCTCTGGTGTCTGCACCAAATAACAACGTGCAGATGGCTTTGCCACATCAATCTAAAAAACCCCATCTTATTGCACTGACAGTTTGATTTTAAGCTTCACGATGGACAATTTTCTGTTTTTTTATTCAGAAGAGCTAAGTAAATTATAAGACTTTTCTAGTTATTGATGCTATTGTATTTAGATGGTTATAATGTAGAGGTTGATTAAGTGAAAATGTTATATTATCCAGTAACAAATAGCGTATTTTAATTTGTTAAAGTATGTATTCAATAAGAGCTGACAGTAATGAAGATCAGCTGTAAAAAAAGTGCACTATTTATGACAATATACTGTTGTCTCGCTCTGTAATATTCCCCCCTTTTCTCCTTGTATACAGTTCTGTAGAGTGTGCATATCTTGGATATACACCAAAGTATGTACGTAAAGGTTGATTTCGCAGAAACATACTGTTTACATCTATAACAACATCAAACTAGAAATTCCATTGGCTCCATGTGAATGTGGATATTTGTTTTAATTCTTCCCCACTGATGGACTGGTGCACTTTCTAGCATAGGACCTAAAGTCAATTAAGTCTGTTTGAGAATGTTATGCTATTTATAAATATATCATTTCAATAGGACCAGGTGGTTTAACATATACAAGTAAAAAAAAATTAATCAAGGTATTTTAAGGTTCTTTAAGGGGTCCAATTGCTCTGCAAATTCCCTTGTATTGGCTTTTATATTTAATGACAGGACATTTCAGTCTGCAGGAAGAATCTGCACTGTCTCAGTAACAGACCATTCAGTTTTCTCCAAGAAATAGGAAAACTCTACTGATAAATTGACATTTATATGCAATGCATCAGCATCTGACAACCCTCTCACACATTTTGAAGAAGAATCATACTCTCCACCAATAAACTACCCCTTAACCAGCTTCATATTTTAAGAATTTACTAGTGGCAGCTCATTTACTAAAGAGTTTCCACAGCTCATTTACTAAAGAGTTTCCTCCAAGCCTTTTATCACACAGCGCACTGGAGTTCACCTGCTGTCTTCTGTGTCTCCTCCTCCTTCACCTCAAAGCAGCAGCTTTGTCTTTCTTGTGTTCACCTTCAGGCCTTTTGCTTCTATAGGTTCTCTCTTTCTTGTTAAAAATCTTGCTTCACCTTCTGCTTTTACCAAGATATCAATAAGTGCTCTCACAGCAGTACTTCATGCACCTCTCTGGTTGCCCCCTCCATCAACATCATAAATGACAACATATTCAGAACAAAGACCCTGATGAAGCTTCACTTTCAGCTCAAAACGTTTATTCAGTTCTTCGGTCCTGACCACAACTCTGTCTGTCTGTCTGTCTGCAAAGGTAAATATGCGGTAACATTAAAAAAAAAAAAACAAGACCCTTAATAGGAAATAACAACTCAAGTTTAAAATCCTGGCTCCTGGCAGATTTGACACACAGAAGCGTGGAGAGCTATACCCCCACCAAATGACTTTTTCCTTCCGGAAGTCCTCAGGAAGTTTGGATTATAGCAGTTAATTAAATTAACCAACAATTCAGAGTTTAATTCATTCCAGAGCTGGGTGATTAGCAAATTATACTCATTCCTTAATGACAGAACTTATCAGTAACAAAAAGGTAATTTTTGAGTGCTTATTGAGCCTTTCAGTTTTCTTCTTTGTATTTCTTTTAATACATTTTGCTAGTCTATTGGCCAGCATTTTTTCTGTTCAGAAAAACTTTATTATTCTGTAACTTTTTACTTTATGCTAGTCCATGCTAATCTTGGTCATCTTAGAATATTTTCTTTATTAACTCAGGTGTATGAAAGCTTTCTTTATTATCACATTGTCAATTTAACATCTCAGTGGTGCAATTATGTTCTTTTTTGTAATATTTCAGAATTGTCATCCAAAACTATATGTTTTTTTCCTGCAAAACTTAAGTGATTTATGATGCTTTTCTTCATGTGTTATTAGTAGTTGAAAATTATATTCATTCCTGCATAGAAAGATGTTAATGAACTCTCAGATGGTGTCTTCCTTCCAGGAGAAGCCCAAGATAATGCATTCAGTTTCTCCAAGTCAGTGAGAGTCAGAATTAAGTTGTCATGCTTCACAGTCATTTGTGGAATGGAAGAGTATCCCTTGTTACACAACACATCCCTATCATTATTTCATACACATCTTTCTTTTTTATTGTGCTCAGTTTTAGAAAAATGTGCATTTTGTGATAGTTGGGTGCAATGTGAAAGATAACAAAAAGAACAAAAGAAACAAAGTCAGCATTTCTCTAGAAATTCACTCCAACTAATTCAGCATTTAGGCTAGTAAAACTGCAGACATATTTTTTGCTTTGAGGTATATGAAAGGGCTAGTTACAAAAGTGGTTTGTGCCACTCAAAACTGGCACTAAACAAACAAAATATTATATGACAACAAAAGCACACTTCATTCTACATTTAAGAAGTACATTAAGAGTTACAAGGAGAACTCCCAATACTTGTTGTGGGTTTTGAGCTTATCATACTGAACTCCCAGCAGTGTGTAAATTACTTGAGCATTTAAAGAACAAGATTTTTAGTCCTAATGTAAAATGACTCTGATTTAGAATAAGAGTCTTCAGAAAAAGGAATAGTTATAAAATTTGTCAGATTTATGTTTATCTAACTTTGGCCTGTTACCAGAACATCTTGGTAATTGGTTAAGGTCGATTGTTACTGTTGTTGCATTCTGTTAGCATTGGTTTTCAGTGTATAGTAGCAATTCCAGAATTTCATTACTAGCATAATGATTTCATTTTTGTTGTGAAAACAGCTTTATTTGCTTCATTGCCATCTCCAAGAAACCCTACCCCCCCAACCCACACCCATTCCCACAGCTAGATAGTATGACCAGAGAATAGCAAATGCAGTCTCTACTGCTGAGATTCAGTAGTTATTAGGGGAGGAGTAATAGCTTTAAAGGAGAGTCTTTGACATCTGTGTTAAAACCTACTCAAGACATGTCATTGAAAACTTTGGCCTTGTGACCCTTCACCCTTCATTGCTTTATCATTCTACCATCCATTTTTGTGTTGTTGCTCCTCCACAGATGTGGTGGTATGAACAAACAACATGCTGGCTGAAAAAAAAGATGCTGTGATATCTTTTTTTTAGTTTGAGATGTCAACCCCATTCAGGCTTGAGGGGGGGAAAAAGAGGGAAAAATAGATGAGTTCAAGCCTAGGTCAAGAAGGTGAAAGGTGAAGTGCTCGGTTGGGATGCTATATGAATTAAGTGAAAACAACTCAGGCTGCTGACTGAAGTGAGAACATGCTGGTTTGATTTTGAGGCTGTAAAATAAACTGTAGATTGCAGAGGCGAGATTAGCTTGTGTTAATATCTTTGACAGTACCGCCCAGTCTGCAGCAACACTTAAGTGGCATAGTCAAGTTTACTGTTTGGAGTAAAGGAGCCATTGTTTATAGGATTAATATGAAAATTTCTAATCACAGATTTCTTTGTTGTTGATTGAATAGAGTCTTGGTTTCCAGCATGCGGTGTTGTTTGAAGTTTTGTGGCACACGGTTTGACCCTTTAACTAAACTTATGCTTTTTTACATTGTATTCCTGGAAGAGAGATTGGTGTGAGGGAAATGTTTGGGTGTCTTTTTTTTTTATCCCTTTAAGTGCAAGCTCATATAGTGCTGAACTTATATTAAAACTAGAGCAGTTGTTGGAATGGCAATCACTGCTCATTAAATGCAGTCCCAGTTGGAGAGTGAATGTTTGAAAAGCCTTGAGTCTTTTACACTGGACAAAATATGCAGTATAGTATAAATTTTTTTTTCTAGAATAACATATATGTGCTACTCTTATACTCTTTTTTTAGAGATTGAATTATAACAAATCCCACAAAAGTGATCTCACTTCCCCTATCCAGACCCACTAAGACTGATTTCCTTTTTATATCATCCTGGGTAATTACCACAAAAAACACCTACCTAGGACAGAAGTTAGTGATGATTCTCTTCTGGTTGTGGGATAACCTCAATATGTAATGCAAAGGGTAGTCTGCATATTCTTATTTAGTATTTATCCAAGTTTGTGACAAACTTATCCTCAGTACTGCTGTGCTGAAATCAGGAGCTAATGCTGGATCAAACACCAATCCAATAGAGATCATACTCACATACAAACTGACACACTCATTCAGAATGGGACAGTTTAGTTTTGCCTGTTAACACAAGCATCTTTGGGATTTGGAGAAAATCAGACTACTAGAAGAAAATAAATGTGTACAAGATGGATTAATTTCTTCTTTGATATTTCATATTTCCAAGTTCCTTGATCTGAGAAACACTCACTGCACCATGTTCATTTTACTTTTCTGTATTTAAAGTCTCAAGTGTATCTCACATATACTGCAATATGCACAAACAAAGAAGTAATATCCATGCAGCACAGATAGTAAGTCTAACTATATTTTTTTAATTAGATGTTTCCTCCGTCTTATAATTTAGTTGTGAGTCAAGAAATTTCACATTTTTCAGTATGACTTTGTAACAGTTGAGGCTGTTATCGACCTCTCGAACCCTCAGATAGTACGCCAAACACCAGGTAAAAGACCAAGACTTTTTATTTTTATGATAATAATGTGCACTAAGCACCCTCCACTCCACACTACACATACAAATACGAATAATCAAATACAATAACCACTCCTCCTCTCCCAGACACTTCGCCACCCTTCCTCCCAGCTCAGCTCAATGTCTGGGCTTTCCCAGAGTCCTTTTATACCCCCTGACCCGGAGGTGTTTCTGTCACACAATCCACCAGTTCTCATTACTTCCGGGTCAGGGTAAAAGTCTTTTTCTTCAACCTGGAAGCACGTCGTTTCTTCTTGTCATGTGATCATGACGCACTTCCGGGTTATAAGAGTCCGACAGCCTCCCTACAGCGACTCCCGGTGGTCCCCAAGGTATCCAGCAGGGCTGTGTATACAAACTACAAGGTCCATAAGGCCCTGCTGGAATTCAGGGAACCTCCATGCTGTTGGGAGGGCTCCACCTGGAGGCCTGGAGGTGTGGGCTGGAATATTTAGCCGGCCATCCATTACACTTATAAACTGTTCAAATGTTCAACACCTATAGAATACTTAAATATTTTTAGAAGTGATCCATTCACCTCAGAAACAGGATACATTTTTACAACTTCAGTCTGAAAAGGAAAACATCTGTAAAGTGATTGAGAAATGAGACAATGTAGTTTAAGTACATCCATGAAGGACTTATTAACATAGACACTGACTAGGAAAGTAATGTTTTTTCTTACATAGTGTTGCACTTAAAAATGTTAGTGTTTGACTTACTGTAATATTACTGAGTCAACCAATCATCCTATAACATAGTGTGATACTGAGTACCTGACGTTTAGGGATCTTTAGTCTCCTGAAAACATGAAGACACTCTTTCATGGTGTTTCCAACAGGTTACATATAAAGGAAAGGTGAAACCCAAATGGGGTTACAATTAGAATCTTTATAGTTATGAATAACAAGAGTAGTATGGGGTTACATGCTGCTTAATTTTGATTTTTTTAAACCTCATTTGAAGTAGTTGCTCTCAGGACTATAAAAGTTTTTCAACAAATAATAAACACTTCTTATCATTGGCATACACAAACTCTGTACAAAGTGCACTTGACGTTTGTGAGAAGTCAATTATTCACTCATCTGCATTTTACTTGTTTTATAATAACAGTCACTGTTTTGGGCACCTACCTAAGAGAGCAATGTGAGGTGGAATATATAGAGACACTGTATTATTGTATGTGTAAACTGGTTGGGTCTTAATGTCTTGTTTCAAGGTAATGTAATAAGGAGCTGCCAGTAAAGTTCATTACCTTTGACTTATGTCCTTGATTTAAAAGGATAAGATATTTAATAAATCCCTGACCTGTGATTAGAGGTGAAGCATAATATGAAATTAATTCAATGAGGGGTCTCGACTTTCAGTTGTAACATTAAACAATTCATTTTTGTAACTGTAAGTTTTCATAAATAAATTGAAAAATTCTGCCTTACCATGCAGTCATTTCCTCCAGAGTTATTGAGGAATGTATATTTCAAAATTGCATAAGCTTGGGAAACTTTTTTTTTTAATTCTTACACTCATTTTGTTGTGCTTTATATCATCTGATTTGGTTTATTGCTAAAAAAAATGAAAAAAAAAGTTAATTATTTGCTATCCATTGAAGGTCTATTGATGAAATACTGTATGGTCTGAATGAATGTATCTTAGCAATAAATGTACTGCTGTAAGGCAAACAATATGACAAAGTGGGAATATAAGCTCCTTTATTCAAATGCCACTTGTCTGTTACCCTCAAATGCTTGGGTGAGATACTGTATGCATTTGTCTATGATAATAATTTTTAAAATGATACTTCTGACTTGTTTCAGCTGCCACATATTAAAAGCATTCAGGCTAAATACTAAATGAGTTTCTGTCTAACCAGTTGGGCAATATAAGGCAGTCATCTCTTAATCTCTGTCTTGTGACATGTGCAAAATGAAGTGCTTCATTTTTTTAAGCATTCATAGTTTTTTCATATAGAGATTTTCAGCTTAAACATTTCCCAAAGCCTGGATTCAATTGTTCATTTTTTGTTCCTGATGTAGAACAGTTTGTATTTGAATGGTGGGCTTCAAGACAATTCAGGAAAATATGGCTGAACATCGTCAGCTCAGGATGAAAGTTGCACTGCATGGAATTAAATCATGCCCCGCATTCCAGTGTGAAAATCACAAAAGACGTTTTAGAAACATACTGTATTAATTATTTTTAAATTTTATATTGGGCTTGCTACAGGATTTTTTTGTAAAAATGTTCCAACTTTAATGTAAACCCCAGTCCCATCTTTCCATTTTTTAACCAGCTTTCTCCAGTTCAGTGTCATGTGAATGATGACTATTCTGACAGCATTGAGCACAAGGCCGGAGCCAAACCTAGACTGGGTGCCAGTCCATCTTGGGAACTGCTCACATATCCACTTTCACACTGCAGCAGTCTTGCATAACCAAAGAACCTAGCATATACATCTTAGGAATGTGAGAGGAAAATGAAGTACTAGGAAAACCCAGATATACATGGAGAAAGCTACAAACTCCACAAAGACAATGCACTAGCAAAGATTTGGGCACAGCACTCTGGAGTTATGAGACAGGAGTACTTGAATTGTATGTTTAAAGAGAACTCTTGCTTAATTTGCCAGTCTGCAACCTCAGAAATGAATTAAAGTGTAGACTTTGCTTCTGTTTGAAATTAAACATTTTTTGTTACTCATGCTTTTACTCCACAAGTCTAATTTTGTGCTTCATATTAACACATGTTTGTTGCAATTTTTTAATATTTAAGTTTTCTTTCTTCTTAGTTAGTTGCTTTTCAGCAATGTAACACAGATAACAGATGATCATCTTAGTACCATATGGACTTGTTTATGTTTTTTCAAAAGTAATTACACACATTGACTGTTTAAGCACAGGTCATAATGCTATCATTCCACAGTCCAGAAACATTAATATGTTACATTTTTCATGTTTTCTGTTTTTTATTTTTATATTGACTTTAATCTGATGGCTTAGATCTCTGACATTCTAAGCAAATTGTGCATTTTCTTTGAACTTGCTGTATTCAGATGTTTGCTGAAAGTAATTTCAGAAAGAAAAGACAATTCCTTAAAGCACGCAATTCATGCCCTACCTTAATAGGATGGATGACGCATAATAAGGTTTCCATTAAGAAACTCCACATTCAAGATTATTATAGACTCAGAAAAGAAATGGAAAGCATGTGGAACATTCATCTGTGACTCTGAATACTGAGCTTTAAGTTTATGACTGCTTATTTCAGTCCAGAGTTAATCAGAATTCAATTGTAGGAATATCAGCTCTAAAAAAAAGATTCCTGAATTCAGACCTTTAATAAAACCTCTGTATTTTTCATTTGTAAAATGACTACTTTCATTTAAGCAGTCAAATAAAATTGTTACATTTCTGTGTTAATAGAAATATTTTTATTTCTAAAATAGTGCATCATTTTTATTAAATCTGTGATGGCACTTTATCTTTTGGGAATGGAAGAAAATGTTTTACATTTTTTTCCTTACTCTGCTGGGTTAGATTTGCTTGATGCCATGAGATACACAGAGAAAATGCAGGCTTCCTTTTCTGTTTCATAAATCCACAACAATTGCTCATGTTTGGTCTAACAGGAAGAGTGCACTTCATTAGGGCTGAATTAAAACCAGATCTCTCTAACTTATCAAATTGATTTTTGAGGCATTAGGCAAAAATTTCTCTTTACTAAGGCTCATTTAATTTGCAGCACCAGAAGCAGTTTATTTGAAATCTGTTTACACATCTTAACACATGCCATACAGCACACCAAGTGCATTGTACCAAAATTAACAAGGGTGGATGTTTCATATCTGGTTCATTTATATATTAGCATTGTAAAAGACTGGAGTTTGGATCTGCTACTTCTGCACAACTGGGTTCTGTGTTTGATTCTAGTTGAACTAGCAAGTTTCTTTCTCTTACTAAAGTCTTTTTTATTTGGCAGGTTCATTTTGTTGAAACAGGCACGTGTAATAGCTACAATATGAACTCAGTATGAGACAGTGGAATACAAGTATATTTCAGATACATGTGTTGAAAAATACTCAGTCAGTTTGGTGACATGCAATCTCTCAATTCATTTTTTCACAGCATTTCTACTGAAAATAAAGATTCACTTTATTTCAGAAAAAATTGCAGATTTTTTAATACTTCAAAACACAATAACAGACGTGATATATTCTTAAAAATGTACCCATCCATTTACTATCTTGCTTATCTAATTAATTTTCATCTACAACCAGTATATACCTCATCATCACAGATTGCAATGTGGGTGCCAGTCTATTTCAGAGTACATTCCCACATACGCAAACACACAGACATACACTGGTTTTCAAACAGCAAAATCAGAGTCAGCAATTTACCTAACAAGCTTGTCTTTGAAATGTGGAAGGAAAACTGGTGCTACTAGAAGAAAATGCAAACAGACATGGAGAGACGGTGCAACCTCCACACATTAATCCATTTGTTTCATTTCAGGGTCACAATATAATTGAGCATAGGCTTACGGCAACAGGCTTACTTACTCACTTACTCAACTGCAAACAGAAATATATGGGTAATTTGGAATGTATCAAAACTCCATTCCATTCTAGAATTCAGCATGAGAAAACTTAATGACCCATGCTGTCACTTCAAGTCTCAGACCCGTTTGTGGCCTTGTTGTAATCCAAAAATCATTTCCACTTTTGTGAAACAGTAAATTCTCAGAGAGCATGGATAATAGTTTGGATATAATGAAACTATGCTTTTGTCATTGAGTTGATTCTTGCATAGTCACAGCCTTGCATCTTTTGAGTTTTTGGCTGGCATACACTCAGTCCTCCCATTTCTATGAGTATTTACAAATAGTATTTTAAGTGATATGGTGCAGCAATGTATAGGGCACGATAAAGAGAGACATTCGTAGCTAAGAGTTCCTCTTTATGTCTTCTGCTATATTTCTTAGCCTATGAAGAGTTTCAAAGACTGCCCACCCTCCGCTTTCTTCCCACACTAACTTACTTGCACATATTTTAGTCAGCATATAGCCTCCTGATTAGAAACAAATGGCCTTCATCTCTATTACTGTTTGCTTGCCAGGAATCTCTCTTGGATTGCATTTGCTTGTTTTTGCTCATTCCTATGAACGATGCCTGTCCATTCATCCATTTTCTGAACCAGTCCATTCACACCCTCATCTATTTTGTAAATCCACAGAATTACATTTTTGGGTCTTTGTAGATGCAGTCTATTTTGACAGCACTGGGCTTAAGACAGGAAGCAACTCTGGAATAGGCACATTTACTAAGATTGGGAAAATGTACAGTTACCAGTTGGTTCAACCTACATGCCTTTGAAATCAGGATGATAATCCACGAAGACACAGGAAAATGTTCAAAATCCAAACATGGCCATTTTATAGACTTCTGGAGTGTGGAGGCAGCAGTGCTGTCCACTGCACCACAGTGCCATTCTATTACTTAATTTAATTTGCAATGTTTCATCCAAAAGATGTGTTTCATGTTAAATGGCAATTCTAAGTATAAGTGCAAATTTGTACATCAGTGAGAACTGTGATGGACTGGCACCCCATCCAGGGTTGATTCCTGCCTTACAAATGATGCTGCTTAAATAGGTTTCTATTTCTTGACTTTGATTTAAAGCAGGTTTGTGAATGTTTATGTTTAATATTTCAATAAGTACACTAAAAAAACAGTAAAAATGTAAAAGTCAGTGTATTAGCATGACTTGACTGTGCTGATAACATGCTCCAGAATGATTTGTCTTAATTCTTTTCCATTTATGCTCAAAGTAGGAACCATCACTGGATTGAATGCTAATCCACAGAATGACATTCTTAAGTATACATTGTGATATTTGCCCGGACACCACCAGTCGGAGACCACATCTTTATCAAACTGTATGCTTTATTTTCGTCTGTGCCACACAACAACATGACTCAGTCCCGCACAACATCACAGTGTCTTCAGCCCCAGTCACCTTTCTCCTGGGCCTTCTCTCTCCTCGTCCCTGGGCCACCTGTCTCCTCTCTCCAGGAGCTTCGTCCTGCTCCTGCTCCTGACTCCAGCTCAATGACAGGAGGGAGGTGGCCCCTCTTATCCTCACCCGGATGAGCTCCAGCTGCTCTACCTGATGTCACGACCTGGTGTGGCGGAAGCATCAGGAGAGCACCCAGAAGCACTCCGGGTGACCCTGGAAGGATCGTCCTCCATATGTGTGGCGGAAGTAAATAAGTCCCGGGCTCCATGAGGCTCGGGGCGCCCCCTGGCAGTGACCAGAGGCCCCAACGGTCTTTAGCCTCCCTGCTCTCCTTCCATGGGCCTCTTCTACTCCAGGGCGGTTGCCCCCTCATGGCCCGGAGGACAAATATGCCACAACTCCGTCCTTCCAGGCGTCCCGGCCGGGTCTGACCCCCAGCCATGTACGACAACATCCTTACTAACATACACATTAAATTAACATGCAGGTTCTTGGAATGTTAAAGCAAACCAGACTGCCTAGAAAAAGTCCATATAGATTCAGGTAAAATATGCAAACTGTACACAAAAACTGACCAGCCTGAGAGCATAACCCAGGACAGCACTAGCTACATTGCCAACATGCCATCCTTATAGAATAGCACTAACAATTAATATTTTGCATTTTTTTTCTTCCCTCCCACATTTGAGATATGTTGACATGTATTAATATGGAGAATATACCAGAGCAGATTTACAATATGTACCATAAAATATGTTGTTGTCCCCCCATTAATCTTTGAAACACTGTACTGTACTGACATGAAAGTCACCAGAAAATAGGATACTTGTTATTTTTATAACATTATGAGCTTCTCAGTTTTGCAAGTCAGGGGATTGTTTTTCCCTGATTTCTGTATCTTTAAACAGTCAATGTGGCATCTCATCCTTGTGCCATTCATGTGTGTAATCTCTTCCAGGCCCTTCTGTTAAGAAGCATATAGCTTCTGGCTGTCTCTTTGCTCCAAGCTGTAAGACTAAGTAGTTGATAACACTAACACTTTCTGGACAAGATAATCAACAGAGTGTAGAGTTCGGAAATAAAATAAATAAATAAAATAAAATAAATAATGAATTGAATAAATAAACAACACATGCACAGAGTGCTTGATTTCTGGCTTGTGTTTGGAATGCTGTAGGAAATGAGCTGATAGCTATGAGGAGCCAAACGTCTCCTTGTCTGTGTGGGGATGGTGCCTTTGGAAATCTTCAAGGAGGCCACATGTAGTCATTTATGGAAGCATGCGTGCTGTGGGCAACACGCCGCCTGCCTGTCGGCATGCTGGTCTGCCTCTGAGCTGTGGTGTCACATTCAGGGCAACAGATTAACATCTGCAGGCGGTGACAGAAATGAACTAGGACCATGCTTTAAAACACTGTGACTTCAATATTGACGCATGCAGCTGAGATTCCAACATGTGGTTTTTTTTCTTGAGTGCCACAGTGATGGGATAATGCACATGAACAATTAGGAAGCACAGCTGTATTCTATCCAATTTCGGGTAATTTTAAGTGTCTGTTTTTCCAACCCCAGGTGTAAAATCTGTGTCAACTATTGCATTGCCATGGTAGGAAAGGTTGTGCATGTATGATGATATTCACGCATCAAGGATATAACTATAACAAGACTGACCCAGGCCATTTACTAAAGCTTTTGCAGCCATACTTATCGTAGACCAGTAATACATTTTAAAGTGGTGAATATCTAGCAACAATATATTGTAGGTTTTGTAATATAACACTGCATTATGTTTAAAAATATATCCTTCAATTCCCCTGCACACTGAACCAATTCAGAACTCCACAGGGCCGGATTAAGAGCTTTGGGGGCCCGTAGCACATTTCAGATTTGGGGGCCCTTTTGGTCTGCATCATCTGAAGTTTAGATTCTGAACAGTTCAAACCGGACTAAATAATTATTTTACTCTCGATTATAATAAGAATCTTATAATAATTATGTGAATTTTATGTGTTGGGCCCCTAAAGTTTTGTTGTGTAAGAAATTTACAGTTTAAAAACGTAAAGATAATATTTTTAAAGACCAGTTTTTCAATGCTACACTTTTTCATTAAATATTGGGTCCACCATTTGGGGGCCCCCGAAATTGCGGGGCCCGTAGCATATGCTACATATGCCTATTGGTTAATCCGGCACTGAAACTCCATCATTCAGTTTTTGAAACTCATTCATTTATAATTCAGAGTGACAGAGAGAAGAGATCTCACTAGTTGCATTGGTTATCAGATAAGAATCAACCTGGGATGGAACATCTGTACATTACAGAGCACAATCCCACACTCAATCATAAATAGCTATATTACAGTCACTGTCAACCTATCATGCACAATTTTTGAGTAAGTGCAGAGACAATGATCAATCCAATGTACTAAGCCAATTTCTTGAAGCAGTTAGGAGTACCAAGCTCTGCATCTATGTGCTGTTATATTATATTATATTATATTATATTATATTATATTATATTATATTATATTATATTATATTATATTATATTATATACCTGCCTGATGATTGCACCTTGTGCTACTAAGATACAGTAGGCTCTGGCCCACTTCAACTCCTTATTGTGGATTTGAGAATGTTACAGTATATAGTATGTATTTGAGAATGTGTGTGATATAATATACATATTCTTTCAGCCATGACAATGGAATTTGATTGATGAAGATGATAGAAATATAGAATTTGGATATTCTCCCAATGTCTGTAGTTTTTTTTTTTTCTATAGGCACTTTAATTTTGATCCAACATCCCTGAAGATGTGTGTGTTCCTTTAAGTGACAATTAAAATCTGTCCTGCAATAGCTTGGAGTGTGTATAAGTGATGTCTTGTGCAGGGCTGAGTCCTTTACAATTATCCCAAAACTGCTTGGATAGGCTGTGTCTACCCCACAAATTCCATAAGGAGATTCAGCAAATTTGCAAATATTATACTATTTATCATAATATTTAACCATTTATTAAACTTACTTAATGAAAATAGTGGTTTTGGGAATATCCTGAGATATAGAGAATATCCTGGCAGCACTAAGCACAAGGCAGGAACTAACTCTGTCTCTCTCTCACACACACACACACACTATGCCAATTTATAGCTGTGAATTAATCTGAACAGCCTAGGAATATAGTAGGAAAGTGAAATTCCTGTTTGCCGGAATAGCAAAAATTGCATGAGAGAAAAATATCAGGTTTGAGGAGAGACTTAACCGTTATGAGCCTCATTGGACTTAAGAAGATTGACAGAGTGAGGACACCACAACTGAATTAGCTTTTTGGGTATTCTTGTCAACTTTATATAGTGTGTTTCAATTTAAAAAATTTTAAGTTGCATGTGATAAGCTACTGTACTTTCTTATATATACAGCATCCATCCATCCATCCATCCATCATCCAACCCGCTGAATCCGAACACAGGGTCACGGGGGTCTGCTGGAGCCAATCCCAGCCAACACAGGGCACAAGGCAGGAAACAATCCTGGGCAGGGTGCCAACCCACCGCAGTATATACAGCATACATAGTTTAAATAAGGGTTCTCAAACTCAACTGCAGGTTTTCATTCTAACCCTTTTCTTAATTCGTGTTTTTGCTGCTAATTAACCCCTTTTGAATTCATTTTAATTGACTTGTTTTTTAAGATCTGTTTCCCTGAATTTCTTCATCATTCCTCTGAATTGCTTTATTTCTTTCCTTAAATGGGTCTCAAACAGAATGAAGTGAGAAATGAGTGAGCAAACAGAAGACCAACTAAGTCAGGGCCACAAATACCAACCAATTTCATTCCAAGCAGTTGCTTAATCAGGCGCTGATTCTTGTTGTTAATTAAACCGATTCTTTAGTTCCATGGCTTGTTTCTGCTCTCATTGTGCAATAGCGTACATTTCAGAAATTGTTGATTTTCTCTTTTCTAAGAGCACTGTTAAAATGTTTTGTGGACCTGAGCAGATCAACATTCTCAAGACCTTCATCTTTCTTTATTTTCAGACACTGTATGATGGAGACAGTCTGCTGGTCATGTTTTGGCTCATTTTGTGTCTCACTATTGTTTGGTAGCTAATTAAAGAAAAAGAAACAATTAAGGGGTCTGAGTCTTCAAGAGCAAGTCAATTACAATTAATTCAAATGACATTAATAAGCAGCAAAAACAGATCACTAATTAAGAAAAGGATTAGATTGAAAACCTGCAGCCACAGCGAGAACCCTGGTTTAAATGGTGAGATATACAGAAGCTAGCAGCGTAGAAGATTGGACCCAGCATTTTAGTTCATGATATATCCAGCTCTTTTGTCACTCACACGCAATATGCTTATCTCTGTTGTTCCTGATATGCTGTGAGTAATAAGTACTGGTGAATTAATTTTGTGATTTTTGTTATTTTTGCATTGTACATGTCTACTCTTGAAATACATTATTTTGTTTAAATGTTTTTATTCCATGAAAAAAATGTTATACAGTAGATAAATAAAATTATAAATTCACTTTGTCTTCCTTAATAACCGCCCACATAAAAATAATGAAAGAAATTCTTTGGGTACTGTATATCATAACAAAATATGAGCTGGCTACTTATTACAGTGATTTATATTCTTTACTTTTTTTTCTGCCCAGATTGGCAAATTCAGCTTTTATGTGTTTATGGTTTACAGAGCTTAGTAAATATGTTTTTCTTTCCATGACTTGCTGCCTTAAACACACTGAACCAACTTGTATTTCTGAACCCCATGATCCTTGCCAGATACTACTTTTTTGTTAAGAAATAAAAGCCATTTATTTGAGCTTAGACGTAATTTGTTCAATACGTGACAAAATGCTTCAGGCCTGTTTGTTTATTTTGGAAAGTTATCTGTGGCAGGAGATTTTACCTTTAGAACTGAAAAAAACTAATGCAGGAGGCCAGTTCATCTCCTGATAACACAAAATGATAGGTAGGATCAAACCTTAGAGGGAAATAAATTGTACACATACCCACATTTACTCGTTATTTAGAGTTGCAATTTAACCTAAAACACACAACTCTGGGATATGGGAAGAAGGCATTTACCCTGGAAAAACATCCTACAGGATTTAGTTTCCTGGAACTTTTATTATACAGCACCAATCACTGTGCCAGCCACTTCAGTGACAGAGAGCTATTCAATCAAATAAGTTTAGCATGGCTTTGGCCAAAAAAATTGACACTGGGCATGTAATGTTACATACTACTTGATACATGTGTCTCTTTTGTTTGGGATGTAACATTGTTTTGCTGTAGATTATAACAGCCATCTCACTATTGTAGTCAGTCAGTCAGTCATTAGCCAACCCGCTATATCCTAACACAGGGTCATGGGGACTGCTGGAGCCAATCCCAGCCAGCACAGGGCGCAAAGCAGGAACAAACCCCGGGCAGGGCGCCAGCCTACCACAGCACTATTGTAGTGTAAGAGCAAAACTAATCAGCCTTAATTATACAGACACATTAAATCATTCTTATTTTTGTCTGGCTTCTAATTCTGATGACCTTGGTGCCCATCAACACAAGATAATAATGTTAGATTCTTGGCCCAGTGTTTGTCTGTATGGAGATTGTCAATTGTTCCTGTAGTAGTGTTAGGTTTCCTGCTAGAACATCCCTAGGATTGTTAATTAGTGGCACAAAATTGGGCACATCTGACTGAATGTGTGTAAATCGGTGTGCCTAGTAGTGGGTTAGCCTCTCATCAAAGGTTGGTCCCTACCTTGTGTCCAATAATGGTGCTAGGAAAATGTGTAGTGGTAAAGAACAACAAAGGTCTACCTTTTCAATTCCTCTATGATAACAGTATGATCAAAGTCATCAATCACTCCATAATAATATCCATTCACCCATTCATCCATCTAATTTCCCATTGTGTATAAAGATCATGGGGATCTGCAGCAGCAGCAAGAGACAAAAAGTAGAAACAAGCCATCCCTGGAAGAGGTAGCAGTTCTATCATTATGCAAGTACAAAATATGCTTACTAAGAAACAGTTTATAAAATAACTGACACACATCAATCATGAGTCTATTTTGTAAATTTTACAGTTATTCGTACTGCCTAGATTAAGACCAGCTGTTTTAAAATTGAGCCTGACAATATGAAAGCACTGCTGAAGCTCTTTGTAATTCTAAATATCCTTTTGTCTGCCTATATTACTTACTTCACATGCCAAGTGAATAAAGTGTTCCTCTTCAGCCCCTCAAATAAATTGAAATCCCTTATTGATACAACCTAATATTTCAAATATCTTTCTGCACATCATGAAGTTGTTTTTCTGGCACCTCCAACCACATTCTAGTGTCCCATGATGTCACCAAAGTTACAAATCTCTGATGTAGAGCACATCAACCTAAATAACCTGTTTTGAATGGGATACATTAGTTCAAAGAACACTTATGATGAATTGCCTTCCTTTCTCTGCTTACGCTAGGGCAAAACTGTCAGAAATGACTAATGACAAGTGTGTCGTCTCTCTCCTTCACAATACTCAGCTGTTTAGAAACCAACTTTGACAGTAAATGTGTTCTTTAATACAGCAAAGCTAAATATTAAGACATGCCCATTTAATAGGTTTTGTGCCACTTTTCGAGTCAGTGTTTTACATTGCTAGGAAAACATTTTTGAAAGGTTTTTCCCCTCATCAGTGCCTTCCTGTGGAAAAGTCTCCCTTTATCAGTGCTTATTCCTCTAAACCTTAAAAGATTTATAGCAAGCAGATCTTGTTATTTAGTACTTGAAGCCACCATCCATTTTATTTTGGTATTATATTTTATTGTTGCAACACAGATTGTGGTAGCCAAAGTATTTTAAAATCAAAGTAATCTGAATGCACTCACATTCATATGAAGGCACACTACACTTCATTGTGAAGCAAGTCTGAATCATGCTTATTGCAAGTACAGTAAATCCTCTCCTTAACGCAAGGCTACATCATCACTCATAAATAGAGAGTAAAAATTACTCATTCTTTTTAAATGTAGCTTGTTCTGCATGGAGTGGATAATTAAATATCTTCAAACTGCATGGGAAACTAATTAAGATCTTCAGAATTCTAAGGGTGTACTCACACTGGCAATTTGTACCGTGCCTTGGCCTGCTTGGAAGAAGTGGGCCCAAGCACGGTTCAGTAGCGTTCAGGAACAATGTGATCGCTAAACGTGCCCGAGCACAGAAATCAGACATTATGTCAATGATGTGACAAGTCAGATAGTGCCACTTTTCATTTCATTCAATATCTTTTGAGTAAAAAACAGCTTTTTATTCTCACCTTACACATGAACATGAATTGTAGTTTACAAGAAAAGCTGCAAATTGCTTCCTTGACATCATTTGTCACCATAAAAATCTTCTCGTACATGCAACATGATTAACAGGAAAACGCTGTGCTGCACACTCAATAAATCTGTAAGAGGGTAGAGCGTTATCTTGTCCTACACGACTCCAAAACAACCATAAAATAAGTAAAATCATTTTGACATGTATGCTGTAACACCGTGTTTAGATCTGTTTTGGCTTTACATGAAGTCGCATGGTCATGAAGAAAGCACGCCTGGGCCCAGAACATATTAAGTGCAGCGTGAGTAAAGGCAAACGGGGCAGTAAGGAGACACCTATGAAGTCTATCTACCAGAAAATTTCTTAAGGTTAACTAATGAATGAGTTGCTACAGGACACTGGTAGAAATTAAGGATAAATGCTTTTAAGATGGAAAGAACCTAGAACAAACTTCCAAGTCACATGAATGAAGTGGAAACCTTGAAATCTTCAAAAAATTCTCTTAAGATATTAAGATAGCTTAGCCATTAGCTAACCTAAAAAGTTTGGTGGACTGAAGTCTTTTCTTGTTGGTCAAACTTTCTGTGTTCTTGCTTAAGCTGAAATTTTATCTGTGATTCATTATAAATGGTAAACTGGTCTGACATAGCTTTCACCAGGAAGGTAATTAAAAAACATGAAGGTTGATTTCCTGAAACATTTCTATACTCTGATAATGTATATCTGTAAATTTCTACAAAGTTCAATGCAGTATGTGTGCAGGCCCAGACTGCAAACCAGTTTGTCATAATGTATTTATCTGCATTGTGTGCACTTTACTATTAGTCAAATCTGTCAAATGATTAAGGATATACTGAATTGAATTAATTTTTAATACTGTCAGAGTGTTTGTGCTAGTTGTCCATGTGTCAATGAGTAATATACTGTATGAAATAAGGAGTATTTTGTGTGCAATAAGACTTAGAGGTGTTGTAGGGTGTAGTCCTACATGTCCTTTGCATTCAATCCTGTAGCGGCTAGCTGTTGGACTGTTAATAAAAGTAAGAGGTTCCTTAGTTTTTAGAACACAGGGTCTCACATTTTAACTGAAAGTTAGTTTATACAAGAATGAACTAGGGAAAAATAAAGTATAATTTTAAAGTGGATAGCTATTTAAATACCTTGCATCTTACTATGCAAGAGACTCTTTATCAAGTTCATGGTGCATTTTCATTTCCTTCTTAAGTCTGAACAACACCCTTCTTTCGCAATCTTTTATATGAGGTGCAAAGCTACAGATCAGGTTGCATGATGTGGAGCAGCCGCATAAAACTAGATTGCTCTTTTGGGTTAAGCTACCAGTGAGACAAGTTAAACAAGAGTCACAGAAAAAGCAGTAAAATACTTTATATCACCAGCGGCTAATTTTACTTTATGGATTAACATTCTTCACAAATCTTTTTGTTCTTTGGAAAAAATGGATTGATTTAGAAACAAATTGATCAGATAAGCGAATGTAATTGAATTGCTATGAATGGAGGACAATGACAAATTTCTAATATATTAAACAATCATATTCTTTTATAGTGAAAGAATGTGATGCTTTTCTTATCCTTCTAAATGCTGTAATTTAAAATCTTACTTTTGGTTTTCTTTATTTTGTCTTTGTTTCAGATTCTCCTTCAAGCGATGCAGCAATCGAGAAGATAGACCTAGGAAGTGGTGACAATCTTGATCTGTCCTGCAGCTCGCAGGGTTCTCTTCTACCTGTTGTCTGGTACAAGGATGGTGTTGGTGTAATACCAAGCAACAGAACACAAATAGGACAGAGGCATCTAAAAATTATCAACGTCTCCTTTGAAGACTCTGGTCTATACAGCTGCAGACTGACTCTGAGCAATGAGATCTTGAAGAATTTCACAGTCAAAGTGGCAGGTTAGACTTCTCAATTACTATCCAGAGGGAGATAATGTTTGTGTTTGCTTTTTTATTTGGAATACTAGTTTTTTTTTACATTTGCAAAACAATATACCTGTTATGTCTTCTGTAAGGTTTTCATGAGTATTCACAAAGCGTTTGCAGGTGGTTTTCTACTTCATGCTACAACCTGAATTCATGGTGATAGCTTAATTAAAGATGGTAAATGCCATGCAGAAATAATGGGTAGTTTTTTTACAAATGCCTTCTTAGGCATATTGCATTTCATATATGGTTATAAAACAAACAATTTCTATCCATGCACATATCATCTGAACACATGTAGTCCAATATTAGGATCATAGGTAGCTGCAGTTTCCTCCAGCAGCACTAATACGTACAGAACCAAGTTTCAGGGCACAGTAACTGTCACTTATAACAACACCGATTAACCTAACACTAAGCTCTGTGGAATGTGGTATGGCAACCACTCTACCAAAGATTCAAATCATAGCACTAATCACTGAACCACCTTGCCACTCAACAAAAAAGTAATGTACTTTAACGTTTTTAAAACTACGCTGTGAGTTCAAGTTTCTGCATAATTATTGTTTCATGTTCATCCATGTTTCTTATTAGACTGATATAGGAATAATATAATACAATGTGCATTATAATTCTGAACCCAAACATTTGTTGCATTTACTTCAATATGCCTATCAATTTATCCATTTGTAATCTTTCAAAACCTCTTGAATAGCGGTTAAAGGTAATGGTCTTGAGAAATTTAAAGATACCATCAGAACCACACCTTTAGACTATGACATGAAATCAGATCACAAAGAAAGCATCCACACTCCACATAAAAGCATATTATCTAATGAACCACCATGTCATTTTACAATAATTTAAAAAGCACTACATTATATGTTATGTTACTTAAACTTAATTGAGCAGCCTTTAAAATGCCCGAAAATGAAAGTGGTTTTGTGAAGAATTTTTTGTTTATTCATTCATTCATTTTGTCTATTTTATTTGTATACCTTTTTTGCCATATAATAACAAGTAACCATCTGCTTCTCATGTCTTCATGTGAAATTGTAACATAATTGAAAGCCCCTTATGAATTGGCTTAATCAGGGCTGTTTGTTGCAGCGCTTGATACAATTACCGGCAGTCCATTAAGACAAAGTGGCATGTCAGCCAAATATCTTATTTGTTACATCAGTGAAGACTGCAAATGCCCTAGAGCCATACCTTGGAGATATATCACATAGAAATGCAGTCTGATATTAGATACTACCAATATCTGATCAGGAAACTATCTCAGTGTTTGCAAACAGAACACTTGCTTGCATGGATTATATGGCTTTTTGGATAAGAAGTGTCGGATGTCTGTTAGCCACCTGCTAGAGATATGCTCACTGTTAATGTTTAATTTTTGTATTATTATGTAGCGAATTTCCTTGAAAGATTTTAGAGCCATCTAAACCTGAAAGAAGGTCTCTGACATGAAGACATCATGTTAAATTTGGTGACTTCAGTCACTGTCTTATCGGAAGAGAGTGGAAGATAGGAAGAGGTAGAAAAGCAAATTACAGGAGCAGTGATTTTTTATTTACATTGTTTATTGCTTTCCAGAGGGAATTAGAGTGATAATGGAAATTCACAGATTTTATTGTTCTTATTGAGCCTATCGTACTAGTATCAGTTTTTATATTTATTTATATTTTTAAAGTACATTGTATGTTGTTTAGAAACATGTTGAGTTTCATCTAGTGTGTTAAATGTGACATATAAATGTATTTATTATTATTATTATTATAAACAATTTTCAAGGCTGTGTTGTCATTCCAGTTAAAAAAAAAAGTGGTTAGTGCTTTTCCTTTCTAGGTAACTGAACTCGAATCCTGGCCTAGTCATTGCATGTGTGTAGCAGTGCATTCATGAGAACAGCAAGATGGGCAGAATGTGATAATGAGGACATATGTACTGTAAATGAAAAGTATACAGTATAATCTGTCTAAAACAATACATACACCAGAATAACGGACAATTTTAATGATTAAAAGGAATATGGATGGAATGGTGATGAAATGATTAGCACTTCTGTTTCACTGTTCTAGAATACTGAATTCAAAAATGAGCTTGACCTTTGTTGAGATTGTATGCTTTAAGGAGTTTCTTAATTATATTGGCCAATGTGGTTGTGTATATGTGTATGTCTTGTGACAGCCAGACACCCTGCAAATTTTCTAATGCTGCTGGGATGGTTTCTGTCAATCTACAATCTTCCCAAGAATGAATGATGAAATGTTTTTTATCCAACATTCCAAACATGAAAGGTATGTTAATTGGAGACTTGGTCCATTATAGATGTAGGAGTGTGCATGAGTGTGACCTACAGTTGACTGGCATCATGCTCAGTGTTGTTGCTTTGTATGTGATGCTGCCAGTACAGAGTACAGCTCCTTGAAATTAAAAAGCAAATATAGAAATTGGATAGATGATTTATGATCAAGTATGTTATTAGTCTGTTTCTAATATATTTCATATTTCTGATAACACAACTTTTAGAAGTTAAATATATTTTTACACTTTGGAAATCTCAACCTTGCATATATTGCTTTTCCTGCTACTAAGCACAATGTATACTGTGAATCTGTTATGACATAATACAAAAGTGGTAAACTTTTTGTTTGCAAAGGAAAGTATGTCCAGTGAGCGCCATGCAAATTGTAAATTAAGAAAAAATCATTTTATAGTATAATGATAGTTTTGTGAAATTTGCCAAAATTCTTCTTTAGATCATAGCGACGTTTTTCAGATTAATTATACAAAATCAGGTCAGTTCTCCTCCCAAATTGTCTGATAACAAGAATTTAGTCTTATTTAATGATCACTTCATTTTTTGTGTCAGAATTTATTAAGGAAAATTTATCACCTGATAAAATCAGCAGCATCCTATAAAATATGTTAAATTATAAATTCAATATGTGAGGTCAAAGACTATAAGTCAGCAACTCCAACTAATTCTATGCGAAAATTAGTTTAAAATTTTGCATTGTTTTTGATCTGATCCTTTTCTCCCTTCTTAATAATACCTCTGTATTATTGACAGTTTCAAATGATTCTGTCACAGCTGTGGAGCCTCCTCCTTTCAGAACTGTGCTCCTTTCAGTTCTTCACTCAACTATGCACTTCTGAGAGAAGAATTTGTTTGTCTAGCCACACATCAGTGCCTTTCATTTCTTTGGTTTTCAAGTTTCATAGAAGAGACTAAAAATCTTGTGACTCTCCCGCCTTTGGTTATATAAACTTGCTGTGGATTTTTTTCAATTGATGCTCTTTTTTCAACACATTAGAATTCTGTGTATTATGCTACATTCACATTATGGAAAATTGAAGATTTTAAAGGTAGGCCTCAACCTTGATGATCTTTAACACCCATTTTTTGTGAATTGCAAATCTTATTCTAAAGTCAAAGCTTGATAAAAAATAATAATTTTTTTAGAGAAGATTTCTGATCCTTCATTTTGGAGGTTTCCCAAATAAAGCAATGTTCTGTACTTGTCTAGACATCAATTTGTCAGTTTTATTCTTTTTCCCCATGAATACTTTTATGGTCTATTTTGTTTTAAAAGTCAATCTTGTCTTTCAACTTAATTTGAAAAATTCTCCCCATACAAAAGCGCCCTTCTTGTAACTTGGGCATCCAGTAAAGTTCCATTCCTCCAACCTCCCAGTAAGTGTTTAATATAGAATTTATATCAACATTAGTGCCGTCACCCTGAACAAGAAGCCCTTTGTACAGAGAGTGTGTGTGCCCCCCTTTTAAACCCTCAAAAGCTGTTTAGTCATTGGCAGGCAGGACTGAGGGGAAATGGGACACATTCATGATACTATCACTCAGTTTCCTTAGCAGAGACAAGCTGCATGCTTCCTTAAGTGTGGAGACATTAAGTGATATACATATATGGTGACAGTAAGCAATGATTACTATGAACTTTTCCAGCACCCAGAATATGCAGAATAACTTGGGCTTACCCGAGAGAAATGATTGAAGATTTAGTGTGCATTTTATCCCACATGTTCTAAACAGCATTGAAGGCGCCAGCTGAGCCCATTAGTGACAACCAATTACAACACAATTAGCTTGAAATGCATCATTATTAAAAACAGATGGGGTGGTCAGGAATCAGAAACTTTGCTTCAGTTCATGGATTGGGATTTGTGCCAAAATAAAGCAGCCTTTGCTGGCATAGATCAAAGTTGTCTAGCAGCCCTCACAGTAGGTCCAGTCATAATGTTTAAATATACAATTATATTAGCATCCACTGTTTTAGGCTTTACCAATATATTTTTATGATATTTTAATACAGGTGGTGGGTTTAAATCTGGGCAAAAGAGGTTGGGTGGTATAGTTTTCACAATTGCTTGTGTGAATGTATATATATGTTTGTACAGCTTAATGGAAAAGTAGGCTGAGAAAATGGACGAATGGAGGGGTGTACCAAATTTTTTTACAGAGCTGAAGTCTGCCACAGTTGCATTTTTTTCACTCAAAAAAGTTAAGTGGCTAAGCCACCCAGACTCCTACAAAGAAGCTGTGACTCACATCTGGCTCCATTTAAGCTCACTGGGAAATTACAGCAGGCATTTCAAGGTTGGATAATTTAAACTGCTAGTGCAATACCTGTTATTTTAAAGGTTTTGTTACTGTACTTGTGTGATTATTGACTCTAGGGCAAATAAGCAATTAATTTACTGTAAGAAAAGATCTATTGAGACTTAAAATAGTTAGCAATAATCTCCTAATAAAGGCCATTATTGATATGAATGCCTCAAGTTGTTTTGGGGCATTGTCCTCTTATTAAAAACATAATAATTAGGGTTTGGATATGTGCAATTACCATGATTAAGATTCTCACTCTATGTAACTCTTTTCCCTTGAAAGGATTTATTGAGCCTTTAAGAACTTTTCCCATTCAAATCACATTAAGATCTCAGTAAGGTTCCTTCTATCATTCGTTTACATATGAATTTATTTGGAGTAAATGTTGTTTTTCAAGCCAGAGTGTTGAGCGCTCTCTTTTGTGGATAGCATGAATCTCCCAGTATTGTCCTTTCTTAGTCAGTTTTTCTGTATGTTATATAATAACCAGAACAGTGAAGGACAATTAAAAATTATTTGAATGTAAAGTGGTGAACAGCTGGTAAGATCACCAACAAGATAGTACAGAATACACTATTTCCAGGAAAGAAAAAGAGAGAGAATGAGAAATTAAGATGCCCTGTGTATGCTAAGTGTGAGAAAGCACCGACTACTGCTATAAGCAATTTTTAAGTTATGAATATGAGGTGGATCACCTGAGAAACATATGCTGCCAGAGTAAGAAAATGAAATGTTTCCATAGGGAGACAGAGAGCGAGAAACCCAACAAATCACAGGAATATATGCTCCTTTCTTTGAAGAGAGAATGAAACTAGATGGGGCAGGGAAGACCCTGCAGGACCTCCTGACCCACAGGTGACAGAATATTGTTACAAATTAGAATCTGCTTGGCAATTCAAGATTGGGTCCAGTGTATACTGACAGCAGACCAGTTTTCTTATGCCTATCCATTATGGGCCATCCCTTTAAGGGAAAGAACAATGAGGACAACTGGAGTGTCACATAAGTTGTATTAGAATTTTAGCCTGTTGTCCATATAGGAAATGTACAGTATTCTTGGAAGTGATTTCAGGGCTTGGCTTGACAACTATAAGGTTTTAAAGCTGTTGCATGGTAATGGGGATCTATATGTCAGCAGTAAGGAGGTGAGTTGAGATCACAGTTCATCTCACAGTAGCAAGAAGTCAAGGTGAGAAAGAGGGAAGTGTATGGAGACAGAGAGGGGCTTCAGTAATTTTTTTTTTTCTAGGGAACCTGAGAAAGTTACTCATACTTTTATCATTTTCTCTGCTTGATTTCTGCAGTACATTGTATTCTGGGATCAGGAAATCCCTGATATGCAGGTTGCAGTTGGTTGGGATTGCTACTGCCTGTTTTTTGGCCAGGGCAAGAAAGTTTGATTCTGTATCTCCAATTTTAGCCTCTGTACACTGGCTTCCTGTTGGTTTCAGAATTGATTTTTAAATTTTGCCACTGGTTTTTAAATGAGTACATGGGTATGCTCTCACTTATTTATGTAAATTGTGTGTTATACACCAGCCATCCAGAGAGCTTGGATCTGCTGGTCAGTTGCCTCTTGTTATCCCTCTTAATAAGTGCAAAACTAAGGGGGATGAGACTTTTTCAGCTGGTGGACCTCATCTGAGTAATTCTTTACCCACAAGGAGTCACCCTCAATTGAACTGTTTAAAACTAAATTGAAGATTATTTCTATTCTCTAGCTTTGCTTGACTTTCAGTGATACTGATGGCTATTTCCTCATAGTCATTTGCTTGTTTTCAATTTACTGCTGGTTTGTATTGTGTTTTATTGTATTTTACTCTATTTATTTAATTTATGTTTATTGTATAATATATTGTAAAGCACTTTGGCTACAGCATTACTGATGTGGTTTTAAATGTGCTCTATAAATAAATTGGCATTGACATAATTAATATATAAGCAAATGGTTGAGGCATTCCCACTAGACAGATAGAAATTTGAGACCTATTTAATTTGGCAAGACTTTTGATTTCTGTGTATTTGTGCTTTGCTTTTTTCCAGTGTTTATCCTCTACTTGCATTCATTTATTAATTTATCAGTTATTAAAGGAAATAATTTTATCTACTTTTGGCTTTTTGGGTGTTATTCTTGGGTGCTGAAAGGTGCAACGAAACCTCCCCCCAACTTAAATGCAACACAAATTAAACTGAATGTCATTTTAAATAGTACATTATGAGAGATAAGTGAATATGTTATTGATTTAAAAGAAAGGCAGGAGCAAGAAAGTGTTTTGATTTCAGGACCACCTCCTTAGATTTGTAAGTTATATTGTGATTAATAAAATGTTTAATGAGTGTTCAGGTCCAGGCCTTTAAGTGAGAATAAATGCCAACAGTGATGATTTATTTGAGCAAATGTGTGCTATGCCACATTTCTGTATAGAAAAAACACAAAAGTTTGAAATGTTAAATCAAGCTTAGCTTTCATTTAATGTTCAATCATTTTCTGAATGTTATTTGTTTTATTTTTTTGCTCATTTCACTGTAAAGAATTTCAAACCTGGAGACCTTATATTAATAATATTATAAAGAACCTGTAAAACATGCAGTCTCCACAATACATATCGAATGTCTCGTATTTAGTGCAGACCTTCATAAAATTAAAAAAAAAAAGACTTTAATTAACCTGCTTATTCTGATATGAATCTCAGATATGCAGGGTCTGGATAGGATGTCAGATAACTACTAGGAGATTAAAGTACATAATAATTAATTGTTTTATTTTTTCCTTTTCACCAATTAGATTCATTATCTTCAGGTGATGATGAGGATGATGATGATGATGAAGAATCAGAAGATGCAGGTAATAATTTTAGTGAAAACAGTTACCTTAGTAATAGTCTGCAGTGTTGGGTAACTTTATTAAATTCTGGCTGAACATTGTACAGACCATACTTTCCAAAAAACTTTTGAAGTGTTTTCTGAATATGTTTTCTAGTAGTATTTTCATTTCATAAAAAGAGATTTTTTTTTTTGTGGAACACATTTTAAAATTCTTTGCAGTTTCTTTATTTGTCAAATTATAAGTAACACTTAGAATTATGCTGTTATCTTTCAAGCTTAGATATTTCTTCATAATTATGGTATATATACTGTATTAATTTGACACATGAAACTGCATATTTAAATAAAATATGTAAAAATAACTAGCAAGGATCACACTCCTCAGCCTCCCTGGAAAAGTCTATTCAGGGGTCCTGGAGAGGAGGGTCCGTCAGAGAGTCGAACCTCGGATTCAGGAGGAACAGTGTGGTTTTCGTCCTGGTCGCAGAACAGTGGACCAGCTCTACACCCTTAGCAGGGTCCTGGAGGGTGCATGGGAGTTTGCCCAACCAGTCTACATGTGTTTTGTGGACTTGGAAAAAGCGTTCGACCATGTCCCTCGGGGAATCCTGTTGGGGGTGCTCCAGGAGTATGGGGTACCGGACCCCCTGATAAGGGCTGTTTGGTCCCTGTGCAACCGGTGTCAGAGCTTGGTCCGCATTGCCGGCAGTAAGTCAAACCCGTTTCCAGTGAGAATTGGATTCCGCCAGGGCTGCCCTTTGTCACCGATTCTGTTCATAACTTTTAACTAGCCCGCTGTTGTGTTTTATAATAGAACATAATTTTATGTTGCAAATTAATCTAGTAAACAAATTAAAGTGTTAAAAAAGTAATGATTTATACATAATTCTATACATTTTTAAAGCCTTCTGTTTAGGTTGTTACATTTGGATCTCTCATGGTTGGGACAGCACAGTCTTGCTACCTCCAGTTAGTATTTCACTTTTGCTTTGACAGCTTAATTCAAGTTTGACTGTTTCATAGTTTAATTTATTTGGTTGCATTATGGCATCATGGTTGTTTTGGCATACTTAAGTTCCAGATTATATTTTTCATTGTTGTTCCTTGATATAATAGAGCCCTTGCAGACCTTCATGTTATTCACAAGGAAAAGAGTTTTTTTAATGGAAAAGACTTTTGTTCCTTCATACATTTTTCAAAGTTAGTGCACTTTTAGTGCAATGTTTCAACTTTAGGTACAGTATGTATTTCATTATGAAATTATTTAGTTTTCCACATATAAATTAGCCTAAAAACCAAGGCTGTTTTTTTGTCTTTAATCCTAAATAACAGTGTTTCTTGTGATGATCATTTTGTGTAAGTCACAGGGCACGAGCATTTTAAAGACAGGATTAGTAAATACTTAAAACTTTTGTGTTTAATGTCTCCTAATCCACTCCTAATTAGTTTTCAGAAACAAGTCCCTTCTATAAGCAGGTTATGGTACATGTGACAGTCTTTATTAAGTGTGAGAAAAGTATAGGAGTATCCCAGATTTTGTAAGTAGTTAATAGCGTCAGTAAATATGTGTTATTTATCTGTCCCTATCAATTCAGTAAAAAGCTAAACTCTGGGTTATATATGTTACATGTATTTAGTGTGGGAATGGTGCTGGATTGCAGGAATTCAGTGAAATTGTAATTAAAGTTTTGTCATACATTTATTTTCTATGTAATATACTATACTTTAATCAAATGATTTCAAAGAAAATTAATATGCACCATTTAAGCTTTCATTTTTCTTCTTGTCATTATACTGTCTCTGGACAGAGGAATGTCATAGAATGGTGATTAGTTCACACACATATAGTCTTATGTGTTTTTAACTTTTTGTTTTTATCTCAAATGCAGGTTTACATGATTTCCCCACATCAATTCTATAGTTAAACTTCTGTTGTTGTAGCACATTGGTTTTAATCTGCAGTCTACTGTGATTTTGCAGTGCATAAGCTATGTTTATTCTGACAAAGAGGCAAAACAAAATGCATTTTTTTCTCTGAATTGGCTATTTACGTTATGTCCCAACGGGATGAGTTGTGTTCCTTTAAACAGCCGATGTAATCTCTAATTAAATCTGGCTGTGTGTTCACAGGCATCATCCAGGCAAATTACACAATTACATTTGATTTGGTTTGCTTTAAAACGTCCATGGTTAAGCTTCATTTCCAAGCAGAATACCAGTCCTGCTAATTACAGTATTCCCAGTAAAGATCTGCAAAGCTGCCCATTTTTCTTTGTCGCCTGCTGATATATACCAGACCATTTATTAGATGCAAATACCAGCAAACAGGACTGAGACACTATCAGTTCTGCAATTATTTAAATTAACTTAAATTGCTGCTGGTTGTGGGGAATTGGGATCACAGTTCACCTAAAGGTCATAAAAGGTGTTGCTTTACTTTTGTTCTTTCTACATGTATTTTGTTTTAACCCATTTTATAATTGGGTGATTTAACTTAAATATTACCTTAAGAATATACAAAATTGTTTTTATTTATTTGGCTGATGTGTTTGCCTAAAGTGACTTAGAAGATCTGGTTGCATTACAGTTTTTACTTGTACATTTTTGCAATCAAGAAACTTGCTGGTTAAGTGATTGGCTCAATGTGACACAAAGTTAACACTCTCACCCATTAGGTGCCTGTTCACAATAATTTGTTTTAAATTTGATCTATTCACAAATGCTTTTTCTCCAACAATAGTTTACATTAATTGGACTTCAGTGTGCTAGATTATGTTTATGGTATCTTTTATGAATATGACAGATATTAAATCATTAAAGAACCAAATTGTGTTGACCAGCTAACCATTGCTATTAGAATTAGGGGTACTAAGGGCAAATGGCAGAAAAACTGAATACCAACCTATGTATAATACTAGCATATCTACTTTGTGTAATTACCAGTTAACCCACAACATGACAGCAAGAAAGTACATAATGGATTTCTTTAAAAATCCATCATATTCGGAAAATTCCATGAATAGCTGACAATGTATCTAACAGGAGCATCACTCCTGTTGATGCCAGGCCTAATAGCAGGCATCTTATACTCACCAGCAAGAGAAGAGGAAGTGAACATATGCCAGCTAGCTAGCTAGCAACATCTGTGCCTGGATCCTTTGCTAAGTGCTGTAGCTCCCTTTGACCAAGATTGGGAGGAATATTAACTAAGATTACCTGCTAAAACATGGAGCTGAGCAATGTTTTCAACCATAGCGTTTTGATAAATGGAGGTGGTTAAACTACACTATTGAAATAAATTGTGTTTTTGTTTTGCATGACTCCAGGCCACACAGAAAAAATAAGTGTTTTTTTATTGGCATGGATGGATGGATAGGTGTTTTGTGAAATGTGAGTTTTTCCCAGGCCACTTCAAAATTCAGTTTTTGCAAGAAACTCACAAAGATACTGTTCAGACACCCATAGGGTCAGAGAAAATTCCAATAAGCAATGCAATTACTGAAATATTGTTTACCCCAACACATCCCATGGCTATGCCTCTGCTCTCTACTATAGCATTAAAAGTAATTTGACAATAATATGGAATCCAGCATTTTGTAACAAGCACTCAGTATTACATACCCCTTCAGTGAAATTCAGACTTGAGATGATAAATCAAAAACTGAATAAAAAAGTACAAAATACACTCAGGCCATTTTAATAAAAGTTAACATCATAAACCCCCATTTATTCTAGTTCAGTGCAGCAGAAAAGCTGCTTAGGGGGCAAGATGGGAAACAGCCCTTGATTGGACACTAGACTATCGCAGGGCCTGCTTACATACATACTCACAGAGAAATTTGTGGAATTGTTTGGGCATATTCAAGGAGGAATACCTGCACAGGCATATGGAAATTGTGCAAATGTCCAGGCACGTGAATTGAACCCACCTCACAGAATCTGTGAAGTGAAACTTCACTACTGCCAAGCCACCTTAAGGACGTCTTACATCATCCATTTTTGATTCCATTATAGGAGAGTCTCTGTATACCAATGCAGTTAGTATTACAGTAAAGCTCCAAAAAATGAGGCATACATAAGGCGCCACACTGCAGTTAAACAACTTCCATAGTCCGTAAACCAGCAGGTTTAATTTGGAGAAGGTTTTATTAATTTTCCTCTAAACTATTCTATCCTTGAGAACATGGTTTCAATTAAGCTGTTTTAAAGAAATTCCATGAATAAGCCCTAAATTAGGTAACATAGGAATGGAAAATAAATTGAATGCAACACAGTAGAAAAATAACTATGGTAACACAGATCATCATGGCCATCCTCTCTTTCAGTGTGTGAATAAACTATGATTTAAATTTTCTGAATTGCAAAAAATAAGGAAACAATTTTTTAAGACAATGATTTGTTTTGTATAAGTACTGTTCCTTAAGTTAGCTTACATCAATAAGTGAAAGTGCCTATTTTTATAATTCAACCATTCATTTACTGAGCGCTAGTTTTAGGTTCACAGGAACCCAAAGTTTATCCTGGCAGGATCGTGCCCAAGTCAGGAATTAGGCAATTTAGGGCTGCCAATCAACAAAGCTGGAACATAATAAAAAAAAATGGAACCAGATAATTTCCAGGTTACTTCCAGAATTTGAATTTGTTGTTTGAGTTAGTACTAGGGTGTTGTACCGTGTTAGCCATTATGAATGTAGAGAAAAGCCAAGCAAAATGACACCTTTTATTGGCTAAATAAAAGGTGTCATTTTGCTTGGCTTTTGTTTGAGTTATAAAGTTTATGTTTCACCAACTGTCCTGTTTTTTTTTTGGTTTTTTTTTATTAGTACTTAACCTGGTGTAATTTGATCCATTGTCTGATGTTTTTAATTGTCTGGTAAAGTAGTTCGTAATAATGTCAAATGGTTTTTTGAATAGTCAGAAATAGAATTATAAAATATTTAGACAAAGAAGCCCACTTCTAATAATTTTCTCTTTGAAGTGCTCTGGTGTCCCATACTGACTGGTTCCTGCCTTGTGATTAGTGCTGCTGGAATGAGCTCCAGTTCCCTGCCGATCAGACTTATTAAATGGATGTCTTGATAGATTAAGTAATTTATAAAGCAATTCCATAGATGGAAATAGACAGTATCAATTTTCATGGCACCTTCCTTTTAAACATAAACCTTCCAAACTGAGTGTTTACAGCTGAGTCAATGATGAAGAATGTATCCAATGCAGTGAAAAGAATCATTTGTTTTATTGTTGTACTCCTTTATTTAAAAGCTCTGTAGATTAAATGATAATAATTTTTTAGTGTAAATTAATAATCAGGTTTTATTTGAAAGAGCTCTTTTTCTGAAAATATTTCCTTGTTTTCATTTTGGCCATTATGCTTACTTCAGTTAATTTGGAGTGAGAGCAATTGTGAAATGAAATTTATTTTGTTGGTTTGCAAAACATGTTTGAACTCCCTTAAAAAGAGAAACATGATACATAAGTAATCTGTTAGTAGAGGGGTTCAAGAATTAAATAAGTAAATGTGTCTAGCCTTCTTTTGTATAGCATCCAGTAAGGTTGGTATCACACTGGAGTACTAGGATCTCCACCCTTCTTACTATAAACATAACCCACTAAAAGAACAATTAATTGGCTGGTCCCAGTGGACACTTTACATCAACCCATATTTCTTTAGTTGGAAATATTCCAGTCATCAACTTCATATTTGAGAAATGCTGATAATTTTCATGGTGAGAAAGGTGGCAAAGTTTGCACTCTGTCAGAAACATAAGGATGAAATGGATTAATTATTATTATTAACACCTATGTATGTATCCATTCATACATCCATGTGTGTTCTTACCTACCATTCCATTTCAAAACCGCAGGGGCAAAAACCTGTTCTAGCAGCATTGGGTATAATGCAAAACCAACCAACCATAGGATGCTGCTGGAGTATGTGAATTTCCCCTTGGGATTAATAAAATTATCTATCTATCTATCTATCTATCTATCTATCTATCTATCTATCTATCTATCTATCTATCTATCTATCTATCTATCTATCTATCTATCTATCTATCTATCTATCTATCTATCTATCTATCTATCTATCTATCTATCTATCTATCTATCTATCTATCTATCCCAATGCACTCTCTGATTCAGGACCAATTTAAAAGAGCTGATCAAAGTCACATGCACATCTATGGCACGTCACAAGGAGAAAAAGTGTACTCAAAAAAAATTCCAAGTTGATACAAGGAGAAATGTAGACTGTCACCAGGCAGTGGTCAGGCCATAATTCAAAGCAGCGCTAACCACAGTGCCACCCCAGATGATACTGCATAACATTTTCTGCTTTCTTATCATTACATTTACATTTACATCATTTAGCAGACGCTCTTATCCAGAGCGACTTACAACAGTGCTTAGTAGTCTACGACTGTTCTTCAGTCTTTAAGGCTAGGATTAAATCTACTGTCATTAAACAAGTTACCGCTGACCAAGTTGTACACAAAACCATGCTAGAAGAAAATACTAAGTTGTTAGTACAAAATTTTTTTTTTTTTTTTTTTTTTTTTTAGAAAAAGGGTAGAAAAAAAAGTATGGGGACTTTAGTCCAAGTGCTGTTGAAAGAAGTGTGTCTTCAGACGACGTTTGAAGACAGTGAGGGTCTCCGCTGTTTGTACAGCAAGAGGAAGTTCGTTCCACCACTGAGGAGCCAACACTGCAAAGAGTCTTGATGCATGTCGTCCTCTTCTTTTAAGTAAGGGTGGTTCGAGACGAGCAGTGCTTGATGTTCTGAAAGAGTGAGAAGTGACACGCTGCTTAACCAGTGTTGATATGTAAGGTGGTGCAGTTCCAGTTTTGGCCTTAAAGGCAAGGGTTAGGGTTTTGAACCTGATGCGGGCAGCCACAGGGAGCCAGTGCAGGTTCCGCAGCAGAGGTGTAGTGTGTGAGAATTTGGGAATATTAAAAATGAGTCTTGCAGCTGCATTCTGGATCAATTGAAGTGGTCGTGTTGCCTTTAGTGAAAGTCCAGACATCAGAGAGTTGCAGTAGTCCAGCTTAGAGATGACCAAGGTCTGGACGAGAAGCTGAGTAGCCTCTGTAGTGAGAAAGGGGCGGATTCTCCTGATGTTGTAAAGAAGACATCTGCAGGACCTGGAGAGGTTGCTGATGTGTGGAGAAAAAGACAATTCTTCATCTAGAGTGACACCAAGACTTCTTGCCGTTTTTGAGGGGACGATAACCGAGTTGTCGAGAGATTGCAAGGTCAAGATTCGGAGATAAGTTGCCTTTGATATACAAGAGTTCAGTCTTGCTGGGATTCAACTTGAGGTGGTGGGAAGTCATCCAAGAGGAGATATCAGCAAGGCAGTTTGAGATGCGGGTTGAGACCTGCTGGTCATCTGGTGGAAAGGAGAGAATGAGTTGAGTGTCATCCGCATAGCAGTGGTAAGAGAATCCATGTCCAGCTATTACCTTCCCAAGAGAACCTGTATACAAGGAGAAGAGAAGGGGTCCTAGGACAGAGCCCTGAGGAACACCAGTGGTCAGTCTTCGTGGAGCTGACTGGGAGCCTTGCCAGGCAACCTGGAATGTCCGGTCAGCAAGGTAAGAAGCAAACCATTGCCAGACAGTGCCTGAGATCCCAAGACTAGAGAGAGTTTCCAGAAGTATCTGATGGTTGACTATGTCAAAGGCTGCAGATAGGTCCAGAAGTATGAGGACTGAGGACAGGTTGGTAGATCTGGCTGTGTGAAGTGTTTCAGAGACAGCAAGAAGTGCAGTCTCGGTAGAATGAGCTGCTTTGAATCCAGACTGATGAGGGTCAAAAAGGGCGTTATTAGATAAAAACACATTAAGTTGGTTATAAACTACTCGTTCCAGTACTTTAGAAAGAAAAGAGAGCAGGGATACTGGTCTGTAGTGGTTAATATCTGAGCAGTCCAGAGTAGGTTTCTTAAGAATTGGTGTGACAACAGCAGACTTAAAGGCAGTGGGAACATGGCCAGTCGTTAGGGAGCCATTAACTATGTGTGTGATGTGTGGGAGAAGATCCTGAGAGATGAGCTGAAACGTACCTGAGGGGATTGGGTTGAGTGAACATGTTGTGGGGTTGCTGGCCGTCAGGATCTGAGACACTTCCTTGTGAGAAAGTGGAGTGAAGTGATGAAGCTGGGTTGCACAGGTCGGTTGAGAGTGGGTGGGCAACATGTCAGTCTGAGGGAAGGAACTACAGATAGTAGCAACCTTATCCTCAAAGAATGTAGCAAAGTCCTCTGGTGAGAGAGCTGGGGAGACAGAAGGAGATGGTGATTTAAGCACTGACATAGGGAGGGGGTGCAGCTGACATCTAACAAATATTTTCTATCAGCAGATATTATCAAATAGGGAAATGCAGCCATATGTTAAATAAATAAATAGTAAGGAGGAGTGGTGAAACAGTAGGTAATATTGCCATTTCATTGCACTTGAACCCCTGTTCATTTCTTGACTGATCTGCTTTCTGTGTGAATTTGTCATGCTTTTCTTCCAGATTTAGTTGAGTTTTTCAGATATTTAGCTGATTGGTGACTCCTGATTGACCTGATGAGAGCGAGCAATACATTGTATTGGTTCCTACTTTGGCCTTATTCTACAATAATATGCATTAACTCCCTGAAACTCTTCACTGGATACGCAAGTTTCAAAAATAGACAATAGTATTACACTTGTTGTCAGGGTTAGCATAATTCCTGCTTTTCAAATGTTTACATATTACAAACTCCTGACAAAGTGCCAAGAGTTTTCCAGTTGACTAAAAAATATAATAAAACTGTTTACTTCTTCACAATTTGATTTAACATGCCTGTAAGTTTTGCTGTTTTTCTTACTGTCATTTTAAAATTAAGATTCCTTTCATAAAAGAACAAAATACTATAGTATAATAGCAAACATATCTAGCAGGTATTTCAAGTTGAAAATAAAGTTTTTCATAGGCATATAAACTCTGTTTTTGGTCTGGCTACTGGAAGCACATTAGAGGAGATGCTAAGTCCATTCAGAACAGCTTTTGTCACAATGACCTGTTGCAGGCCTCCTTTTAGCCGGCTTTGTACAGCGGGACTCGGAGCTGTGAAAAGGAGGAATTAATTATCTGGCTACGACCCTCATGCCGAATGAGAAAGACATCACATGACAAGTCTGCAATTGTTAAGCTAGGCAACTCTTCTTCCTGAGAGAAAACATGGCCACTTCATAGCAGCTGCCAGCCCAGATCCTCATAAAAAGCTAAAAGTGAAGATTAGCTCTCCATTTAGGTCTGAGGAGAAGAAATGTGAATGTGAGCGTGGCCAAGGGTTGTTGTCATATTGGCATTTCTTACTAAATCCTAATAGGGGGATGGCTTGATAACTGGGTAATGTTAATTTTACTCTATATGCATTGATAAGAATCAATATGATGATTCAACATGTGCTAATACACTCTTTTTCATACTTTAATTGAAATGTTCTTCAGGAGACATAAAGAACATGAAGCTCTGCATCTATATGACCCTTCAGCATGGAAAAGCATTTAAATCCAGAAATGGCTTTAGTTTGTGTTTTTGATGAGGTGCAGAAGTCATAAAGCAGGCTTATGACACTAATAAAAAAAACTGCCTATTTTGGATAACTTTAGTGAAAGTGCTTGTTATTAGCTTCGTGGTATGTTAGATGTGCCTTAACTTAAACTGTGTGAAACTTGCTGGCACATAGATAGATGCTAGTGAAATTCAGGGCGCTGCCTACATAATTTTATGTTTCACCCCCTGCCATTAACTCAAAATATGGTCTATGGTTCTCACTGATTTGCAACAGGATATCTAATTGTGCCTTTTAATTTAACGAAAGCAAATAAAAGGGTTTTGGAAGTGAAGAGTGGATTAGGGCTCTTTTTTCTATTTTCACTTAAACAAAGATACAGTATCTATACTGTGATATAAAGTTCACAAAAATTGCAGCCACTTTTAAGAAAGGATATAAGTAACTAGAAATCAGGCTCCTGGGGGTAGTGCATTTTAGGCAACTATCATCGTCAGCACAAAACCTTAATAGCAGTTTCGGATGTGATCAGTATGATATGTTTTATATTCATCCATCCATCCATCCATCCTCTTCCGCTTATCCGAGGTCGGGTCGCAGGGGCAGCAGCTTGAGCAGAGATGCCCAGACTTCCCTCTCCCCGGCCACTTCTTCTAGCTCTTCCAGGAGAATCCCAAGGCATTCCCAGGCCAGCCGAGAGACATAGTCCCTCCAGTGTGTCCTGGGTCTTCCCCGGGCCTCTTCCCGGTTAGACGTGCCCGGAACACCTCACCAGGGAGGCGTCCAGGAGGCATCCTGATCAGATGCCCGAGCCACCTTATCTGACTCCTCTCGATGCGGAGGAGCAGCGGCTCTACTCTGAGCCCCTCCCGGATGACTGAGCTTCTCACCCTATCTTTAAGGGAAAGCCCAGACACCCTGCGGAGGAAACTCATTTCAGCCGGTTGTATTCGCGATCTCGTTCTTTCGGTCACTACCCATAGTTAATGACCATAGCTGACGGTAGGAACATAGATGTTTTATATTAAAGTCAGCAAACTCTCATGTATTAGAATTTTTGCTTCTAAAATTTAGAAAAAAGATATGATTGGACTGTGTGAGGTAACAGTAAGTAGGAATGCAGAAAGTCTGTTTAGTTGCTTGTTATAATTAATAATATCATAACTCCACAACAACTTTATTATGTAAGCTGCATGCAACTATCCATCTAGTAATTTGTTTGTTATATTAGTTAGTATGAGGCAGTATATGTGAGTTTGAACTTTAAAATACAAAGTTTCAGTTTCAGTCTCAACTTCAGGCTCACTGTATTGCATAAGCTTGTCATTTAACCCACCTGTGCTCAGTTGTATAAAATATATATGTAAATCTAGCCAATTATACACTAATATACAATGCAATAATAATTTTACATTCAAATAAGTTATATTAAGGCAAGCTTTCTTTTTATGTGTAACAAAGGTCAAGTGACATGAAGTGAGCATGTTGTAATATGAGCACTTGTAATCAAAACCTCAACAGTATATTGAGAGAAAAAAATTGTCCTTTTGCTTCACTGCCTATTATGATTATTTTTCACCCTTGACATAGAGGACAGAAGCCACATCCCAGTCCAGAGAGCTCACAGTCCACAGCTGGATTTGTAAATCACCACTATTTTTTTAAAAAAAATGCGTCTTTGGGTAAAAGGACGTAAACTGTTCGGTGCAGGACACCAATCAATTGCAGAGCATATTCACACATATACGTACACACATAGGCCATTATAGAATTGGCACTTAACACCATCTAAATATCTTTAAGATGTGAGAGGTAGTACCAGAGTGCCTGGAGTAAGGCCCATGCAGAAACAGGAAGAATGTGCACAAATCACCAAAGCAGTAGCTGGATCATAATTTAAACCCAATCTACTGCAGGTGTGAAACAGCAGTACTAACAAATGTTCCAATCTGCTATCCCCACACTATACATGTATAACCATATTTACCTTAGATGTTAAGAATAAATTTAGAGCTCCGTCATAAATGACCCTTCTTTCTTGAACCAACCAAATTAACCATATTTTTTAAATGTGCATTTTAAACTTCCACAAGACATTTTCCACTTTATAGGCATGACTATGCAAACAATTGAATAAAAATGAATATGTGAATCTGTGCATTATAAGATCAAAAGTGAAAAGGTAAAAAATAATCTGTTGAGAACTTGTCAACACCCCTTATAACAAATAGTATTGCTATTTCCAGAATTTTATTTGGACTGAATGAAAATGCTGTTTTCTGTTCTTTGCTTTCATACTACACAGTACATTTGCCTATCCCTATTTTTTAATATTGCCTTTCTTTTCTTAAGAACATTTTACACTGAAGTGAGCTCTTGAAAACTAAACTCTTGCTGTTGTGTAAAAGCTTTCCAGAATTATAATTAGATAAGTGAAAGTGAGGGCGGCACAGTGGTAGCGCTGCTGCCTTGCAATTAGGAGACCTGGGTTCAGTTCCCGGGTCCTCCCTGTGTGGAGTTTGCATGTTCTCCCTGTGTCTGTGTGGGTTTCCTCCCACGGTCCAAAGACATGCAGGTTAGGTGCATTGGCATTCCTAAATTGTCCCTAGTGTATGCTTGGGTGTGTGTATGCCCTGTGGTGGTCTGGCACCCTGCCCGGGATTTATTCCTGCCTTGCACCCTGTGCTGGCTGGAATTGGCTCCAGCAGACCCCCATGACCCTGTGTTAGGATATAGCGGGTTGGAAAATGACTGACTGAGTGACTGACTAAGTGAAAGTCTGGATCTTACTCAGCATCTTTTAGCTTCAGAACGTTTTGCCATACTAAGGAAATTTTTTCACCTGAAACTCAAAATACAGTATGCACCTTTTATTTATTTGATTATTTAATTATTTAATTTTGCATTAAGTGAAGTTAAAAAAGCAATGCATATTAAAATAAGGTATTTTTTACAAATAATTGTCTACTCATTACTTGTTACTATTTTTAGTGTGGTTTAAATGTGGCTTTTATTAAAACAATTAACTGCATGGATAAAAAGTCATTTTCCTCTTGAACTACCAGATATTGAGCCACTGTATGGCTGCTAGAGAATGAAAACAAGGATAAAAGACCCTACTTTTTCTATTTCCTCAGAAGCACCCCACTGGACACGCCCAGAACGAATGGAGAAGAGGTTGCATGCTGTGCCTGCTGCTAGCACAGTCCGTTTTCGTTGCCAGGCTGCCGGGAATCCAAATCCTACTATTCAGTGGCTAAAAAATGGCAAGGAATTCCGAGGGGAGCATCGACTTGGAGGCATCAAGGTAGGATTTATCATATTTTTCCTCTGTGGTCAATTAACTTACTAATCATTTTGATAGTCATAGCAGCATAATAATAGCTAAGTGGAAAAAGGGAGATTGTATTGATGACCTCATGCTCATTCTTCAGAGAGGCTGAAAGCAGTACAGTATGTTAAGTGATTTTATCATGTCTGTTGGAAATATATTCTGATTTGCCTTGTATACTGTTTTGTGGTGTTGTGTTCTGTGAAAGATGCTATGTAAAATTAAGATTTCTTGATTCATTGAAAAGATAAAAGTTTAAGAGAGCAAAAGTTAAATTATTATTATTGCAAGAAAAGGGGCCTTTGTTTGGCAACAGTTGTGATTAAGTCCATTCATAGTCTGCTCATTTACATTTACATAGTAATGTATCCCTCCTAAATATTTAAGAAAGCAGCTGATGGTATGAATTTGAAAAATTCCTTTATCATTCTTCTCACCTCTGTTTACTTACATTGTGATGCTAAAAAATTATCCACTCACCACCCCTTTTAACCCTCTATTTAATTTAAGGATACAGTGCAACTGGAGCCTTGCACTGTATGTACTTTTTACTTTGTTTTTGCTGACAGATTTCACAGCTTCAAGTCTACATCAAGGTTAAAACTAAGATTGTTTTTAATCCTTTCTAGATCTCAGCCTTTGGTTTTATGTGAAAAAGCAGCTTTGCTTTTCATAGATCAAAAGGTTGTGTTCAGCAATTGCTAATCAGCTGTATGACTAGAGTTTCTGACAGTGAGAGCCGCCACTTATTGTTTTGGTTTCCTTTAATTCACTTGCTTGTTATGGTATTGCTAACATAGTTTATCTTTTATGTGTGCTATTGAGAGTGACCAGACATAAGTGGTAAAACGAGCAGCTTGCTCATCGCCAATTTGTAATTGTGCATTTTTCATTAAGTGGTTGCTGTGAAAAATATTTAGAATATATCCCTCCTGAATATAATTAGCCTGAAGAAGGGACCTGAGTTGCCTCGAAAGCTTGCATATTGTAATCTTAGTTAGCCCATAAAAGGTGTCATTTTGCTTGGCTTTTCTCTACAATATTTTTTCTAGATAACTTACGTAGAAAACAGTGTGGTTTAATTTTGCCCTTTATTAATTACAGCATACTGAAAGAAGAAACAAATGAAAGACTTCTCTTTTGCTTTTGACAAACTCTATTTGTAAGTCTTGCTTATTTTAATATCTTAAGCAAGGCTGAAAAACTCTGACTTTGGAAAAAAATGTTAATGTTTACAATTGATTTGTAGTATAATCTGTACTGAGAGAAAATTCACCAGCCTTTTACCCACTTTCTGTCTCCTGGGTCCAAAACCCATGTCACCCACTTCAAACTCTAGTGATGAGTAACTTTTAGAAGTGGTTTAGCCCCACTAAAAGATAGTTTATTTGTTTCACGCTTATTTTTCCTTTGTTTATGTCAGTTATTTCATATTCAATAATGCACATTAATTGCATATTTCATGTATTTCACAATGGCAGTGACTAGAAAAGGTGTTGAACCCTAGACCCTATACAGTAACTTGAGACATCAACACCACTTTTCAACTGAAATAATTTAATTCCTTCATCAGTATATTGAGGTTACATTGAAATTACTGTAGTGTTGCTCTAAAGTTTAGTGCAGCAGTGTATTTACATATTGTTCTTGGAAGGTACAAATTCTAAAAACCGTTGTCCTAGCAGAGTTGAGAAAGACTCCTGTCACAGGTCTATAGCTCTGTGTCCATGTAAGGCACTGAACACACATAGTAAAAACTTTCAAAATGACTTTTCAGTGAACTGCCTTCCATTTCACTGAACAAGGGTTAAAAATGTGGAAACTATAATATACTGACTGTAGCACTATTCTTCTTGTCTCAGAAGTTCCAGAGTATGCTGTTAGGTAGCCTGAGGCATTTCACATTTTATAGTAGAAAGATATGTGTTGACAGGTCCCTCAGAGGAATTGCTCACTTTATACTGAAGATATCCCTAAATTAAATCATTATTCAATAGAATTTAAAAAATAGGACCCCTGATTTTATGCGTGAAAACTTTTTTTTTAACAATTTCTGCCAAATTTCATTTACAATCTAAAATATTAATTTATTAAGTTAGACTCAAAAAAGACCTATACAACTTCTGAAAAGAATTTAAAAAACAGGACCTCTGATTTTATATGTGAAAAAGATTTTTTTATCAATTACTGCCAAATTTCATTTACAATCCAAACTATTCAATTGGTAGGTTAGACTCAAAAAATAAAAACATATACCCCTTCTGAAAAGTGGGTACAAAAAAGGCCAATATAAGTAATTTGACTTATATATACAAAGCTTGGCAAATTCTTTATTCCAAGTTGATTTACATGAAAAATGCACTCCTGTATGCCCTGTAAACAAACTATGAATTAAGTAACCCTACAAAACTGAGTTTGATTAAGCTTGCTTGACAGTGGTTGGATGAATTAAATTAAAAAAACTTAAGTTAGGCATAACTTAAAAACTGTATTTAGAAGCAATTGTGCCCAACCCTGTGTTTGCTGAGATTGACAGTCTGGGGTCAAAGCGGGTTTGGGTAGTAAATAAATGGTTTCTATTAGCAGTGTCACATTAAACTTACATGGCAAGTGATTGGTACTTGGTGTCCTTAAATGAGTTTTGGCTATAAGTGGACTGTGTGTTTCACTTTGTTTAATCTGTACCTTAACATATTTAAGATTATTAAGCTTTCAGTCCATATCTAATTCTAGAAAAAAACATATTTAAGTTTACAACAAACATCCAAACCAGCGTGACAGCAGTGCACAATAGGTTTAACATGTTAATGATTTATTTAAATGACTTGCCACACATGCAGTGCAGTGGGAATTTTTACATTTTTGGCATGCTCAATGTAGATGTAGATAATTGATATAGCAATGGCTGGCCTTTAGCCTTAGTTCATCCAGGTCAAAGAAGGACTCATGAGAATAAATTAAAAGCTGAGGTCATCTCCAAAGGATAGGGGTCAAACCATGGCCAGACGTGCAGTACTTTCACTGGCTAATGCCTAGCAGTGACATATTTCAGTAGCGTCCTGAATTTCTGAATTAGAGTAAGTTGTATAGATTAATGAAACAATTAAATAACTGTGATTTAGTATACATGAGACTGTTAACTCTCATGAAAACAAATAAATGATGAAAAAATCAGTATGCAATAATGGAAAATACAGCTGTGTGTACTCAAAACTTAAGTGCCAGTCTGTGATCTGAACATATTTGTACATACTGCTGTTCAAAATTTTATAATGCTTAATCTGGTTGCATTGTATATCTTCTTCCTGAAAGTTTTTTCATTTTTTTTAAATATTTAACTACCAGGCAATTGGTGTTACCAGAGCTAGCTGCCCATCAGTAAATGAAGCATTTGCTTTTGTGCTCAAAGTTCAAAGGTGAAGGTTTTGTTGAGTGGAAGGTCTCAGTCCAGTGATCCTGTAAACAGTTGAAAAACACAGTGACTAAGTAGTTGGGGATATCATACCACAAGAGAGATATAACTTGCCGTTTTGACAGGGGGACTTCCCTTTTTTCCCCTTGTACTCTTTTTGTTAAAGATAATTTAGACTGCTGTTCTTTGTCAGAGCAATGGTAGATGTGTAAGGCTGAAAATATAAAAAAATTAAACTACTGGAAAGGAGAAATTCAGGTGTTATCCCAGTCTGATATGCATTTGTGGTTTGGCTATTTACCTACTTAAGAATAGTTGACATAGTTGATTCAGAAATGATCCAAGAATGGCAATAATAATTAAACCAAAAATGTGACATGGTACTCAGAAGGAATAGGTCACAATTAATCGTACACTAATGGAAATTACAATTACGACTACCTCTATTCACTTATCATGGAAAGTGACAATTAGTGTTTTAGGCAAGCATAGAACCAATCACTAAGTGCGAGTCCACTGGCAAATCAGAGGCACTCATTTCATAGGACGAACTATGTGCTAAGTGTTAAATGCATTTTTTAGAGTCTGATCCCAATTAACATCTTTTAAAAAGTGTGCATGTATTTCTCTTCTGTTTGTAGCAGCATTCAGAAAAAAATTGAAAAGTGAAAGAAATGTAGAACCTAGATCACCTGACACTTTTCAGACATTTAAATACTGAAAAAGGAGAGAATTGTCTGTAATTTGGAAATACTTTATTTTCAAAAATGTACTGTGCAAAACATTAAACCACGTCACATAAACATTTATAGTGCCATTTAAAATTCAACTGTATAGTCCAGTATGAAGAGTGCATGAAAGCAAAGCAAGCAGTACCAAGTTCCAGTAACATTAAGTCCATGACACAGATAACCATTAATTATCTGTTTATGCTAACACATGTCCATATAAAGCATGCTATGAAAAGTAAAATCAGATAACAGTAGTCATCATGTTTTGTTTATCAAAAAACAAAATTTTGATCAAACTGTGCACAGAGGAGGTTTTAAAAAATGATCAACACTTGGTGTAAGAGAAGTCATCCCCTCTGCAATTATTTTTCCGAAGTTACATTACCTTTGTTATTCCCATTGATAAACAAAAATAACAAGTGGTGCTTTATGCAAACATGACTGATTTGTTTTTGAACAGAACCATGGAAGCGCTTGAACATGGTTATATTGATGGGGAATATACGCTGAAAAGCTGATGCTTGTAATGCTGCTTATTTTTTCCGGAAAACAAAGACATAGCTTCTCAAGGACTGAGTGTATTAGCAACATGTATCAATATGTTACTACTGAAATACTTCTTGAGCTTGCAATATACTGTATTCATATAGTTACATTTAATTGCTTTTATATATGAGTACACTATCAGGTTATGTTTACATTAACTTTTAAATTTTACATTACTGTCACTTAAGATTTTACCATGTACTTTAATTATTTACATACACGTGCAACATTTGTTTTCCTAATACCGCAGAACCTCAATTTCACATCCATCCATCCATCCATTTTCCAACCCGCTGAATCCGAACACAGGGTCACGGGGGTCTGCTGGAGCCAATCCCAAACAACACAGGGCACAAGGCAGGAACCAATCCCGGGCAGGGTGCCAACCCACCACAAGACACACACAAATACACCCGCACACCAAGCACACACTAGGGCCAATTTAGAATCGCCAATCCACCTAACCTGCATGTCTTTGGACTGTGGGAGGAAACTGGAGCGCCCGGAGGAAACCCACGCAGACACGGGGAGAACATTTAAACTCCACGCAGAGAGGACCCGGGAAGCGAACCCAATTTAACATTCACATGCTTAAAATTTTCCCTCATTTTGCATTTCTGAATGGTGAATGGTGGTGATGGCTGTTTTTTTAGATGTAACATTTAATTCGAAAAAGGAAAGAAATTTAGAGTTATACTTAAATTTTATTTTAGAAATGTTTATATTGCTAATTTACTGCATTTAAAAACAGTGACACATTTTATAACACGTGTCCTGTATATTTATTGTAAAAAATAAACAAGAAACATTATTTAATGTTACATTTTTCATTTTTCAATTAATCCAGCATTTAACAATTTAATAATAACAATTTTCTAAATGGTTCCCTGCAAAATGGAGGTTCTACTGTGCAGTGTTTAAAAAGAATACAGTATTTGCAGTTGGAAAGACAAGGTGCATTTTTCACTATACTGTAATTGAAATTAATAATTGCAATGGTAATATCAAAAGCAGTAATTTTCTCTTATTAATTTTGTCATAATTATGTACCCCTATTGAAAAGTATTGCTTTTAGTATAATAAACAGCATTGAACTGTGTCCAGTTTGTCTTATTTCAAATTAGTGGCTCTTCCATTTTCAGACCTCATTTTTAGAGTGTCAAAACAGCAATATACACATTAAGGAAAACTGTGAATTAAAAGGGGTTCAATTAACAGTAAATAAACAACTTAAATGTATGCACTAGTTAGGGTGAGGAACAACTCTTTCAGGTTCATTCCCCATCTCACACTGATTTACAACCCATCCATAAGCATTTTTTAACTCTAGAAATATGCCTAAGTTTTGACAAAAAATGTTGCAAAACAGGTGGCATGATGATAGAGCTCTCATAGTTCTAAGGTTCATATCCCAACCTGCTCACTGTCTGTATGGAATTTACACATTCTTCTTGTCTCTACATACTTTTTCGATGGCTGTTATGCCTTATTCTCAAAGCTCAAAAACATACATGGAAGGTTAATTGCTGTCTCAGAATTTCCTAGTCTGGTTGTGTGTGAAACTTACCTCACATCAAGGGCTATCACATTCTTTTGCCTGATTTTATAAAGATGTTTGCTGACTTTCCATAACATGACTTTTTTGTTTTGGTAAAATGAATGAATGAATACACCATTCCTCTGACCAGTTCAATCTCAGTATTTATAGACTATTATCAGAAGCCACCCTAATACTGTAAAATCGCATACATATTCTCTGCAAAACCTACTCTAGCTAACCTGATTGAACAATCTTCAAAATTATATAGCAGGTAAAATTCAGCCTCATCTTTTACTGAAAATAGTAGTGTTAAAGAATGCTGATTGCTAAAAATATGCATGACTAAATTAAAATTCATTATCTTTTAATTTCCAAATCTCAGAGAGTGAGAGTAACCCTAAATAAACCATCAAGTTTCATTGTGTTCCTTAGCTGAATTTGTATTGTCAGGATTTCTAGCTTTTAAACAGCAATAAGCCATTTATCTGCACATTATTCTGCTCGAAAACACATTGCACACTCAACATTGTTTTGCTGTTTAATAGTCCCATTGAACCCTTTTTTTTGTCTATTACAGTGAAAATATTGGTCAGTTTCCAGAACGTGCTGGCTGTTTTCAATAAATTAATATCCTGTTTGGTCAAGTCAGTGGCAGGCTAACCTAGCAGAGGGAATAACATGAATTCAAGGCTTGAAAGAACCTTCAAAGCCTGGTTGTCTAACTACCAGATATGTGCATCAAGGGTCACTTTCTATTTCCTCTTGTATATTTATACAAAACTCTAATAAAGATAATTTTGTATCTGGATCGACGGACATATAATTTATCTAATGAGCTAAGGAAGGTAGTTAGATGCCTTTTCTTCAATTAAAAACATGCTGAGTTTCCCTGATCCAAAAATCCCATCATCCCCTACAAAATACTTCTGCTTCTGCAAAACTTAACCAAAAATAAGCTCATTAACTTTCTGATCCTGTCCGGAATCTTTAATACCATAAACTACCTTTTCCAACACTGCAGTATGTGAAAGCCTATTTATTAGCTGCAGATTATGCCAGTCTGATGTACAACTGTGGTTTAGATACTTAGCTACTTAAAATAAATGACATAAGCGACTCAGAAATGATCCAGGAATGTCAATAATTAAACCAAAAATGTGATGTGGCACCCAGACACAATAGGTCATTAGTGTTAAATGCCTAAATGGAAAATATTACTTATAGTATAATAAATTGCATTTTTCACTTTACACTAATTAGGTACACAATTATATTTGTTAATTCACTCACTAAATTACTTGCTATTTTAGTGAACATTATCCTGGCAGAAAAATAGTGGTCTTAACCATTTGGAGTCTTATTAGTCAATATTCTTTATTCTCTCGGGCAACTTATTCTATCTTTATAAGGATAAGGATAAAAGAAGTCTCATGCAGCACTATGAAATAGTTTTTTCATTGCTCATCATGTTATGCTAAGAATATAGGAATAGTAAAGCAGTGTTAAAAATAGATTGCTTTTATCTGTGTGGAAAATACAGTAAAGTATGACACCTGTCATCTGATCATTATGAATGTATAATAACAACAGGACAAATTTTCTGTTAAGTAGCATTAATATAAATAAGCCTAGCAGCATGAATATTTTTGTAGCAAAAACTCTAGTCACCATACATGATATTTTTAAAAAACGTCTTTGAACTTATGCTCACGTAAAGATAAACACTCTATGGCTGTCAATGTTTAAGAAGTTCTTGTATCCCGAGTTCAAATCTAGGCCAGGAATTGCTTATTGTGATATAATGAGTTGTATGTCCTGTGAACACCTGGTGGTATTGTGTTTTCTGGTCTGAAACCCTAAGTAACTTTGCATTTAATAATGTGCCAAACAGACATCTGCAAAAAAAAACACTTCTTAAACACTCCAAGCTTATACATCATTTTTGTTGTCCAATAAAAAGTTTTATCTGGCTAGTGGCATAGAGTTAAGAAGTTTAGTTCTTTTTGGGATGCGCCAAGTTGTATAGCGCAATGCGTTATTGTAGGAGATGCTTTTTATGGCAAAGATATAGACACAATTCAGTACAACAGAACATAACTTATTTGTTTTAACTGAAGGAGTACAGGCTTATTAAATAACCTTTACTGGTCACACAAAAAGCTAAAAGTACAAGCAGAAAGTACAAAATTGCCGTTGTTACTGTCAGCTGCTGAGTGCTAGATCACACTACCTGATCTTAACTAAATGAACTAAAACAGTGCTCTCAGGCAAAGCAGAGTAAATGTATTTCTACCCTATGATAAACTATTGCCTATGCATGCTAGAGTCCAGAATTTGAAAAAAGAAGTGTTGTCTTTGAATAGGCAGTAAAGAATGTTCTTATGATAGGTATTTGGTCTTTAACTTCCAAGGTCTTTAACATAACAAAACACTTACCAGGAAAATTTTAAAATGAAGTGGTTATTATGTTAGATTCTGAAAGAAAATGTACTAAAGTATATTTACATACCCTCCCCTGTATTATGTTCAGCAAGAAAATAAAAGCAAGCAATCTTAAAAATGTTACAGGCATTATGTCCTAGGTTTGGTCTTGTCTGTTTTATTTGGACTGTTTGTGTCACCCTGTCAAAGCACATGCATTGGTAACAGACAGATTTGTTCCAGGTGATAATAAAGGAAACAAAACCAACAACAATATTTATTTATATAGCACATTTTCATACAAATGATGTAGCTCAAAGTGCTTTACAAGATGAAGAAAGAAAAGTTTATAAAAAATCAAAATATAAACATAAGATTAGGCAAACACTAAATAACAAAGAATAAAGTAAGGTCCGATGGGAAGAAAATGAATGGCTTCCACTAAAGTCATAATGGCAAAGTTATTTATTAAATATTATCAAACATACGTGAGCAAGTCTTTATAACTGGATATTTAACAGAAAAATGATTACATTAACATATTTGGCTGCATTACTATTTCTATTATATGTTTTAAGTTTTTTACTCCTTTAAGTCATCCATCCCTTATGAATCAGACTTGTTCCATTTCTAGGTTATAAATGCAGGAGCCTATCTGGCCATTGTGGGATCAGTCTTGCGTGGCTAAATAAATAGGCAAAGGTGATTACAGCAAAATAAGCTAAGCATATCTCCAGATTAATAACTTTTTAAAACTACATAGGCATTAGAGCTGGCCACCTTTTTGTGGCACTGACACGTCTGTACTCTTTGTGATGTTGCAAACTGATTTAAAGATTTTAGGCTTACATACTCACACATACTTGCTTTGCTGATTTCAGACGTATTCATGATACTAAAGTTATTTCTGACTGTGAACATCCTGGTCAGCCTATAGTGATTCAGGAATACAAAGGTATTTTTTGTCAGTGGACTTGGCTGTTTGCTCTGTAGTACACTGCAGTATTGTTCAGAAAAGTAATTAACTCATTTTATAGAAAGTATATCATGAAACATCAATATGCATCAGAAAGTGGAATAACAAAACAGGAAGAAACAATGTAGCAAGGAAAAAAGATTTTTTTTTTTTTTTTTTTTTACTATTTTTCAGCTGTTAGCACCTGATGAACAATGTGTCAAAAGCACACATGGAAACAAAAGCTGGGTCTGTATTTTGTAGTAGTGATGACATAAAAACACACTGTTATCAAATGCATCTGACGAAAGGTTGTACAGGGCACAAAGGGCTCATTCACACCTAAGCATTTTTCTAGCATTTTAATGCTACAGCAGAATGCTCCAAAACCTCTTGTAAATTTATTTGCCATTGTTTTCAATGACACTGTTCATATCTAAGCATTTTAGCAGGGAGCAGTTTAGAAAACCCCTATCAGCAGCAGTTTTCATGCAGTTTTAGCCAAATGCTTTTTCCATTGCAATGAATGGTAACACTTGTAAAACACTGATAAAATAAGTGTTTTTGCATTGTGGGATGAGCCGGGAGTGAAGCAGGAAGCCTTTAAACTATGCAGGGAAAAAACATGTTACGCCCCTAGAACATTGTGAGGACTGATTTCTTCATTGATCTAATCAAGCAGCACGCTTTGCTACATGACACAGGTTTAACTGTACTTTTTTAGCAACAGAGCTAAAAGAAATCAAGTCTGGAACCATATTACTATCAAACTTTTAGAAAACTTTAGTAGGCTTTGTCTGCATTACAAAAACAGCAAAAATAATGAGAGAGATGTGAATCTTTTAATATGTTTAAAAAATTCTACATAAATTTAAAAATTATAATATATCTTTACATAATTCTATACAGCCCTAAGCAGAAATGTGACAACAGCTTAGTATGATTTAACATTAAAAAATCTAAACTGAATGGACAATAACATCATAAAGAAACTATCACATATTATTATACTTTTGTGCTTATTGACATCAGTGTGTAATCCCAGAATTTTTCAGGATGTTGCCCTAGTTCTTCATAGATAATCCAGATTTGTCCCTTTTCTGCAGAACAGGGTAAACACAATATCTGTGCACGTGATGCTGACGATGCCTCCTTTTCCGTACTGTGATCATAAGGATTAAAAGCACTAAAGTCATAGAAGACATTTTGGAGTAACCATTTTTGGAGTAACACATTTGGAGTAACCAAAATGTCTTCACAATGCTAGAACACTCTACAACCCACAAAATGGTGACAGAAAATGATGTCAATCATATTTTCCTTGCAATATGCTTCTTTGAAAGCACTTGAAAATGCCTGAAAACCCCTTGCAAGAGTTGAAAAATGCAAAACTTTGAAAGTAAACAACACTATATACAAGTGTGAATGGGCCCTTACAGTAAATGCCAAAAACTACTTGCATTCCCTGAGGTTATAACTCACTGGCATTTAACAAGTTCTGCAACACTAGTGACTGCTTGGCTCTGCAAATACATGTTGTGATAAAATGGTCGGCAGTTTAGTTCAAAAGAAATAAAAAGGGTTTGAACTGTGTTTATTATTGCTGTGTGTGTCATAGTGTATGAGACCAGTAAGAAACAAGTACTGTATAAGTAAAGGTAAGTAAGTAAGCTAATATAAGCAGCCTAGCTAAATATTGGTCTATAATAGATATAGTTCATCCATCCATCCATCCATCCATCCATCCATCCATCCATCCAGCTTATATCCTAACTACAAGGTCATGGGGGTCTGCTGGAGCTAATCCCAGCCAACACAGGGCACAAGGCAGGAAACAAACCCCAGGCAGGGCGCCAGCCCACCACAGGGCACACACACACCCACACACCAGGAACAATTTAGAATCGCCAATGCACCTAACCTGCATGTCTTTGGAATGTGGGAGGAAACCGGAGTACCCAGAGAAAACCCATGAAGACACGGGGAGAACATGCAAACTCCACATAGGGAGAACCTGGGAAGCGAACCTGGGTCTCCTAACTGTGAGGCAGCAACGCTACCCACTGCGCCACCCAGATATAGTTCAATCAAATGATAATAATGATGAAATTGTAGGTGTTGATTATATTCATTTTACTAAAATAACCAGAACACGAGTCTGTGATTCTGACTGTTTTTTGATGGTTGTATGATTGGAATTCCAGTCCATTAACTGTTAAATTATGGTAAATTTCCTAACTACAGTAGGAGTTCTTAAACTCAGTCCTAATGACTCCATGTGGCTACAAGTTTTTGTTCCCAACAGTTTCACAGCACTGAATGCTGAAAGGCTGTAGTTGGTTTAGTTTCAGATCCACTAACATCCACAATAGTAAATAATGGAGGGTAAAACCTGTAAAACCTATCTTTAAAAATAAATAACACTAAATATTCCCCATGTAACATACATAAATAGTTGGTACATTCGAATTAAAATGTACCAGACTTAGTTTTATTTCTGCATTGCCCCAAAACAGAAAAACTGAGAAAGCACAGCTTGCTTCATTCAAATTAAAAAACAGAACTTGGTAAGCAGCAGCCACATTTGGTCCCCAGGACTTAGTTTGAGACACTATATTTTTAAATCTTATTTAACATTGTTTGGTTACAGTTTCCTTTTTTGAGTCTGGTGAAATCAATTCTATTTTTTGGTAAAATAATAGAGCCCTAATAAAGTCTATGCATAGAACTCCATGACCTCTAAATTTGCCACTGGTTCTAGCCTGCTTTGAGTATATGAAATGTTATGTTTGTCCCTCAATAAAAGTTTGACACTCATGCCCTGTAATGTCACAAACTTGCTTAACTACAGCGAATGGGAATACAAATATTGGAGTACTGTTTGTGATGAATTCTTCTTGGTTTTATTTATGACAGCTGAGGCATCAACAGTGGAGCCTAGTAATGGAGAGTGTGGTCCCATCAGACCGAGGCAACTATACTTGTGTTGTGGAGAACAAGTATGGCCAAATCAGTCACACATATCAACTGGATGTCTTGGGTGAGTAATTTCAGTTTCAATTCAGATTTCTATCTATCTATCTATCTATCTATCTATCTATCTATCTATCTATCTATCTATCTATCTATCTATCTATCTATCTATCTATCTATCTATGCCTGTCTGTCTGTCTGTCTCTAATACATCTGTCTGACCACCTATTAACAAAAAAAATTTACGTTTCTTTTGTAGAGAGGTCACCTCACAGGCCTATCCTCTATGCAGGGCTACCTGCAAACCAGACAGTCGTTTTGGGTAGCAATGTGGAATTTCACTGCAAAGTGTACAGTGATGCCCAGCCACACATTCAGTGGCTTAAACACATTGAAGTCAACGGTAGCAAGACTGGTCCTGATGGAGCCCCCTATGTCACTGTCCTCAAGGTATGTTGCAAGCCACACCCATCCTTTGTTTTTACTGTTTTCTTCCAGTAGATTTCTTCTAGGATACCTTGTCTGGGATATTTTAATTTTAATGTGCATTCTTTGTCATCCACTCTCGGTTAAAACTTTGTAATCAAACATGATTAAGTGATGCTCAGGTTCTTAATGTACTATGAAAATAAAACAAGTGATCATTTCACTAATGTACAAGGCATTTCCAGCTTTTTCAAAGGTGTCTGTTTTCACTCCAAGACTCAACAAGGGTTAGTATCAAGGAGTGCTATAGCAATAGAGAACAACAAAGTGCTTTAAATTGCCTCAATAACACTTTTTAAACATGGATATAAAAGTACTGTAAATACATGTTCTTTTGACCTCCCTGAAATAGGAGTGATAGTTTATGCAGACCCCACAACCACTGCTGGAAAATTAGTTTTCAGATGTCTGTCACGATCTAAGGCTATGGTCTCTCCATCTTATTCTAATGGACAGATCCCTTTTGCCTAAAATGTAAACAAAGTGCCTCAAGACTGCCCAGGCTGAGCACTGTTGCCATGACAACATGCACTGTAACACTGTTTGTTTAGCACCTCCATTCAGTGTGGTGAGAGCACTTGCACTTTTTGCATGCATAAGCATTCCTTCAAAATGACAAACTGGTCTGTGAGATTATTTGAAATGATCTGTCTTCTTCAAGGAGCATTTTTAAAGGACTGGGTGGAAAGCACCCACTCATACAGATAGAATGGTGCTGTTTAGGTTTACCTCTGGAAACATGAGTTTTAAGTATAAGATTACAGTTTTAGTATTCACCACCTATGGGAGGGGCCAAGGAGGTCGGGTGCAGTGTGAGTTGGGTGGCGGCCGAAGGCGGGGACCTTGGCGGTCCGATCCTCGGCTACACAAGCTGGCTCTTGGGATGTGGAATGTCACCTCTCTGAAGGGGAAGGAGCCTGAGCTTGTGTGCGAGGTTGAGAGGTTCCGACTAGATATAGTCGGGCTCACCTCAACGCACAGCTTGGACTCTGGAACCAATCTCCTTGAGAGGGGCTGGACTCTGTACCACTCTGGAGTTGCTCCCGGTGAGAGGCGCCGAGCGGGTGTGGGCATACTTATTGCCCCCCGACTTGGAGCCTGTACATTGGGGTTTACCCTGGTGGACGAGAGGGTAGCCTCCCTCCGCCTTCGGGTGGGGGGACGGGTCCTAACTGTTTGTGCATATGCACCGAACAGCTGTTTGTAGTACCCGCCCTTTTTGGAGTCCCTGGAGGGGGTGCTAGAGGGCATACCTTCTGGGGACTCCCTCGTTCTGCTGGGAGACTTCAGTGCTCACATGGGCAATGACAGTGAGACCTGGAAGGGCGTGATTGGGAGGAATGGCCTCCCCGATCTGAACCCGAGTGGTGTTTTGTTATTGGACTTCTGTGCTCGTCACAGATTGTCCAAAACAAACACCATGTTCAAGCATAGGGGTGTTCATATGTGCACTTGGCACCAGGACACCCTAGGCCTCAGTTCGATGATCGACTTTGTGGTCGTGTCGTCGGACTTGCGGCCACATGTCTTGGTCACTCGGGTGAAGAGAGGGGCGGAGCTGTCAACTGATCACCACCTGGTGGTGAGTTGGCTTCGATGGTGGGGGAGGATGCCGGTCAGGCGTGGTAGGCCCAAACGTGTTGTGAGGGTCTGCTGGGAACGTCTGGCAGAGCTCCCTGTCAGAAGTAGCTTCAACTCCCACCTCCGGCAGAACTTCGACCATGTCCCGAGGGAGGTGGGGGACATTGAGTCCGAATGGGCCATGTTCCCTGCCTCTATTGTTGAGGCGGCTGACCGGAGCTGTGGCTGTAAGGTGGTCGGTGCCTGTCGTGGCGGCAATCCCCGAACCCGTTGGTGGACACCGGTGGTGAGGGATGCTGTCAAGCTGAAGAAAGAGTCCTACCAGTCCCTTTTGTCCTGTGGGACCCTGGAGGCAGCTAATAGGTACCGGCAGACCAAGCGGAATGCGGCTTCGGTGGTTGCTGAGGCAAAAACTTGGGCATGGGAAGAGTTTGGGGAGGCCATGAAGAACGACTTTCGGACGGCTTCGAGGAGATTCTGGTCCACCGTCCGGCGTCTCAGGAGGGGGAAGCAGTGTAGTGTCAACACTGTATATGGTGGGGATGGTGCGCTGCTGACCTCGACTCGGGATGTTGTGGGTCGGTGGGGGGAGTACTTCGAAGACCTCCTCAATCCCACTAACATGCCTTCCAATGAGGAAGCAGAGTCTGGGGACTTGGAGGTGGGCTCCCCCATCTCTGGGACTGAGGTCACTGAGGTGGTCAGAAAACTCCTTGGTGGCAGGGCCCCGGGGGTGGATGAGATACGCCCGGAGTTCCTCAAGGCTCTGGGTGTTGTAGGGCTGTCTTGGTTGGCACATCTCTGCAACATCGCATGGACATCAGGGACAGTGCCTCTGGATTGGCAGACCGGGGTGGTGGTCCCCCTCTTTAAGAAGGGGGACCGGAGGGAGTGTTCCAACTACAGAGGGATCACACTCCTCAGCCTCCCTGGAAAAGTCTATTCGGGGGTTCTGGAGAGGAAGGTCCGTCGGATAGTCGAACCTCGGATTCAGGAGGAACAGTGTGGTTTTCGTCCTGGTCACGGAACAGTGGACCAGCTCTACACCCTTAGCAGAGTCCTGGAGGGTGCATGGGAGTTCCCCCAACCAATCTACATGTGTTTTGTGGACTTGGAAAAGGAGTTTGACCGTGTCCCTCGGGGAATCCTGTGGGGGGTGCTCCGGGAGTATGGGGTACCGGACCCCCTGATAAGGGCTGTTCAGTCCCTGTACAACCAGTGTCAGAGCTTGGTCCGCATTGCCGGCAGTAAGTCGAACCCGTTTCCAGTGAGAATTGGACTCCGCCAGGGCTGCCCTTTGTCACCGATTCTGTTCATAACTTTTATTGACAGAATTTCTAGGCGCAGCCAGGGTGTTGAGGGGGTCCGGTTTTTGTGGACTCAGGATTGGGTCACTGTTTTTTGCAGATGATGTTGTCCTGTTTGCTTCATCAGGCCATGATCTTCAGCTCTGTCTGGATCGGTTCACAGCTGAGTGTGAAGCGGCTGGGATGGGAATCAGCACCTCCAAATCCGAGACCATGGTCCCCAGCCGGAAAAGGGTGGAGGGCCCTCTCAGGGTTGGGAGCGAGATCCTGCCTCCAGTGGAGGAGTTCAAGTATCTCGGGGTCTTGTTCACGAGATACAGTCGATCTGTGTTCCTACCCTCACCTATGGTCATGAGCTATGGGTAGTGACCAAAAGAACGAGATCGCGAATACAAGCGGCTGAAATGAGTTTCCTCCGCAGGGTGTCTGGGCTATCCCTTAAAGATAGGGTGAGAAGCTCAGTCATCCGGGAGGGGCTCAGAGTAGAGCCGCTGCTCCTCCGCATCGAGAGGAGTCAGATGAGGTGGCTTGGGCATCTGATCTGGATGCCTCCCTGGTGAGGTGTTCCGGGCACGTCCAACCGGGAGGAGGCCCCGGGGAAGACCCAGGACATGCTGGAGGGACTATGTCTCCCGGCTGGCCTGGGAACGCCTCGGGATTCTCCCGGAAGAGCTAGAAGAAGTGGCCAGGGAGAGGGAAGTCTGGGTATCTCTGCTCAAACTGCTGCCCCCGCGACCCGACCTCGGATAAGTGGAAGAGGATGGATGGATGGATGGAGATTGCAGTTTTATTTTTTTTGCTCTCACTTTGTTTGAAATATATTAAACGGCTTGGTCTAAGAATCTAAGGAGAAGTTTGTGCTTTAAGCAGAAAAAAGATTAACAGTGATCACTATTATATCAACATTGTTAATATTTCTAATTTAACTACATTAAAGATATGTGTAAAAGTTGCCTCAAAAGTTATCTAATTATTTTCATTGTAATGCAAATTATGTTGGGTGAATTTTATTTCTTTAAATTGCATTTTAAATGAGACCACTGATAATGACTTTTTTAATTATAATAATATTTCTTTACGTTTATGTAGTGCTATTCTCAGTACTCAGAGCTCTCTCCACACAGGGAGGACTCACATCACATGGGTGGCCCAGAATGAAAAGATGTGCATAATTTCAATAATAACAAATTCTAAAACCTCAAATTATCAAAAATGTATTGTGTAAAATCTTTGCAAATCTATTTCAGAAATGGGAGGAATTTCACAATTTGTAAGTTATAGAGTAAGAAGGTTACACACAGTTTAACAATGATTTGGATTCATTTTGGTGACACAGTAGCCCAGTGGACTGAGTTGCCATTGCACAGCACTTCTGTTCCCAGCTGAAACACTTTTTGCATGGAATATGCATGCTCTCCCCATGCTCACTTAAATTTTTACAGGCATTTCAGCTTCCTCTAACAATGCCTCAGGCATGCCAGGAGACCAGTCAGGCTGGTAGGAGTAGCTATGTCCCATATTACTGTTACGTCCACTGTTGTGGAGTTTTTTTTTTGCCTTGTAAATAGTCCATTGGAATTCCTACATTTACCTCTCCAAGTCAGATCTTAAAAGTAAATAAATAAAAGTTGAAAGCATGCAGTTTAGAAAAGAAATAAATATGTTCAAATGTGCTGTACGTAGTATGGTGATTTTTAAACTATGTCCTTGTCTAAAGGATAGTAGCTATTTGGTAAGATTCCTTCCTTTATTAAAAAACACTGTTTCTTCGTTTACTGGTCTGTGCTTTAAAGCTGCAGCACCATAAGGAGAGAACCTTTTGCACGTGCCAGCAATTGGAATGCTTTATAACAGAGGTTTCTTTAATCACAGTGCTTGGAATAGATTTTTACAACTCACAACAAGTCAGATGGTTTGATTGTGCAGATCTCACAACCCCTTGAACGGCCATTCCACCCAGTGTGCTTATGTTATCATGTCACATGAGTGATGCCTCCAGTAAGGGAAGTTTCTGTGGTGCAGTGCTAAAAGTTTTAAGAGTTTTCTTTTGTTCATGTGGAGATGCTCTTGTGTCTCTTGCAATATGATTTAAGCATTGTGTGTAGCTCAAGTCTTCTGTCTGAAGAAGATACTTTCTACTGTTGCTACATGATGCTGATCAGAGCATAGTTTTCCCAATGTTCCCTGAAGTCCACAATGACCCAAAATTTGCATGGCATAAGTTAAAAGTGAGTATAACTTGGAGTGAAGGCAATGAAGTTGTAAAGCAGGCCTTAATATTAGGTGTGACTATTTCTGCCAGGTAGAAGCAGAAGTAATTTTAGAACATTTGCTTCACAAAACCTGTTAGCAGAGTCTTACAGAAAGTTATCCAGTTCTACCCTTTATACAGGGATGAATAACATTGAATTTTTAGGATTTTTTACTCTAAAATGTGTACTTATTTGAACCCAAATTTTTTCCAATCTACAATAGGTGTGCTTGATCAACAAATATGTTACATGACAAAATGGAATAAAATTCAAAAGCTTTTCTATTCTTTCCTTCTTATATTTTTAAAATCTAATCATCATTTTTTAAGTAATATGAAGTAATTCTGACAGCAATGAGTGAAATCCTGAAAGGGATGAAAGTCCAGTTCACATTTTCACCCTGGAACAATTCTAATTAACCATTCTGACAACAGCATTTCTTATTGCTGTGGCAGGAAGTCAGAATTACAGTGGGGGAAAATGCAAATCTCAGAACATGCAAATTCCATACAGAAGGCTTCTCAATCAAGAAGTAAACCAGTGTGCACAAGCCAATGAGGTGGCAAGAACTATCCTCATGGCTACTTTACTTTTTTTTAAGTGCATTTCAAAATATTTTTTGATACACTGCTTTACAACCTTTTTTTCGTCCTTGAAGAAGAAGAATTAACCAGATGTTGCAGTTATCTCAAAGTTAATTTGAATAATATGTTTATTCAGTGTAAACTTTTTTTTTTAATTTTTGTCTCAAAAATCTTTAGTTAATTTATTTTAATGTGACTGCGTGAGTTTAAGTTAGAGTGGTTCATAAGAAAATCAGGCTTGATTTCCTCTTTTAAAGCAAAGCAAAAACATCTGGTTGGAAATAAGCATGAAGCCTTGGTGGCAGCATCGAGAGAAGCCATTAACAGTCAGAAATTCATTTAACTCAGATGCACTGCTTAATCTGGTAGAGAAGTGTCTCCCAAAATGCTATGGAAAAAATGACTACCAATTCACAAAGGGCAAAGTCAGTGGGAGAGACAGACCACTGACTACTCATATTGTGTCTCTGCGTTCTATTTTAGACTGCCAGCTAATTGAAACAACATTTGCCTTGGAGGTTTTATGAAAGCAGATCTCTGCAACTTATGACGTTTCTTGTGCAGTGCAGAAAAATACAAGAAGCAGGGTGTTCCTTACATGGAAGATTCTTGGCTGCCCTTGTGGCTTTTCAATCATGCAACCAACCTCCCCCCCCCCCCCCCCCACCATCTCCTTTTAAAATAAATGAAGAGGATTTTTTCTGCAATATTAAATGATGTGGGAGGTGAGGTGCGGTGACTTGATGTATAATGTATATCTATTCAATTTGATTAATATCAATTTTACTACTGCCTTAATGTTAAAGAATATTTGTCATAAAGGGTTTGTGACAAAATCTCCACAGAGGAGAGCTGTCTTTGGTAAGCAAAGATGCTGTCTCCTGGTTGCCAGTTAGCAGGAAGAGGTTTAAGCTTCTATGTGCAAACCTTTCAGGAAGTGCACTTTTTATTCATTGAAATATCTGTCTGTTTTCTGCAGTCCTGGATAAGTAAAAATGCCGAAGCTGATGCTAAACTAACTCTGTACAATGTAACAGAGCAAGATGGGGGAGAATATCTCTGTAGAGCCTCCAATTTCATAGGCTCGGCTGAAAAGCCCTTCTGGCTTCAAATTCACAACCCTAAACCAGGTAAAATCTAGAACTCTGTCCCAGTTCCTCATGCACACAGCCTGTAAGCCAGGAGAACTCTAGCACCTACTGCACCTAATTCTACACTCTCTAAATGAGCAATGCTTCTTCATCTTGGCATAAAAGACCTATTTGCATGAATATGGTGCGGTGTTGGGAGGGGGTCAGTATTCCCTCAGTAACAGAAATTTCTACTGCTTTTTGCTTATAATATGCCTTTATCATTGCTTTTTGCAGCTTTTGCTTTCCTTCAAACAAGGACTGTGCAGAAACATGTCTGACTGATTGCCTTTCAGTCATTAACTGCACTTGTCTATATGGTGGCTGCTTCTTAGATGCATTCTACAGCAAATGTACACAGCACTCTCAGTGACACAGCCTCTGCTGAACATATCAACTCTCCTATATATAATGGCACTAAAACTGCAGTCTAGAAACTCAGTACCCAAAAATCAAGCCCCATCCGGTGATGTGTATTGAGGCCACACTTTCTAATTTTCAAATGCTGAACAAAAAATCAAGTGAAAAAATTTAGTTACATGTAGCTCTTTAAAATATACTGGAGAAATTCGGATTTGGTAGAGATTAGCATGACAAGAGCAGGCACTTGTCAAGATTGCCAGTGCAGTGCCAGCCTCAGTTGAGATCAATTAACCTCTCTGTATTACAAATCTAAAAATCTCTATGGATATTGAAACTATTGGTGCCTTTGATTATTGTTTACTATAGAAAAAAAAATACATATATATATATATTTAAATATGGCCTGTTTATTAGATTAATGTTTTATTTATTACCACATGTCACTGAATAGTGCACAGATGTTCAGGGCACATAAATATAATTTCACATTAAAGTCCTTTAACTTTCCTTAAATATAACACCTTTTGAAAATGAACACCATTCCAAGCCACTATATAGAAATAATTTAATGCACAAGCTAGGAACATTAATCTATGCAGTATCATGATGGAAAAAATAGTGTACCAAAAGGTGGTTTACTAGAAGGCTGCACAGTTGTCAACTTTAATTGGATTTTGTGGCTTTAAAGTCAATCATTTATATATTTCTTACATTCATGGTATTCATATTACTTGTGCAAACTGGCCTTAAGCCCCTTTTAGTTCTAATGGTGGTCTACATATCCATCTTAACAAAAACAAAAAATTGACAGATTTTGGCTGTCCTTTAAAAAAGACCGGGAACATAATACAAAATTATAAATATTTTGATTCTCCCCGGTATTAAATTTAGAAGTTGCTGTATTGTTCTCCTTGATCTAAAAAAAAATGTAATCTTGTTATTTAAAGCAGTTTACTTTTTAGACACAGTATATTTATTGTATGTCACTGTTGCTGGAGAATGCCATCCCTAAAATAATTGCTTTGATATGCCCTCTTCTATCTTCCTTTATTTTTTTGTCTCTTTTGCTTTTTTGGTCTAACATTCCTATCAATGCTGCTGCACACTATTTCCTCATTTTTGCTTTCAGCTTGCATGTTTTGTGATGGGACAGAGTGAAAAAAACATGCCTGGTGAAGGGATCTTTTGCTGCAATGCAGGTGTCGTGGAACAGGTGTTTGTGCTTAAAGTTGCCATGACATATTGGAGAAAGGGTTTTCTGCATATGGAAGTCTGCTTCACTTCTGCCTGGTGTTTTTTGGGGGGTTTGTTCTGGTGGTTTGTTGGCTAAGGGTGGTGTCTTTTCTAAGAAGCAGCTTATATTTCTTTCCTGTCTCTTCCCCCCTATCTGTACCTTTCTGCCCTTCTCCCAGACGGCAGGTATTAACACAACGGATAAAGAGCTAGAAATTCTGTATCTTCCGAATGTAACTTTTGAGGATGCTGGGGAGTACACCTGTTTGGCTGGGAATTCTATTGGGCACACGTATCATTCTGCATGGCTGACCGTGTTACCAGGTACTTGTTCTCAGCTTCTTTGTGACTTACCTTTGAAAAGATGCTTAGCTGATTGCTTGTTCTTTTTTTTGTTCATGTTCGCTTTCTGCTTGGTTTACATTTGGTTGGAAAAAATGTTTAGAGATTCTCTTTACTTGCAATGGCACAGTCTGTTTCCTATTATTACACTTAAGAGAATTTTATTTGTGTGACACTTTTGCCATAAATGAAAAATTTATTTATAATGCCGTGGGTCATTTTTTTCTTAAAGCAGGAGTCCAATTTTGTAACTAAATTAAGCTCCAAAAAAGTTTTGAAGACGCTTTGCAATCTTGATAATGGTTTTCTTTTCTTTTTCTAAGTTCAGAACTAATGGTCACCCAAATAGTTTCTTTTTAATAAGCTAATCTGATGCTTCTCTGCCTTACTAGAATCCCACACATTGCTGTGAATAATGATTGATGAAAGCTGCATCCTTGTTTTTATCCAGCAGCATTATGTTCTGGCTCATAAAGCTAATATTTCTGCTGAGGTGCACAGGATGATCTGTCTAGGGCCACTTGTGTAACCATAGAAGGAAAGCATTTCTGCTGTATGATTTTTCATAGACTACCCAGAATTCAACTAGTATGATACAGCACTGTCACCCAATAATAAAGTGAACATCCACATTCTACAAGCTATTTCTATATATTATTTCAATCTACAAGTTCCACAGTTACTTTCCGTACAAACCAATATGTTCTTCTGTAACCTTATGAATAACTGTTTATGATATCAACTTAGAGTACTCACTTGCACACAGGAGTAATAACAAATGCCAGGTTGCCAACTGGGTAGCAAAATAGTTAAAACAGCTCCATGAACCAAGTTGTAATCCCTGCCCTGTCATTGATGTGGGATATGCGCATTCTCCCTATGGCTTTTCTTTGGATAGTACTTCCTTCTGTCTCACAAACACATACTTATTAAGTTAATGTGAGTGCCCAATTATTAGCATACATGGTATGAACAGGCAACCATTCAATATTGGTTTCATTGTTGCTGGCATAGGTTATGGCTTCCTGTGATAATGAAAGATTATCTAGAAAATAAATAAACATGAAAAAACAAAAATAAAGTAGATGTTCATTAGTCATAATTTTATGCATATTATGATTATTTTTTAGCCACTTGTGGATGTTGACGAGACTTATTTATATTAAAATATTAACATAATGTTAATTGTAAGTCACAGCAGCATCTCCAGTCATTATCCAGTTTCTTCTATTTGCTATTGTGTAAAAGCAGTAGAATCTCTCATTCATTTTGGCCTTAACCCTTTCGATCATTTCAAAATAGTTGAACATTGCATTTTTGGGAGAAGGGTGAGAGTGCCAACATGTTTATATAACTGTTATGCCCTAACCACCTCCCCAAGACTCTATACTGAACAGCCTTTTACATTGCATATTCAGTATGAATACTCCAAGTAACTCATAACAACCAACTTAAGCCTTTAATCAAGCAGTATCTTCATTATTGCCTAAGAGAATGCATCCCTACAAAGATCGTAAAATATCTTCATAACCTGATTATATTTCAGCACATAGTGAATCTTTAAACTAATTTATTGTTTCATTTCTACAGCTTAGTGTCACATGTGTATCGAGTGTCTCTAAAACATTGGCCTCAAGGCAACAAAAAATTGTTTTTGGTAGTCATCAGAGACCACAAAACACATTTTTCAAGCTTCTTTTCCAGTCGTGTCAACTTTTTGAGTTTTGAGTAATGTTACTTTACAGTGTTACTTGCATGTAGTTTTTACTAAAATGTAAGTACCAATGAAATAAATATTTCAATATCTTCAGTGCAAAGTCGAATAGGCACACACTGTAGATATACTGAATGGTGTCAGTCAGCTACCACTGTTTCTTCAAAAACACTTAGAGTAGGATTTTCTTGTGTACACTGTGTCTTGATTGTCGCCATACAACATCCAGGAGAAGTCGGCCATCATACTCTCATTCTAGAAACCCTGATGTCCTGGTGAAAACATTCTCCTTGCTTGTCCCTCACCATACCAAGATTTTCAGGAAAAAACTCAGGATTAGCTATATTACAAAAACTAGATGTGCTAGAGGAAACTAGACAGACTTGAAATCAGCATGAAAAACACAACAAAACCCACATAAAATTATCTCTGATGAAAATGACCTGTTGACCTGTGAATTATTCCAGTTACACGCATAATGTATAAAATAAATGTGTTGTTCCCTTCCTTTCTTGAGACAACTGTCTGATTGCTCCAGTGTCTGACCCTGTGTTGTTTAGATGAATAGGAATGGTAATATGAGTAATGCTTCTGTCCCTGTTTTCAATAGTTTTGTAGAATTATACCTGACAGTCATTTGTGAACTTTGCTATATTCCCATTGCCCTGAGAGTTTTTTATTCCCAACTGTGAAGTCCAAAATTGCGTTTAGACAACTCAGCACCTCAACAGTTCAGCAGAGTGCAAGGCTGACTGCAGTGCTACCAGTTATATTGTTTAAATTCACGTGCATAGAAGAAAGGGATGAAAAATTGAACTCCTGCTTTAACACTTCAGAAGTACACTTTTAATTCAACCACATGGTCCCATCTGATTAGCGCTTAAATATTAACATTTGTCATATGTATATATTCATCAAAGAAGAAAATTAACGCCATATTTAAGAAAGCAATGTGGCAGTTTAATGTCTGTTATTGTTATGAGAACACTCAATTTCCAAAGTCATGTCTCATTACAGATTTGAACAGGCTGAGGCGTTCACAGCTAGAAAGTTGAAAACTGTAATGTCATTTGAGCATGTGCTAGTATGTTAGGAATTTAAGACCTGAAAACCTGTTAGATCTTTCTATCCTTTCTTCAATGTTATCGTTTAAGTAATAAAGCCATGGAGCTTGCCAACAATGAACACTGAAGCTTTTAGCTCATTGTGAGTCATTGATCCTATTTAACTTCTGGTAATTGCTGTGGCTTGCCCCCTTATATACTCAGTCACAGAGCATTTTGGCAATGTGGACATGGTTTATTACATCTGTATGTTGTGAAGTCTGGGCAGATGAATAGAAACCAAGAGTGCTTTGAAAAAAATTTAAAAACATACTTAAAATGCCCTTTAAATCAGCACCAGAAATATGAGTTGAGATTTTTTTTAAATTTGAGAACATGACAAACGAAATAAAAAGTTTTTCACCTTTTAGAAATTTTAAAATGTAAGCATTCTATTAAATGCACCAGTCCCAAATATTTGAGTTGTGGCATTTCTCAATAAATCTAAAACCACAGGCCAAGTGATAAACATCCCATATGGCAACAGCTCAACTTTCACCATTTATTACTCACAAATAACAGTATATCAGTTGGGACCTTGTTCAAGCACAGCCAAAAGTTAAAACCGAAAACAATTTTACAGTGCATTGCTGTTGGTATTCTTTTTTTAACAACCAGGTGATAGCTTGCTTAAAACTGAAAGGAAAATTGCTGAAAAGAAGTTATTTTTAAAAGGACTGTTGTGCCATATTTCAGTTTCCTTCTATTTTCCCTTAACTTCTATCAAAGTTTTTACTAACAATAAATAACATCCTTTTATGGTATAATGTATAATTCAGAGAAAAATAAAATGAGGGCATAGTGTTTAATAGGCTTCTTGCAAAATGTGGCTTTATTGTTTGTAACTGATTATTAAAGGAAAAATATACTGCTATATCCCAAAGTTTCCTCTGTTTAACTTTTATCATCTCAGGTGAACTCATTGACTGTATACTGTATACATTGTTGCAGCAGCATTATTCCATCTGGAAAATAAAGCTGCTTTCTTCCACAAAAAGTTCTTGTCACATTCCTCATTAAAGGAAGCCAGAAGCCAATCCCAATGCCAAATTTAAAGCATGAACTACATTAACTTATGTTTTTTTTTTTCTACTGCATCAAAGTAGGTAGATTTGTATTTTATTCGTGTAGTGTCAGAAAAGTTCCAAGTGAGCATTTATGAGCCACAGAGATGAACTCTCACTTCCCAATAAGGCAATTTGTACATGGCATATGCGTCCCTGACTGGATGAATAGTGGAAATGATTGAAAGCCCTTAAATTATAAAGACTGCTATGGTTTATTTTGCTTTTTTGTCCCATCAAAGTTCCATATCAGTAAAAAAAAATTACAGTAGATTCTTTAGATGGTTTATTTATTTAATTGCTATGTTTATATCAAAATCAAAGGCTGTGATCAAAGATAGATCATTATTAGTGCACATACAACATATTTTGCCAGGAGCCTGGTGACCATGGTTGTCAGCACACAGTTTACCAAATAATACAGTCATTTTTAAGTGTTGCTTTTAATGACTATGGAGTACCCTGTCCAGATTGACAGCAAATCACATCGAACATTTCCATTTACGAAAAGGCCTCTAAGTAGAACTGGAGCTTTGGATCAGGAAAATTATTAATTACTGAGCATTTCACCATAGCAAAAAGCTACTATTGAGCAGTAACCCCACTATGTGCAACTTTGACCAACATTATGTATGCACTGTGGATACCTATAATTAAATAATTGATAATTATAATTGAGGAATAGAGTTGCGATATCCACTATGAGCACAAGGAGGATTTGTGACTCTGCATATCTGTTCTGACCCAGAAGAAAGCCCTGGACTCAGGCATAAAAGTTGGTCTGGTGCAATAGAGTGGTGAAAGGTCAGAAGTGGTATCATGAGTGGGGAAATATGGAAAGTTAATAAAATGTTTACTAAGGTACAAATGGGATATAAAGGCATTTGTTATTTTATTGAACATTTTCCCTCATACAGACCCATCTTTTTTGCATTAAATTAATAAAGAATCTGTTTTACATTTTTGGGGTCTGGTACTAATAGTTTTTAGGTTACTGACCAATACCTATGGATGGCACTGTGGCATTACACTAATGCATATTCAAATGCCCTAAAGCCATTGAAGCTTACATTATTGCCCTCCTGACATACACACTCCATTTATGGCTTCTGAGTAGAAATCATCTCTACTCTTCTCCTGCATGGCAGCGTGCCACACTGCATCTGACACTTGCTGATGAGTACCAGTCCTAATAAAAATATTCAGCTAGCTAATTCGTGCCTGCCAAATGTGCAAAGTAAAAATATATATTTTATGAATAAGTGTATCATTCAGTTGAAGTTGCTACAGTCTAGAAAAAGCCTACAAGTGCATAATACATTTTATCAAGTCAGAATGTCACTAGAAAACTTGCTAGTAGAGTGGAGGTATGTCTGAGATGTATAGCACCTACATTGAGATAAACAGTTACAGACAAAACTAGTATTAAAAGCCAGTGATACTTTTATGTTTAAGAAAGCCATGTCAATTTATTTTTCTCTGTATCTTTTTGTCTTTGTGCATGTCATCCTCTTTACGGCAACCTAGCTTGGCTATGTAATTTCACACATAATAATTGCTTTTATTGTTTGTCTCCACTGTGGCAGACATAAAAAATGAGTGTTATCTCACAGCTACTAATATTCGCTCACAATCCTATATTAAGAGTAACCCTCTTGCTTAGTGAGCCTGATTTTTTCTGTGTGCTGATCCTAGTTCTTTATCCCTCCCCACAGCGGAAGAGGTTGTGAAGGAGGACGTCTCAGGCTCGCTTTACGCCGAAATTCTAATTTATGTTACGGGTTGTGTGCTTTTCATCTTCACCATTGTGATTGTCATCCTTTGCCGAATGAAGATGTCAACCAAGAAAACTCTCAACACCCCTCCAGTCCAAAAGCTCTCCAAGTTCCCACTCAAGAGACAGGTAACAGAAAGTAGATACAAGATTTCATCACAGTTTACTTTCTGTATGTTTCTGCAGAAAAAATTTACTGACAGTTCATTTTCTTTTCTACGTATTCTACATTGTATTTTTTCCCTGCCTATTACTTTCTTTTAGTGTCTCCTCTTTGTATCTTCCACCCTTATGGATTTCTTCCTATAATTGTTAAAATTGGTAGCCTTTATAAAGTCACGTCAGGTGAGGTCGGGGAGCATGCACTGGTACAGCTCATTGCCACACCCACGACATGACGAAACAGCTCAGGATCCCAGTTGGCAACCCCCTGGCAGACATACAATCCAGTCCCACCTCCCCAGTAATGACCATCTGTCTGCCACAGCCAGGTGTTACATGGGCCAGCCACTTGGGTTGTCAACAATGAGGATACTATGAGCCGGATCACCCTCAGGGTATCACGCCACATGGCCGTAGTGCTGTAACTGACGCTCCCTCAAAATGCAGGTAATGTGCTTCATTCGGGACTCCATGAACAACCGCTTGTTCAACACAAAGTCAAACCAGTGGTACCCAAAGAGACACAGACAGTAACGAAGGAGTGCAGTCTTCATCTCAGATCACTAGATAGTGTCTCGCATCCTTGTAGCAAAACAGGAAGCACTAGGACTCTAAAGACTTGGACCTTTGGAGCTCCACACTCAGGAGCACCACACTTACCTTTCCAGCGACCCCATGACACCCATGTTCTGCCAATCCCTCTGCTAACTTCATAGGAAGACTCACCAGAGACATGAATATTGTTGCCAAAGTAAGTAAACATCTCTCATCGAGGTCGACACTCTCTCTGTAAACAGACACACTGCTGATGGCTGTGCCCACAAGGTCATTAAAGGCCTTGATCTTGGCTTTTATCCAGGACACTCACAAGCCCAGATACTCAGAATCCTTGTTCAGTCTCTGAAGAGCCCTGATCAGAGCCTCCATTGACTCCTTGAAGATGACAGCATCATCAGCAATGTCAGGATCAGTGAATCTTTCTTCACCAACAGATGTGCCACAGCTGCGGGACCCCATGACCCTGCCCAACACCCAGTCCATGAAATCATTGAACAAAGTAGGAGCAAGAACACACACCTGACAAACCCCAGACTCAACTGGGAAAGATGCAGAGGTTGTGCCTCCACTCTGTACAGCACTCACAGTACCAGTGTACAGGCTTACCATGATATCCAGCAAACCTGGGATAATCCCGCAAAGTCTCATGATGTCCTACAGGGCAACTCGATCAACTGAGTCAAACTCTTTATTAAAATCAACAAAGGCTGCAAAGAAACTTATCAGGTATTCACATTTGCTCTCCATGAGAACCCTTAGTGCTAGGATGTGGTCGATGATAGACTTCTTAGGTGTAAAACCTGACTACTCCGGTCACTGGTAGGTGAGCAAGTGATCATGGATCCTATTGAGGATGACCCTAGCAAGGGCCTTAAATGGCACCGAGAGCAGTGTTATCCCCACGTAGTTCCCGCAATCCAGGCGATCACTATTCCCTTTCCAGATAGGGACGATAAGTTCCATTTTCTAGTCAGTTGGAATAATGGAGAACAGCCTTACCACCAGCCGGGAGAAGTTCACCCCAGATACCACAGATCCCTGCAGCCTTCCTTATCCTCAGCTGGTTCACCACCTGTGCAATCTCAGTGAGACAAAGTGGTTCACACCTATTGGAGAATCAGCCTCAAGAACCATGAACCCAGAAATGTCCAGTGTCCAAGCCAGAGGATCAGCTTTAAACAGCTGCGCAAAGTAGCCAGCCCAGTGAGTCATAAAAATTACTTTTTACCTGGTTACTTAAGAATTACTTTTTACCTGGTTAGACAGCCATCTTCATACTTGATGTCTTGCTAATTCTGAGTGATTGCTTGCATTGTATTGTAGTCAGACTGGGCTCAGTCGCCCCTATTTGGATTAAAAAGTTGTTTTCGTCTTCAGTTTACTTATAATTTAAGACATATCGTTTTATATAAGAAGAAAATTTTCTTGATGACTTTCTTTCCTTGATGACTTCTGTCATATTTGAGATGAGATCCTTCCTCTGGGACAATCAACCACATTAGATAAAGCAACATAATAAGTAAAGAGTAGTGTCATCTCTTATTCCTCTAGACCTGAAAATAAAACAAAACAACATGGTGATTATGAATTATAAGAAAATAAGATGTCTCCATTCTCAGTCTGCCACAATGCTTAAAATCAAACATACTAATCTAATAGTGTTACATTGTTTTCTTCTTTTAATTGTTTTTTTTCTTAGCGTGAAATATGCATGGAACAGGAGAGTGGTAGTGTTGTGAATGTTTTTCTTTTTGACCCAAGTTGAATACTAATCTATGTGGAGTTAGCATGTTGTCTTGTGTTTTCCTAGGTTTACTATGGCTTTTTTCATTTAGTGCTGGCAATTTAAAACAATACTCTTTTAGGCTGATTAGAGTTACCACACTAATTGAGTATTCAGATCTGCCAAGAACAGTCTACCCACCTTGCTATTAAGCTGAAATATGCAGCAACTGTCAGTAAAAAGCAGTATCTGCAGAATCCTAGATGCCAAAGTAAATTCAACATTTTTTCAGAAACTATAACAGTTTCTGCCTTTTCCATTTAAGCAGGTGTCTTTGGAATCCAATTCATCAATGAACTCTAACACCCCACTGGTCAGAATTGCTCGCCTTTCATCCAGTGATGGGCCAGTGTTGGCAAATGTGTCTGAATTGGAGTTGCCAGCGGATCCCAAGTGGGAATTTCCACGCACAAGGTGAGGACACATTATCACGTTATATTATGCTCTTCTATGATGAGCTACTATATAAAAGACCAAAAACTTCCAGCATACTTGGAAGTCTTATAGTATAGAGAGCAGCAAATTGCCTTAAACTTAAATGCCTCTTCTTTTAGATTGACTCTGGGAAAGCCTCTAGGGGAAGGCTGCTTTGGCCAGGTAGTCATGGCAGAAGCAATTGGAATTGACAAAGATAAACCAAATAAGCCCATGACGGTTGCTGTGAAGATGCTGAAAGGTAAGTTTCCAAATTGCAAATACAGGTTACCCCAGATAAAGCACTATTATTATATTTAAGTGGCAAGCATAACACAGTGATGAAGACAACTTCTGAAGTGAAATAGTTATGATTTCTTCTAAGTAATTACTCCCAAGTTGTATCCGTTTCCTTCCTTACTGTCTTGGTGAAAGATGTGACTCCTAACCAAAGTGAAAAGCTCAAAAGAATACATTCGCACCAATGTGTCAACATTTCAGTGCTCAAGTTAGCGATCACAAAACCACAGTGTGATCTGAAAAAACTAGAATATTTGAGATTCATTTTTTAAGATATACATTAAAATGGCATTTCTTATCTTAATTTTTATTAAAGGTTATTGTAAGGAATGTATAAAAATAGTTCCTATAAAACTTGCTAATTTATACATGGATATAGTGATAGTTTTCAGTGTATTTTTGCTTGAAACATCTCATTGATTGTTGTTTTTTATGTTCCATAACTCCATCTGCCATCATGCCTATGTTCATAAAAGATGGAATAGAGCTGCTATCTTATATCACTTTAAAACATACACATTTGCACTCTATATTGACCTCATTGTGATACAAAAGTATAAAATGACCAACCTAGTTCAAAGTCGCAGGGAACAGTAGGGACAACATACTGTATATTTTTTGTTACAAATTCTCTTTTTTTTCCAAAAACAGATGATGCAACAGATAAAGATCTTTCGGATCTGGTTTCTGAAATGGAAATGATGAAAATGATAGGAAAGCACAAGAACATCATTAATCTGTTGGGTGCTTGCACTCAAGATGGTAAGTATTGGGTCTTATTCAACCCTACTATGCTAATGCTCTTATTCTATGCTGATGTTTATATGTTGATTTCTTTATTTTGCAGGTCCTCTGTATGTCTTGGTGGAATATGCATCCAAAGGCAACTTACGGGAATATTTAAGAGCACGTCGGCCACCTGGGATGGACTATTCTTTTGATACATGCAAAATACCAGATGAGCAGCTCACATTCAAAGACTTGGTATCTTGTGCTTACCAGGTGGCTAGAGGAATGGAGTATCTTGCATCCCAAAAGGTAAATAAGAAACAAAATGTATATCCAATTTAATCAGATATTCATTTTAAGACTCAGATTGCTTAAACTCTAGAATTTCAAATCAGTTGCAGGCCATTCAGAATTAAGTGATTTTTATCACTCACTATTTGATATTCCTTTTTGTATCAACTTCTGTAGTGTATTCATAGAGACCTGGCAGCTAGAAATGTTCTCGTCACAGAAGATAATGTCATGAAGATTGCAGATTTTGGCCTAGCAAGGGATGTCCACAATATTGACTACTACAAAAAAACAACTAATGTAAGTGAACTGTCTGCAATAATCTGACACGAGATTTTTAATGAGTTCTTTAAAATGGAATTTTGAGCACTACACTCCTTTGTTTTATATAACTATAGTTTGCTTACTTTGATAGTTTTGGTTTTTGCATGTGTTCAGAAATCTGGTAAAAATATCATTTTGTATTAAAACTTATAGCTAGCCAGCTCTTGTGTTACAATATATGAAATGTGAAAATTTATCTTATGATAAATGACATGGCTTGGCTCCCAATATGTAGTATGTGGATCAAATGACAAAACAAAGACATAGCATGATAGAAAAGCTGTCTTATTTTCCAGCACTCCTCTCAGCTGACTAAGTTGAGCTCTTGGCCTCATCCCAACAGTAAATTAGCTAAAGCCACTTTAATTTTTACAGTATTGGTGAATGATTTGTGAAACAGAGGTATATTATGTTCTATCACACCGGTATGCATTGTGAAACAAAATTGACGCTAAGCTGCTGGGCTAGCTGTCTATTACACAGCTGCCTAGTGGACAGATGTGATCACAAGGAAGCAATATTAAAAACAGGATTAGGATAAGGGATTCAGGCGGTGCCATTGTGGCGGCCTAGTGTTGCTGATAGATCATTCCTTTTGTCCTCCTTGTTACAGGGTCGGCTGCCTGTGAAATGGATGGCCCCAGAAGCCCTATTTGACCGGGTTTATACTCACCAAAGTGATGTGTAAGTTTTGTTTTATACTTCAAATTTAGGAAAAAAATTTGAAATAACTTTGTAGTTTACTACACAACTTTAAAGTACTACATTCTTATGTGTTTATTATGTTGTGTGTATAGATTGCTTAAAAACTGAACTGACAGGGTAAGGATTGCAATTATTGTAGCTCCTTTGCTTTTGTAAAGGGTTTTCCTAGTAATGTGTGCTAAGCATTTTTCAGGTGACAATATCCAGTAAATCTTTTTTACAGTGAGGGTAGTCTGGCAATACCCTTACTATCCAAAATTATTAGCACAAATACTTTTTATCATATATGTTATATATTATTTATTTTTATTATATATATCAATAAATATATATATATATCTGCGGTGGGTGTGCTTGGTGTGTGGGTGTGTGTGTGTGTGCACGCCCGGCGGTGGACTGGCGCCTTGCCTGGGATTGGTTCCTGCCTTGTGCCCTGTGTTGGCTGGGATTGGCTCCAGCAGACCCCCGTGACCCTGTGTTCTGATTCAGCGGATTGGATAATGGATGGATGGATATATATATATATGTGTGTGTGTGTTAGTCTCAAATGAAGAGTACAGTATAGTGCTTATTTGCACATTCAACCAATATGCAAAATGTCACCACTGTCCAGGGCCATGGTAAACGAAAATATGTTAAAATACACAATTTCATTTTAATTGATAGAATTGATAGCAGATGCGCTTACCTGATGTAGGGTGGCAGAGATATTAGCACAGCTGCTTCATAAACATTTTAAGTAAATCTCATCTATAACTTGATGGCAAAAAGACACCCAAAATTACTGTACAAGTATTATGTTTAAGCCATACAAATGCCAATGCCATAATTTACCAATTAAATCATCAATTTTCATTTAGATCTAATAATTGCAACATCTTTCAAAGTATTTAACAAATAAAATTACACAAAAGCAGCAAATAGTGAAATTTTCATCTGGATTACTTTCTTCAGGTGATGATTTTCGAAAATGGGTGTTTTTAAGCCTAGTTTCAAAGCAGGAGCTGGATAACATACAGTGTTTATTTTGTAAAAATGCTTTGTCTGCTTCTTACAGTAGCTTTTTTTTGTGGAAATAGAGCATTCTTTTGTCACTCATATATAGATATGTAAAATGTAAACAAACCAATCTTGTATGTGTATGAACAATGGAATGATGACTTACTTATTAGAACCTAAAATAGAAAACACTGATAAACTATACATTTAAGAGTAGAAGAATTACATTCAGCTCTCAGGAAATAACAGAACTGGCACACATTTCTAAATACCATTAAGTATAAGGCTAAATTTTGGTGGCCTTAATTAGGGAAATAGAATAATTAATGCCTTAGAAAACCCTGCTTTTGTGAATTTAACCTTATCCCTACCCCATTAAAAACCCAAACTAGCTTTACTTTCCTCCTACTGAGCAAAATTGCACCATCATATATAGCTTAATCAATCATGTACACTTTTTATATAGTAACAAGACATGAGGTGGTTGAGTTGATGCACAGCATACCTGAACTGTTTTAATGGCTTATTTTGAGTCTGTCTTTCTTACTTGCTCTTTTATTTATTTACTTTTTATAATATTAAGCCTTGTGTTTTGTCTTCACTAGTAGCCAAGATCTGTCTTTTTTTATTTGGAATTCTTCAAGCTTAACTTGCAAGAATGTCATCCTATACAAATTTACAATGCTGGCATGTTTACACTTTGCTTTAAAAGCGGCATTTACTTCCTTTTTCAGGATTTTGATTGTCTCTGATCATTGGGTGTTTGTCTGCCTACTTGGTCACACAGTGTGTAGCTTGCACATTTGTAGCGATAAAGCAACTGCTATAGGGATTACTATAGCCTGACATAAAAATGCTAAACTGCATTAAAGCATATCATTAATGTATTTATTAATGAAAAAATACAAGTAGATATAATTATAATTCAAAGGTAACACAACTGATGCAATGAAGTACAGTCTAATTTCTGACTTTACCTTAGACAGTCGAGTGGGTGGCTTGCCCACTTTTTTACTTCTTATTAAAACAGTCTTCCCTTCAGCTCACCTTTTTGTTTCTTTGTTCTTTCATCTCAGGCCTGAGCACTTTCTGGTGTGTAAGACTTTGTCAAAATATGCCATCTAACTGCAAACCCGGTCTTAGTAGGGAGTGATGTTTTAGATAGATAGATAGATAGATAGATAGATAGATAGATAGATAGATAGATAGATAGATAGATAGATAGATAGATAGATAGATAGATAGATAGATAGATAGATAGATAGATAGATAGATAGATAGATAGATAGATAGATAGATAGATAGATAGATAGATACTTTATTAATCCCAAGGGGAAATTCAAATACTCCAAACGCCACCTGGGAAGGTATGGTGATAGCATAGGCTTGTAAAGCCCTGGAGGCATCACAGAAGAGCTGCACCTGGCATCCCCAAAGCTTTCCCTGTACCTGTACCCTGTACCAAAAGAGTCCGGTAAACCACATTCTCACTCTCTCTAGTCGTGTTCCATAAACATTTTCTTGTTTTGGCCCCAGTCTGGCACACTAATTTGGAAAGAAATTAATTGTGGGGTTCTGTCTCTCCTCATATAAGAGAAACCCTTCTCTTGTTCTTCAGCACTCCCACACTCAATTTGGCCTTAGGAACCTTTATAATTTTAATACATTGATTTGACTTAGTATGACATTTTTCTGTCTCTGAGAAGATTATTGCAAAGAAATATAAGATGAAACAGTAAAAAAGCCAAAATGTAAAAGGAAATATGGTCTAAATATTGTAATTCACATCTCATAGACATAATGTTGGCAACACTAAACTGACTCAGTGTGCCTGACAATAAATTATGTTCTGAACTTTGATTGGTTCCTTCTGTGTACCTGGTACTTCAAGGGATATTCTCCATCTCCCCATAACACTAAATTTAGATTAAGAGATTTTTAATCTGACCTTTGAGCTTTAACACAGCACTCCCTTATAAATGAACTAGACCATAAACAAGATGCCAGAATAAACCATTTATTTCTGAAAAATAAATGAAGGGTAAATAAAGGGATCAAAACTGCAAAATAATCAAGGAAATAAAAGCCTGTTTATCTGGTTTTTAGAATAGCATGTTGAGCATGTTGTCTCATCAGATTGATCAGCTGGCAGCATCCAAAGTAGTCATAATCTACAAGAACCACTGTTGTCTTAAGACCGTTTCATATTGTGCAACTTTTCCAATGATTTTCAGTCATAGACTTCACTTACATAATTTAAGCGAGTCAGAGGCAGTTGGCAGCACACTCCCATGAATGCAGTCATGTAATGTGACATGTCCATGACTTAGTCCAACTAGTCTGCAACTTAGTCTGGCAAAATCAAATGTCTTTAGTCATGGGCCAGGGTCTGTGTACATAAGAACTGACAACCAATGAATGCTCATCTGGAAGTACAATGCATATAATGCACTGACAAGGAATATGAAGTGCAGGGGTTTTGGACCTCACAAACAGAAGACAGATTAATTTTCTGATGTCTTATGTACCATGACAGAATGAAAAAAGAGGGGAGATTGTGGCTGAACTTGCCATTCTTGGTAATCTTTTGTGCAGCCCCGACTCTCTCAAGCAGCACACTATTGGCTATCACAAAAAGGGTGAATATGACTTTGATGGGAGGTCATCATGGAGTCGCTAAATGTGACATAACCAGCGATTTTTCAGTCACTTAAACTGAAATTGTCTGGTAACAACATCAGCAACTGCAACAGACAAGTCTGACGTGCCCACCCGCCAAAACAAAAAAAAAAACTTGCATAATGTGACATCAGCTTTATCTCAGTTCTTGGTTAGACTTCTCAGGCCAGTCTATCTCCCTGCCATTGAAGCTTTGCCTAATTCACCTCTCACCTCAAGAAACAATTTGACATTGACAGATATTAGCCTTTTACACTTCAGCCTGAGATTAGTAATTCTCTCCTTTGAGAATTATTTCCATTGAAACAAGGGGGCCTCAATGACACACCCTCTACCCACCCCTGGTAGCTCTGTACAAGTGTGAACTCTTATTAAATGGTCAGGCATTCAGTAGTGTTTCTGGCTTACCTGGCCTTAGTAATAAAAGGTAATAAACAGTAGAGCACCTCCTGGGAATAGTAGCTGCCATATCGACTTAGGTGAGATAAACACCTCAAAATCAAAACTCCATACTCCAGGATACTGACTATAAGTTATTATTGCAGTTCTCTCAGGCCAAATACTGTTGCCTTTTAACTTTCCCTGACCTGATCTCTGCCTTTTGTCCCTTGTTAAACCCACTCCTCAAATTCCCTGACTCTGAAAAAAAAAAACCTTTAGAACAAGAATGGTTGATATTTACAAAAAACAGTATTTTTTTAAAAGAATTTCATAATAAAATAAATATATATTTTAAGACAAATTTTTGAAGATGTATAATTAAAATTATTTATACCATTTAAAATGTATTTATATATAGTAAAACCATAACAGTTTAGAGGCTTTTGCTTTCTGTCTCTATCTCTTATTCTTTATACTCAAAGCATATCAAGTATGGAAAAAAGACATCTCCTGACTGATGTCTGCATTAGTCAGCAAGAGTGGCAATTTTAGGTATCACTTTACATCAATTAGTGATACAGCCGGGCTGTGGCTTCTGTTTTTTGGTCCACTGAAGCAGTGCATGGATAATTCGATTAGATTCAGTCAGCAGCACTGGCGTGGGGGAACTAACAAAGAGCTTCATGATAATAGATGAGCCTGTCAGCCATCCGATTATATGCTCATTTCAATTTCAAACTTTGTGTGTGCCTTTTTCTTTTAATTGACGGGTTTGGATGAAAGAGGAGGGGAGAGATAGGGGGTTGGAGGAATTAATGCTAGCCGAGATCTCAAAGTACCTAATAGCAGTAGGCCAGCAATTAGTCACGCCATTGATAACTATGTTAGCCATGCATGAGCGCACAGAAGAGCAGCAAACAAAATCAAACATTGAATTTATAGTTGCTATCCATCTATGCCTTCCAGCTGGTCCTATGGTGTCTTATTGTGGGAGATCTTCACCCTGGGGGGCTCCCCATACCCCGGAATCCCAGTTGAAGAGTTATTTAAGCTTTTGAAAGAAGGCCATCGGATGGACAAGCCTGCAAACTGCACCCATGAATTGTAAGCAATTATTTCTATCATTTTTCCATTTTAACTGGAGAGATATGTCATGCAGTTATGTTTGACTAAATGCCAAAGAGGATGCACTATTGAATTCAAAAATACCATTTTGCATTTAGGAAAACATTATTTATGGAAAGTGTTTAGAATAATAAATAACTCAAGCTGATCTTTAGTAATATGGATGCAGAGAATTTTTGTTTAATTACACTGTCCATTAATGCAATGTATAGTACACCTAAAATATATGTAGTTATTCAAAAACATTCTTTAAGGTAAAATTACTTGATACAATTCATCTTTATGTTGCTGTATTGTAGCTTTTATTCCAAAGCAAGTGAACTTGGATGTGAAAGTTTCTGTATCAGACATATCACCATCTAGCACATCAGTTACATAATGTCTGATTCAAAGGCATTGCACAAATATATGACTAGTCTCACTTGCTGGACAGTCATAGGAGTTAAAATTAATGAGAGTTACAGGCCATTGGTGTATCTGTTACTAAATGAGTCAGTAAGATGAATTATCATAATTTATATTTTTTCTATAATAAACAGCAGCATTTTATTTAGTGTTTTGAACATGTTGTACTGGAAAATATTTGCTTCCAATTGAAGATTATCTTTTCTTCTTAAGATACATGATAATGAGAGAGTGCTGGCATGCAGTTCCTTCTCAAAGGCCAACCTTCAAGCAGCTAGTAGAAGACCATGACCGTGTGCTGTCCATGACTTCAACTGATGTGAGTTTAACATTGCCAGTTGTAATCCATCTGTTTGTATACTCTGATTTTGGTGAAGTAGGATTCTAAGTAGTTTGAAGAGTCTCAGTTGTTATTTGGTAAAACTAACTGTATATATGTGCCCAAACAATTGAACTGTTTAAGTGATTTTGATATGTAAAATACTTGTGTCTTTAACACCCTTGCCTATCATGAAATCTCCAATTTACTCCTATATGTTAGTTTTAGTTTATTCCAGTATATTTTTGTATAAACATCATGGTGTTTAGTGTTACTTACAGGAGAATGGGTTCAAATTCTTGACTAGTCTTATTCTCTATATGTAGTCTGCACATTTAACTTCTGTCTGCAGTGGTTTTACTTAGTTTATTGAAGTTTTCTTATCATTTCCAAAAGACACATTTTCCTTAGTCTATGGAGTTGTATGCACACTTGGTTAAATATTAGACAAGGTTATTATTATTGTTAATTATAATGAATCCAAAAATGCGTACTGAAGCCATATTGCTTAAAATGTGCCATTAGTAAATAAGTAGACAGACTGCAATTAATCCCTTTCTTCTTTTGTTTCTCAGGAGTATCTTGATTTGTCAGTGCCATTTGAGCAGTATTCACCAACGGGTCAGGACACAAACAGTACTTGTTCTTCAGGAGATGACTCTGTGTTTGCTCATGACCCTTTGCCAGATGAACCTTGTCTTCCAAAACATCTTCATTGCAATGGTGTCCTTCGGACATGAACAACTGGACCTTTCAACAGAGTAAAAAATTCCAAAATTTGGGCCTGGAGCCCTAAATGAATATAAACAAATGAGAAAAGTAGTCAAAGGAAGAAAAATATGAGCCTTACATTTTTCTTAAATACTGTATAAGTCAGGAAGCACTGTTCAAGTTAAATTGATCATTTTATCTTTTTCCATGATATATTTTTTTTCAAAAATTGAGGGCTTTTGTTACTTTTCTAAGTAATACTTACAGAGAACATGGCTTTTTCTGATGGAATTGCCATGTGAAGCAACAGTATTAGAGCAACGCCAACATCGTGCCTGCAGAAATGCAGAAAATGGCAGAGGCAATATGAGACAACAATAAAAAGCAAGTGAAATTCTGTAAAGAATGTGGAGCCACAGAAGACCTTCATCAAAAGAAGTAACTAGCTTCATTGGGAAAAGACGTCTGCATTGGGATTTCAAGTGTAGATGACAAACAGCAATAGTCCCAGGATGAATGGTCTATGTTCCTTTGGGAAAAGAAGCAGAAAAAAGGTGGTGTAGACTGCATCTTAAGCTATTGTGCTCCCATAGCATCAGATTTGCAATTGACTTCTTGTTGAGAATCTGTATCAGAAGAATGTCAAAACACATCTACAATATTGCTTAAAAGAGCAAATAAATAATCCTTTTGGTCCTGAAGAGCGTAAAATGTCCAGACAGCAAAAACACGTAATGGAGTGTTGTGTCTGTGAAGGACTGTACTGACCTGTGGAAACATGGGTTTAAAATCACGCATGGGTAGAAATGTCATGTCTTGGCATTCACATGCTTTCACTTTCTGATGCACTTCCATGAATATTCCACGAATATTCCATGTTTTATGAGAAAAAAAAGTATATATATATATGTATGTATTTCTTAGACAAACACACCTGATGATTCAAGGGTACGGAATACCTTAATCTAAATATTTGAAAGAAACTCTTGTTTTGGGCCCCGGAAATTCATTTCTAAATAAAATTAATAATAAAAAACAATACATAGAAACACACACTGCTATACAGTGATGTAAGTATTTTCTTTTACATATTTTACTCTACCTGGGATGCTAGTTCATTATACCATAAAGGTATACAAATCATCCATCTCAAAAATCCAATTTAGAGACACTAACTGACCAAAAAGTACATCTTTCAAATGTAAAGTAAAATCGGTGTGTCTACAGAAATTCAGTGCCAACACAGCGAGATAAAAACCTGGGATTTAATCACTGTCTTACAGTAATATTACTCTCTCCAGTATCATGCTATCTGCATTCATGTCTTGGAATTGGCTGGTCTATAAAAGGAAATTTCAGTATCCAAACTGAATTAAAGGCATCATTAATTCTTAAATAATTCTAAATTTTAATAAAAGTATTTCAAATAATAAGTTAATTATGCACAACTAGTCAACAGTGTGAACTGTAGTTTAGCAACAACTATGACATATTTACAATTCTGTGCAGATGATGAATTAAGTTTTAAAATTATGCAATAACTACACATGCAGAAAACTCTGTTTATGTAGGACATATTTGGAAGGCAGAACAATGGTCACAACCACATCCAATGTCTAAACTAAACAATCTCATCAAAAATGCTCCCTACCAATCACATTTGAATACTAGTATGCCCAAAGCTATAGACAGCAACCTATCTGTCTTTAGAGTACCACTTTTTTGCTTTAACCAATACTTGAAGTCATTCCAGCAAATATTTTTTGTATGACACTCTTATCTAAAATGTTCCCATGATGGTTGTTCTCCCCATTGGCTTCTCCTATTACTTTAGTCCTGTATAGTCCTTTGAAAATATTTATACTATATACTTCAAGTGTTTTTGAGGCTTAATTTTTAACAAACTAAGATAACAAAATACTGTATCACCTAACTGGCATAACCAGTGCAACAAGACACACTGAAACTGGTACATGTGAAACCTTTTTACTCTTCGCTGTTCCTCTACAGCCTCCGGCCATTAATTACTACATATCATTTTGAAGAATTTAATTTGTGTTTAAGTTGGACTTGCATGACATTACTGTTGGCATATTGTGATATAAGTAGCCAACAATGTTAAGTGCCATCCCAGGAAGAGCTGCTTTTATATGTTCTCTTCTGTAATCCATTTTAAATTTAAACTTGTTTCATGTTTTAAGAAGATATTCAGTATCAAACTGTCTTCTGCTAACTTTTACACTTAATATGATTTAAATGCCGGTGCTCTGATGCTGCTGCCTTTTAATTTATATCGGAAAGGTTTATATTGTAAATATATGATAAATATATATATATATATATATATGTACACACATGAAAATTTGTATGATATGCAGGAAATCATCATATGCGCAGAATATTGCCTTTTTTGGTTAAAAAACATTGCAATCTAGGATATATTGATGTAGTTATAGGCCATCTTTGAAATATACAAAAAAGGATTTCTATTTGATTAATTAACATGTATATTTGTATAGTTATTTATAGACTTGTTAACATAAGTGTTTATAAAGTTTAGCATTTAATGTTGTTACACTTAACAATTTAATTGAGAAACATTTTTAACTTATTAACATTTTTTGCTGTTATTTTGTCAAACCCCTTGAATATTGTTTACAGGTAAAAGAATGTAAATGTACCCATTGTGTTTCGTTTTATCCTGGATTGCAGTGAATAGTCATCTTTTTTTTTGTTGTTGTTGTTTTTTGGTTTCTGCAATGCAACATCAGTGGTTAAATCTGTTACCTAAAAAAAAAGAAAAACCCTCATATATTCAACCTTAATACCAAGGGTGTTAAAATATTAACAAGCACTATTAATGGTCAGTAAATTTAAATGATCAGGCTTACAGTTTAACCACTGCCCTACAGTGTTTCTCTTGTAAATGAAGGCAAGACTTTGCAGTTCGCTTTTAAGGAAGTATACTGTAGAGCAAATTTAGTGACTCAGAATGGTGCATGTGTATTTATATATATTTTGTATGAACTTGCCATTACATTCTATATAACATGTTAATGCAGACAAAAGATACCAATAGATATATGACTTATAAACAGTCAGTATAACGTGCCATAGATTTAAAAGATTCTAACACTTTTTTCAGTTTATAATTACACCAGACTAAACCTGCGGACAACCAGCACAGTGAAACCAACTTCTAGCAAGGTTGCATTTTTATAGCTTACTTTTTTTAACAGTTCCAATGTCTTCCTGGAAATGTTCAGCTGTGGTCACATCAGTCAAACCAAACTGCATATTTTAAAGTACAGTAAAAATAATTACATTCCAAATACTAAATTATAAAGGCGTTAACTTTTTACCAAAAAAAGTATGTAGAAGAGTTATTAAAAAAATTGGAAACAGGTTGCTTTTTACAACCCACCTTCTGCGAATCAAAAGTCAAGGCTTTGCATACTGGATGAAAATACTGAGCCAGGCAGACTTAATCCTATTAGGACAGTCTAGAATTTTTTTTATATAAGGAGCATCCTTAGGTAAAGTATAGTGTGGAGACTGGCAAATGATAACTTTTAAAGTTCACTTTTAATAAAGTATATTATCTATATTGTATTAACATATAGTATATAGCATACATGGTGTCTCAGTGGCATGGTGGTTAGCACTTCTGCTTCACAACTCCAGATTACTGTGTTTAAGTGTTGGACCATCAGTATCTGTGTAGGGTTTGCATACTGTTAACGTACTACATGGGTGTTCTTCAAGAATTCAGGTGCCCTTCCACATCCCAAGAATATGTGTTACCGCTTTCATTGTCAGCTTTTATCGAGCCCAGTATAAATTAATATGGCCTGTAGTGGACAGGTATCTCCTTGATGGAAGTTGCCTAGGCGTACTTGAGAAACAGCAGGAATATATAACAGCTTTCCACAACATTATTCTGGCGAACAAAACTTCAGAAAATGGAAAGTAGTAGATACAATATATACACTCAGTTACGAAGGTGTGGTATCAAAAAGAGCCACCTCGTGGTCTACACAAACATACAACATGCAGTGTCTTTTTGGTTTTATTAGAGTTGGATCTCTCTTTCAGCTAGAACACCAAAAGAAAACTTCTGTCTCTCCCATTTACTTTTACTTGCTTTTATAAGGTAACCTTTCTTGTTTGGGCCTACTCCCATGTATCTATGCAGTGAAGTTCTCAAGCCCTTGTCCACTGGAGGCAGAGAGAGCCGTGACTATCTAGCATCTGTTTGTTATATCTAATATTATTGCTGTATCTCTCCATCCATTGTCTGAACTTACTTGCTCTACACTGAATTCATTTGTAGGCCTTCTCATAATAATCTAGTAAATCATGTAAAGAATGCAATCAGTGCATATACATGTTGACAGAATGCAGTCAGCTACCATTTGTAAATTGATTATTTTTTTCTATTTACAATCCTGTGGATGGAGCTAGACATTAATTAAAGAAATCTTCAATATTAAGAAATCTGATTGGGAGTAGTGCAGGACTTAGATATTTATTAAAAAGAATGTATTCTAGTTTGTAAGGATCGGCTAATTTTTAAAGCAATTTAAGACCTTTGACAGTCAAATACTAGAGTTAAAAGCACTTTCCTGTATTTATCTATGGTAAAAGGGACAGTTTTTATTAGGCACCTGTCCTTTGTTTGATTTTCAGACTCAGTCAATTTTATTTCTGGTATGGAAGATAAAGTGTTATCTTTATAGTTTGTTTTTACAATTTAATACTGTGTTGTGTTGTCACAGTACTTTACATATGTATTCCTGTTGTATAGCACACCAGAAACTGACTGGGAGGAGAAACAATGAATAAGCAATGTCACCACTTCTAAAATCTAATTTTTGGAATACATTTCCTTCTTCAGTCATTTTCATGGTGAGCTGTAACATGCAACACTTTTGTAATACTATAATATTAAAGTCATAAGCATTTTCTGTTGTTTGTGAGAGTAGCAGAATTATTCCGCACATTACAGTTCAGGTGGCGAGAGGTCTATTCTGGCAGTTTCAGGCTATAGGAAGGAAACAGCCATGGGCAAAGTGCTAGTCCATTTCAGGGCATACCGTTACTACTAAGCAGTCTAGAGTGCCTAGTTTTTTTAATCTGCACAAGAAAACTGGACTGCCCGGAGAAAAACCCCTGAGTACATTGGGAGAGCATGCTAACTCACACAGTAAATGTGTTGTTAAGCAGCAGTGCTAGCCACAGCACCATCCTGACATAGATCAAACAACAACCACAAAATACTTCCTTAAGTCAAAGTTAATTTGAACAGTTCTAGGCTTCACTGTGGAATATTTAAGTTAAAAAAAGCTAAAAAAAATCATGCTTTCCCTATGGTGAAAGCAGTTTATTTGCCTGTATCATTATTATTATTTTTAGGAATTCTAACAACAGGCATTCATTTTGGAAATATTCAATTCTCAATGTCCATTCAATTCCACGTTTGCTGTCAGTCCAAAACCCGGCAAATGTTTTTACACAATACAGTTGTCAAGGGATGCAGGTAACCATAAGCCTTCACTGTTCATGTTATTTTAAAGAAGAATGCTAACATGATCACAGCAGAAGGATCAGATCATTTGTGCACCCTGATTTTTTTTTCCCCTGTGGTCAGATGTGTATATTAGCAATACTGGATGGCAATCTCCATCTTCTCTTTCCACACATGCTCCCTGCCTTTCTTCTTCTGTCTCAGAGTGTTTTATTAGTGCCATGAAGCTCTTCCTACATAGAAAGATTAATTTATAGTTTGAAGTTTCTTAATTGTTTCTTTTACATAGTGTAGATTTTATATAGCTGTGTGATTTGTTTTGTACAATTATAGAAGAAAAGATTTTCTTTACAGTATTTTCTTATAAAATCCAACAAAATGTGTACATTCCACTTATCTGATACATTTATTTTTGTTTCAATGTAAAAAAGAAATAGCACCATTTGTGCACGTTTGTTTTGAAAAGTTAAACTAGATATATATATATATATATAATTTATTGTGCTTTTTTTCCACTTTTTTAATTATATGTTGTAGAATAAAAAGCTTAACATTTTGTATTCCAGTGCTTTGATAGTTTTCAGGTCTGCTTAATATTTCTACAGAATGATTTTTCATGCCACATTCCATCTATAATGAATTGCATAGCCCAATAATGGCAGCATCTTTTCATTTTTTCTTTCTTTCTTTCTTTTTTTTTTTTTTTTGTCATTTCTCCTACCACTCTGTGCCTGAAAATGTGCGCTGTTGGAAGTTTCCAATAAACACTAAACATAACCTTCTTCTTGTCCTCTTCATTGTTCCTTTACTTTTAAAACTCAAAAGATGCTTTTGTTCTCTGTGTTAATTTTGTCAATGACTGTAAATTACATAAAAATAAGCTTATTTTAATACTGGTGAAAATACATTTATATTTAAAAGAATTGTTTTCATATAGTTACTCATAACATGCACCTCTTGTCGTTACTGCCAATATTCAGTAAACTTCTACATTTCCTTTGGCTTTAGAAGGGAGTATTGGGCTTGAAACCCAAACCAAGAAGTCTCTATGATGTCTGCACAGTCTCCTGCTGTCCTGTCACATCCCCAACATTTACAGCTTATACTGAGACCCTGGGTGACTGAATGTGAATCTGTGCATGATGGTGTCCTCCAATGGGTCTGTGTCCTGTCCAGGTCTGCTTCCTGCATTGCATTCAGTGCTGCCAGGATACACAAACTGACCCCACGACACTGAAGTGGCTTGAATGGGTTTGATCATGAGTGGATGGAAACTATTTTTGTTTCAAGGATGCAGATGCACTCGCACACACAAAACCAAACAGGCAAAGCCAGGCCATCCATTAGGCAGCTGCTATGGGTGCCATTTATGAAAGGAACCTTTCTGTTACATCCATGTTATAGACAGCAAGGGATGCCATTTTGGCATGTCAAAGAGAATGCTACAAACTCCCTCCGGTACTCAAAGTCTAATAATACTGAAAGCGTGTTACAGACACCAAGGGGAGCCATTTTGGTAAGTCAAGGGGTGTACCACAGACAATGAGGGGGACTTCCCTCTGGTTCTTGAAGTCTAATACTACTGAAAGTGCACTGTAAACACTAAGGGGTGTCTTTCTGGTAAGTCAAGGGGCACGTGCTACTGATTCTTCCGCTTCATATGGGCTTCAGCTCGCGCAGCAAACAGGTTTGATTTGGTCGTTAGTTCTAAGGGCAGACTTGTGTGTGCAATAATTGGCAACCAATGAGCACTTAGCTAGAAGTACAATGCATAAAGTGTAGTGCCAAGGAATAATGAAACAGAAGAGAGCACTTCTGTTTGATGTCTGATGGGGCAAGTTGTGGACTGGTTGGACTGAGTCGCTGGGTATGTCATACTACATGACCAGATTCACAGGAACTGACCCAAACTCACTAGGACTATGTAAATTATGTCTGCAACTAAAAAGTCATGTAATGTGATGACTTTTACTCAAAAGAAGTAATCATTTCAGAATAACACGGTTTGATTTTTACTACCAATAAATTGCCAGTGTTTAGAACACCCCCCTAGGATAGAGAAAAAAAATATGCAGAAGTTACTTAGAATCAAAGTAAATATCAAGCATACGGGTGGCTCATTGGTTAACGATTCTATCTACTGGGGGCTGTGCTGACAAGCCACTGTCTGAATGTGTTTTCTTCCATGCACATCAGTGTTCTTCCAAAGACTTTCAGATTAGCAGAGTGCTCAGGTCTGTGTGATTGTATACATGTGCATGTGAGTCTGTCCTTTGACGTTTCTGTGACCATGAAGTAGAAAAAGTGAATGGATCATTATCAAACTTCTCCACCAGTTGAAAAATACTTCCTAAAAATCCATTCCATTTGGCTGTAACTGAGCAGAGGTAAGTTTGTAAAACATCCAGGTATTCATAGAATTGCTGTAAATGGAAATGCTGTAAAGGAATTTCTCCCTCTATTATTCAAAGCTTTAACTGTAAGTTTAAAATCTAAAGATCTTCAGACCTCACAGGCAGGGTCATTCCAGAAGTCCCAAGTTCGGTACATTCTGTTCTGAACAAATCCGACTGATGTATGAAGCAGTGGAGTGGAAGCCTTGGCTTTCAGAAGGCACCAAGCTAATATTATCCTGGCAACTCTTTCAAGGCTATCCAGAAGGTGCAGAAATACACACTCAAATATGTTGGATTTCACACATGATGGACATTTGAACCCATATTCCTTTTACATATTTGGCAAGTATCAGTTACAAGTACTTCTTATCTTAGAAATGGCAGCTCGAAGCAGTAAATGTGAAGGACTCTTTGGACTCTTCCCTTTTTAATAGCCTTCAGGCTATCATTGATCTCGTCCATCCCTCCTTTCTTCACAACAGCACCTTTTAAAGGCAAACATAACTTGAGCTACTAAAGTCTGGAGTGTAGCTGAAGCTTTGTAGCAAAATCAGATGAAACCGGGTCATCTTTTAGCTGCACTCTTTTAGAAAGATATTGTTTTGTATTTGTACATGGCTGTGCAGGTTGTTAGTTAACGTGGATTTCTAGATGATAAAGGAAGATGACTCACCAAAAGATGGATGAAAAGAAATAAGCCTCCATTCAAGAATCTGTACAGTCATTACTTTCAGATCAGGCATTTTTCTTTCCAAAAACACACATGCACAAATAATGCTGTGCAGTGAAGAATACAATGTCAATGGTAACTTTTAAAGGGAAATCAATCAAACCAATTTTACTTTCTTGGTTGAGAGAGTTGCTTGCTGTCTTCTGACCTTTACTCTCTTGACATTTTTTTGATTTTGTCTTTTATTGTTTTAACGCCCATTTTCCAGGTTCTCCACTCAAAGTTCGGGGTACTATGGCCAGATGCCCTTCCAGACCCCAAATGCCTTTAGTCACTGTTTATGACACCCAAGATGGATGATAATCTTTTCAAACCGCTGATCTCAGAAGTTGTGATTTTCACTTCTCGTCCCTTAAAATTGAAAAATTAAAATGTAACTTTGCAGATTGACGAAAACATTTTTTATCGGTTTATTGATATTTGCATATTTATTATTGCCATTGTAAATGTCAGTCTAACTGGAAGCCATAAAACAAGTAGCTCACTGGAGTTAGTGCTGTTAGATAATGTATCTTTGTTTGATTGCTATCTTTGCCATCCTCACCCACACATGTTAAAAAACATATATAAGTCTTTGAAGTTGATTTAAATGGATAAAAAGAGTTTAAATATGCTAGGTTAATTGGTGATTCTAACCCTAACCCTTGGGCAAGTGTAGATTTATGCATGAATAGAATCTAGTGTTAATTCCTCCCATGTTTTCAGTGCCTCTATGATCTGTTCTGGCCGCCTGTAGCTCAGAATTAAAATGTTATGCATGTTATATATGCTTATCACATGCTGTGCATTAAGATATTCTTGTCAAAGTCCTCCTTTAATAAAAGAAACTGTAAATAGTCTGGCATGGTATGATGACACAGTGGTACGTAACGATGCCTCATTGCTTTCCCCAGCATCCATAGGAATTTATTCAGGATGATCTTACGTTGGATTATTACTAAATTAGCCATTATAAATGATTAGGAATGCATGTGTGAGTGAGTTGGTCTTGCGTTGGACTGGCTTCTCACCCAGGTTTGTGACCGATACTGCTGGAATAGGCTCTTTCTCTCTGACAACCTGAACTGAAGAATGGGTGTTTAGGAAAAAAGGGATTGTTGGAAATAATCTGCTAATGAGGGAATCCTGAATGGCATCTTCAATGAAGAAGCCTTCCCAGTGTTAGGAAGGATGGAGACATGTCACCTGCACAGGCCAAACATCCCTTAAGCTGGTATGACATTACACGAATTTTATTCACAGAGGATGTCAAACATGACGACAGCAGTTCCTGCTCTTGTAGCGTAAGAGTGTCAGATTCCATGATGAGAAACCAATGGGGGTGACAAATTACACAACTCCGTACAGACATTTCAGTATAGTTTTCACATTTCCAAAGTACTGCAGTCTTTTTGCTGATAGCCAATAATGTGCTGCCTGGCTATACCGATGTTGTATGAATCTTTTAGAGGTATGGCGAGTTCAGCCACAATCTCCTAAAACACATAACATCAGACAAATAAGCCTCTCTTCTGTTCCATTATTCCTCGGCACTGCATTCTATGCATTGTACTTCTGGCTAAGTGTTCATTGGTTGCCAATTATTGCACACATAAGCCCACCCTTACAACTAAAGACCAAATCAAACCTGTTTACTGTGCAAGTTGAAGCACATATGGAGCAAAAGAGCACCCCTCAGAGCCAGTAACATGAACGAGAGGGGAACAAGCGAACGAGCCCCTTGATTTACCAGAATGATACCCCTCAATGTCCATAGTGCCCTTTCATTAGTATTAGACTTTAAGAACCAGAGGGAAGTCCCCCCCCCCTCTGTGTCTGTAGCACACTCCTTCACTTACCAAAATAGCTCCCCTTCGCGTCTCTAGCACACTTTCAGTATTATAAGACTTTGAGTAATGGAGGGAGGTTTTTCTCAGTGTCTGTAGCATTCTCTTTGACTTGCCAAAATGGCACCCCTCGCGGTCTATAGCATGGATGTAACAAAAAGGTAAATTCTTAAATGGCACCCTAAGCAGCCGCCTAAGCCGCTTAATGGATTGTCCAGCTTTTCTGGTCTGGTTTGATTTTAACAGTGCAAGCCGGAGATTGTTTGGAGAGACTCACTAAGATTACATAAATGAAGTCTGCGACTTTATCGCTCACAAAGTCCTGCAATGTGACAGGGCCTTTAGAGAAAGGATTTAAGTAAGCAAGGGAAAGTGAATGGGACTGGCTACCCAGTATGTTTGAAGGTCATGTCATATTAGAAGACTTTTTATATGGGTGTGTGGACTACCAGTGGGTTTACCAGCTTCCCTACCCAACACAGACAGACACAAGACACAAGTTCTGTCCAGCACACAAAACACCAAAACACAGTCCCTCCTTCTTCTCTTCCTTAGTCTACCGCCTTCACTCCTCTCCCAGCAAGCTTCATCGACTTCCTACCGACTGGCTCTTCGAATGGAGTGAGGCGGCCCCTTTTATAGGGCACCAAAAGGTGCTCCAAAAACTTCTTTCAGCAGCACTCCTGGGTGTAGCGGAAGTGCTGCAACCCAAGACTCAGCAAATATCCAGGCGCCCCAATGGCGGTGGCCACGGGCCCAAGCAGGGTCAAACTTCTATGCTCCAAACCTGTAGCCCTGCTCTGAGGCAAGGGGGATCGCCCTCCATTTTTTGGGGGGGGGGGGGGGATTTATTGCCATGAGTATGCCTTCTCCCCCAGTCCTTCCATCACAGGGTGCTTTGGACCTGACAAACAGAAGACTGGCTTATCTGCCTGATGTCTCATATTTAACATACCACAACAGAATGGAAAAAAGAAGCAAACTGCAGAAAGTGTGCTGAGCTTGACATAACTGTTAACCTTTAGTACAGCATCAGCTCCGTAAGGCAGCACATTATTGGCTGTCAGAAAAAGGGGCGAGCACGACTGTGCTGGAAAGTTGGCATGCCATTGTTAATTTGACATGCCCAGTGATGTTCTGTTACTTAAACTGACAATGAGATCAGCAACCACCGTCGGCAAGTCTGACATACCCCATGACTAGAAGTGGTTTAAAGTGGCATGGTTTTGAGCTTGGTACTACTTAACTGACAGTGGAAGAGCGTAAAAGAAAGGAAACACAACCAAATAACAAAGAATAATATGTTTGTGCATCAAAATGTGTTAAAACTTCCATCTTTTGTGTTTTGTTCATGGGATCATGGTGGCACAACTACAATACAAGTACCTCTTCTCTCCATGAAATTCAATTTGACTCTGCACTGTCATCGTCGGTGTGAAGTGTTCACATTCTGCTCATGTCCGTGTTGGTTTTCTTCAGATACGCCTTTGCTCTCCTACATCCCAATTTCAAACAGGTAAGTTTAGTTGTCTACTCTGAACTAAAAGTGTGATGGTTAGCAAGCTAAGTCTCAGGCTGGCATCTCCTTCAGAATTTTTTCCCTCCAGTGTCAAACCCTGTAGTGAAATAAAAACAGCTCAGAAATGCATGGCTGGCAGATTCCCTTTAGAGATTTTCCATTTTCTACCACCAGTGCCCAATAATCATAATTCTTAACACATTTTATTCACCAGGACCCTCTTAGTTTAAATTACAACAGACAAGATAAGACCCTATCTGAATATACAGGCTTTCCCTGGCAGGCCCAAGTCCTTTAGTTCCATGTGGTAAAATAAACTCTCTGGCTGTCTTGTGATAAGGGAGGCTCTGAGACCCCAAGCCTAATCCTCCCAGACTGGATATAAAGTAAACCAAAAGGGGCACATGTCTCACTTTAACTATCTTCTGATGATTCCACAACTTCTTGTGCAGCATATTTATGGAGTTTATAACACTCTCCTCTACTTAGTCCCGTTTAATTATCTTCGGTGCAGCTCTGTTATTTCCATAAAACGATTATTTCCAGCCTTTAATTACAATTTAGGCCTTTAATTGCAAAAATGTTTTCCTTTCTCTAATCTATTTCTGAAACTTTCACGTTCCCATTTTAAGAAGAGACTTACAGCTACACAATTTTGGATGCCTGGCTGCTGTCTTTGTGGAGTTTTCATGTTCTCCTTGTGTCTGCAGGGGCTTCTCTCCTGGTTTTCCCGTGTTTTCCTCACATCTCAAAGATGGTTGGGTGGTGACACTAAACTGGCCTTGTATGAGTGAGTGAAGAATGCCAATGAGTTTACCCAGCACCCCACTCAGGTTTGATTTCTGCCTGACATCCAAAGCACCATCTCCATCCAGGACCCTGAGTTTAGAAAATGGATTGGGTGGGCAATGGTATGAAGTATTCACTTTATTATACAGCTTGGGACTGTGCTTTATATTACAGCACCATTTTTTCTGCCTGTGTTTTCATTATTCTCTAGAGATAAAAAGGCAGAAATATTTATAACCTAGCAACTCCCTAGGTGAAGCTTCAAAGAGTCCCATTCATTCATCTTTGTCACATGACATGCATGTCTGTTATTACTAAACTAAATCATGTTTTTAGAGATGTCTAAGCAATTCTGAAAAACAAAGTTTTTAATATTTCTATCATCTGCACATTCTACTTGTTGGTATTTAATTGCTTTTTGCTGAGTGATAGCAATACTGTAGTGCTTGTTATGAATTATGCTGTGGAGTGAAAACCTTTCAAAGATGAACAATGCAAATTAAAATGGGGGAGAGAAACATATTGGTGTATTATTTTTGACTTGCTTTAGATCACTCAATAAATGATCAGTAGGATTTGTGATCCATAAAGACCAGCTCCCTTACTCCTGCGCTATATTCCTTTAATTTTTCCTGTCAGTCACATCTCCACATTACCTAAAACAGTCAGAAACTCAGCTACCTTTACATCTCAGTACTCATGTGAGCCTAAAAAACATACACCCCTTAGTGCACAGTAAGTACAGCATTACAATGGACAACTGTGGTGAAGTTACACAGGCAGCAGCAGAGTAATGACCAGGCATGTCTTTGTAGTAATGTGTTACTCATAGGCGTCTCTTTCATTTTGTATGCACATACTGTATTACATACCCAGAACCACTTACCGATGCTAATCCTCCTCATGCTCTTGTCTTCCCATGTATTTGTATCCAAATGTTGCTAGCTAATTCATAAACATTTGTTCCACATCTAGCCAGATGCAACTATTCCAAATATATTACTATAATTGAAAACCAGTGGGGACAGTGGGTAATTACACTGCTGTCCGTGGCTTTTTCAAGTTCTACACTGTCTACAGACAGCGCTTAGGGAATCTGAAAGGAAACAGAGAAAAGTCAAAGGCCCAGGCTGACCTGGATAAGTATCAGTCTCTTCTATCTTCTTTCTCTTCTGCTTCTCCAAACACTAAGGTAGGTTTTTTCAAAACAGGATTAGCAGCACTCCTGGTATTCATAGCTTGTTCTTTGCCTTCACCTCTCTCCTCAGCCAGCCCTCAACTGCCTCCACCCTCAACCTACTTGACTGTTGATGACTTTGCAACCTCTTTTCAGGAGAAGGTATCTGTCATCGGCGGTCAATTCTCATCAGCCACTCTGGCTAGCCTGCTCCCTCCTGATCACACCACAACACAATCCTCTTTCTGTCCACCACTAATGTTTCCAGCCTCCTCTCTAGCTATCTTACTACCTGTCCACTTGACCCAATCCCCTCCAGGGTATCTCTCCCTCACTCATTTCTACTCTCACATGTGTTGTCAACATCTCACTTATAACAGCCGTGTTTCCTACATTGTTCAAACAGGCCCTAATAACAACTTTTCTGAAGGAGCCCACTCTTCTCCCATCTCAAGTAGACAATTACAGATCAGTATCTCTCCTCTTATCCTCTCTATCCAAAACACTGCGACCTGCTGTCTCTAACCAAGTCCCTTCCTTTCTTCAACAAATCAGACTGATTGATCCTAATCAATCAGGCATTAAGAAGGGCCATTCCACAGAGATGGCTCTACTTACCATTATCAACATTCAGTATCATGGCAGGCTAGAGCTACCAATATGTCTTCTATCTGTTCTCATCCTCCTAGATCTCTTCTCTGCCTTTGAAATGGTCAAACACAAGATCTTCCTTGTCACCCTTTCTGACCAGGTGGTTTGAGGCCTATCTCTTGGGCAGATACAACCAATGTGTCCTGGCACTGAGAAATGTCAAGCACGGATGTACCCCAAGAATCGGTGCAGGGCCCTCTCCTCTTCTTTCTATACACCTCCTCACTCGATCCTATTATCCAGTCCCATGGTGTGTCACATTAGAGCTATGCTGATGATATGCTGCTGTCCCTGTTGTTCCCTCCAGACAAACCTCTGCGTTCTGCCTCACTAATATTGCAACCTGGATGTAGTGACACCATCTCCATCTCGACCTAGCACAGATGGACTTTCTTATTTTCCTAGCCTGTCTGTCTATTCAGCACTGCAAACTTGGGGCCATGATTAATAATCTCTTGTCCTTCAGGGATTTTGTTGCTATGATCTCTCATGTCTGATGGATTCACTGTATATACAGTATTATCTGCAAGATTTGACTGTATCTGACAGAGTATGCAGCATAAACCCTGGTCCAGGCTTTGGTCCAGTCATGTCTGGGCTACTGGCAGGAGTACTGGCATGTGTCACCAAGCCACTGTGGATATTTCAAAATTCAGGAACAAATTTGGTGTTCAACAAGAGGAGACGGATGCATGTCACTTCCCTTTTCAGATTACTAGAACCGGCTTCCTGTAGTGGAACAGTACAAATCCTTAATGCTTGAATACAGAGCAGCTAATGGGTCAGCACCTATATACTATATATGGAGACACTTGTGAGGTCCTGGGCTTCTTCTCCACCGCTAAGCTTTGCCATTGAATGGTGTCTGGTGATGGCATCTCTGTGTATTGTCAAACCTCAGTTAAGACTTTTTTCATGTGTAGCTGCTAGCTGGTAGAACCTCCTTTTGAAATTCTGACTCACACAATGCGTTTAAATAAGTGTTTAAAGACTCTCTTGTTTGTTGATTTTATGTCTAACTGATATTAGCTTTTAGGTTTTTCCAACCTATTAATTCCCAGTAACTTGCTTGTATTTTGCTCTGAGATCTTCACTTGCGGTAATCGATTTTTGTAACCTTCTCCTGAAATATTTGTTCACAGTCTCCCAAACTGTTGTTTACTTAATTATGCTGACCACTTTCGTAAATCACTTTGGATAAAAGCATCTGCTAAAGCATCAGCCTTGCTCACGGGGCCAGTGGAGTGGAATCACTTCTGGCACTTACAGGATTCAAACTGACAACCTTCTAATTACCGATGGAGATCCAAGATTTCAAATTGGTAACCTTCTGATTGCTCCATCCTGGTATGACATTAACCTGCAGGTTCTCCAACTTGCAGGAAAAACTCGGGGGTTGGTGGCAAGACTGGCACACCAGCCACTGTATAAACCTCACACTGTTCCACTCTACTCAAACTAGTGTGGCGCTGAGGTGTCACCCGCTGCACAGCTGCGCTCGGATCCTAATTTGGGATCCTGAGGTGGGTTGTCATGTGGTGGGTACACCAGCGCGCTGTATCAGTGCATGCTCCCAGCCCCTCTCTCTATGACTATAGAAGCATGCTGAGAAGTCTCAGGAGCTGGAGATCATTCCTTTGTAGTGGAGTTTCAGTAAGTATTGTATTTCTTTGTTGGAGTTTTCTGAATTTTTGATGATTTCTCACTCTGGTAAAAGAATTCTGATTTTTGAACTTCGTATTGGGACTTGATTGCTGAGTTGACTTTTAGGTCAATCCTTCAGATAATATTTGCCCTTTTGGGCTTTACTTTGTATTTTTGTATTTTTTGTTAAAGACGTCTTCCATTTACAACGATTCTGTATTTGTCCTTTTTACACAAGTTGAAAGCTTATGGTCTTCCCTTGTCTTTTGGAGATTTTCTTATATACAGTATTTGAACATTTTGAGTTGTTTTGCCAGCTCACTCTTTTTGGGGCCTGCTGTAGCTGAAGCCAGCAGGTAGTATTTGGGCCCTGGCTGGGTTAAGGTGTACCTCTTCTGGGTGGGATAGTGAAGATTACTAGACTACGTTTTGTGCAGCTTTTGGAGGTCATGTGAAATTTTTTCCCTTTATGGAAGACTCCACATCATGACAACCTGAATAAAGTAACTTGGGTTTCATCAATGCTGTTATAGTATAAGTCTTTTTACTTTTTATGTATTTTTCTTTTGAATTTTATTTTGTAAATTCTACTATTGAATGTATGTGTGTGTGTTTTGTTTGCATTTTACATGTATTTATTGGTTACATTTTCAGGTGAAGTAACCTGCTCATGGTCACACTGTGTCAGTAGCCAGATTTGAACCCACATCCGCAGCGTTTGAAGTCCAAAACCTTAACCAATATTCCACTGCCTCTGTTTATATCTTGTTATTTCTCAATTTCTGTTATTTTGTTCATTAATTACTTAACTATTAATTATTGCAATATGTTAATTATAAATTTCTTTGTTCCTTTGTGTATGTTTCTTGCAATCTGAAAGTTGAACCTATGGGAGTGCTTCTTCCACCCCCAAAGTTGCAGAAGAGAGACCTCCCTCAGCCTTTAAATGGGTTGAGAAGCTTCACTTCTATGCTGTGGTGATCTGAGAGCAACTCCAATAGCAAAAGGTTGTGAGGCCTCAGAACAGACCCATAACCCATAAGAACAATAAGAACAATAAGAATCCTGGCCTTTCAACCAGGCCTTCCTTTACCTGCCTAGGATAGGCCTCACCCTAGGCAGCCTCACCCACCATCTCCACAGGCAGGCTTGAGACTAAACAGGACTAAAAAATGGAGAACAGGATTTTAACATTTAAAATAATATAAATTGACCAAAATATTCTCAGCCTTAGAGATAGGCTAAGGAGCACAGAGTAGAGCATCTGCTTCATTGCATCAAAAGGATCCAGCTAAGGTGGCTCAGCCATCTAATTAGGATGCCCCCTGGGAAGGTGTTTTGGGCATGTCCAACTGTGAGAGACCTCTGGACAGACCAAGGGCATGCTGGAGTGATTATATCTCTCAGTTGGCCTGGGAATGTCTCTGTAACCTCCTGGAAGAGTTGGTTGAGGTGGCAGGGAAAAGGGGTGTCTGGGAATCTCTGCTCAGGCTTTTCCCCTCATGACCCAGGTAAGTGGTAGAAAATGGATAGATGTGTCCAAAAACACACAAAAATATCAAAAATGCCCTTTGAGAGAGAAAAAAATAAAAAAACTTTAGCTTGAAAAGAACAAGGCTAAATGGAATCTTTATTAATAACTATTTATTAATAGACAATTTATTTCAAAGACACAAAAGAGGGTCAAAAAAACTAGACAAAAAGAATTTGCCTTAAAGGCAATCCAGGGCAAATAAGTCTCAATACATAATCGAACAATAAGAATCCACAATAGCAGGAGCAAAATCCAGACACCTTAAAATCAATACTTACAATTAATGCTTTCTGAGAGAATCAATGGACCACTGAAGTATTTACTCCCAGATTCGGATATAAAGGCTGTCAGCAATCCTTCAGCACTGACATCAGTGTGGCCCCGCCCCTTGGGGTTCCAGTCCTAAAACACAAGGAATATCTTTAAAGAACATACAGTAGATCCAAATAACTTAAATAAATAATTAAAAACATAACCCAAGAAAAACATATTTTTACATGAAAGCAACCCAAAACAAAATACAGAATCTTAAGAAAAAATTATTAAGTATTCAAGAAATAAGCTTATGTCAAGGCAATAACCCCAACTGAACATCACATTACTTCACACTTCAATTAGTGTGAATGGAGTTCAACACTCGGAATTTTATTTTTGCTCTTTATGATTTTCTAATTGATGAACTTGTTTCTTATATTTGAATTCTGATTATTGGATTGTGGACTTGGCTTTGTTAAGTTTGCCTTTAAGGTAAAACTTTTTGGCACCTTTTGTTATTGTTTTGCTCTTTCAATTTTTGATTAAAACCACAAATATATTAAGGAACATTGTTTGTTTTTTTTTATGCCAAGGTTTTATACAGCTTCCTATACATTAAGCCTTGTATCCTTGTGCACCTCAAAGCCTGCTTCTCAATTTTGGGGTCTGGGCTGATTTTGTCAGATGAGGCCTACATTTTTTAATCAGACCAATGTGGGAGTACTTATCAGATTCTTGTTGTATGGCCTTCCACCCTTTGGGAGTTTTATGTGAGCCAGCCTATCATTGCAACTACAGAAATGCTTCATGTAGGGCTTCTGGGGTGGTGGGCACTGGGAGATTGACTGCAGGACTTCTAGAGGGCATTCCTGTTCCAAGGCTAAGACCCCAGTGTGGATCCACAAGAATGTCAATGAGCCCCCTTCTTGTCATAAACATTTGTGTTATATGCAGGATGATAGTTTTTTTATTATGGAGAACCCATGTTAATGTATCTGACAAAATTTATTTTTGGTTTTGTGTAACTGTTTTTTTTTATGTGACCAGCTGTTACATATCATATGACCATGAGTGGCATTTTTTTTTTTGATTTTCATTTTTGTTTCATTTTTTGATTCATGTACTTTTCTCAGCCCTTAAATTATCTTCCTGGTTTTATTTTTGCCTTTCCAATGTTCGACTTCTGCTTGCCTTTTGATTACACCTTGTCTAGCATCTATCATGTCCTGGTTATTTTTCTCAAAATAATCCTCAGATGCCTATTAGTGGTCATAACATCAACTACCCTTTCTGCGTGAGAACAGAGCAAGGCATGTTAAGTGATTTGTTTTAGGCATCATAACAGGTCAGAGGGCAGAATTTAAGTGGCAATTATCTTATATAGAAACTAGATCCTTAGCTATTACATGACACTCTCCAGATTCAAGTTCCGCCATTCTTCACTTGCTAGGGTAATAATGATAATAATAATAATTCATTACATTTATATAGCGCTTTTCTCAGTACTCAAAGTGCTATCCACACAGGGAGGAACCGGGAAGCGAACCCACAATCTTCCACAGTCTCCTTACTGCAAAGCAGCAGCACTACCACTGCACCACTTGTGAGGGTATGCTGCTTCATTTAGTCCATTTTTACACCGTATTTGTTTCAGTGGAATGATAGTGATTTTATGTTGTTCATCAGAAAATGGGTTAGTTGTCCCTCCATCCTTTTTCTGATATCAGTTTATGTAGCACAAATCATATCCTGGCAGGAACTAAACCTGGATTGTACACCAGTCCATTCATTGCAAGGCAAGTAACTCCTTGGACTGTGAAAAGAAAGCTGCTCTCCGAAAGAAACCCAAAAAAATGCAAAGATAGCAATGAAACTCAAAAACTTATCTCATCATTGTGCGTTTTAACTCTTTAGGTCGTACAAATTTATTGTTTATTAACTTTCACTTAGACTAATCGTTTCTGTCTTTTTCACTGCCAGATTTTCTTACTAAACAGTATCTTTTAGCTGCATTTTACAAAATATTTCCTTTTTAAAGTTATCTTATACAAACCTGAATGCCATATTTTTTAACAGTTAGAAAAATATGTTGTATTGAAAAATGGGAACAGTTCCTATTGAATTTATAGACTGACATTAACAGGCTTGAGTGAATGGCCGGCCCCTGTGATGAGCTGGCGCCCAGTTGTGTTCAGAGATGGCTCCTGACTTGTCCACACTGCTGTCAGCTCCTCGCAACCCTGAGTGAGATGTTTAGAAAATGGGTGAAAGTTTGCTCGAAGTGTGTTTGACGTAAAACAACAATCACCTTATTTACCAATTTCCAAAGTACGTAAACCAAAATAAAGGTTAAACATGTTTACTCAATGAATGCATAAGCAGGCTGTCAGTGAAGTAAATCTGCCATTGCGTAACCATTCCTCTGTAAAAGAGTCTTCTTCTCCTCCTCCTCCTTCTTCTCTTATCCACCCTCCTTGTGTATTTCATGTTGATTTAGTATTAAAATCATGACACAACTTAACTGAAATGTTAACCTTGGATTAGTAAATGCACTGTACATGTTGACACACCTGCTTTGGGCGATATTTAAACACCGGGCAGGTCAATGTGCTCTGCCCTACCCAGGTTTTGTCCTAATCCAGCCTAGTCCTGACAATGAGAAAGGAGCCTTTGATTGCAGAAGGTGTAACAAGGTGTGTCGGGGTCTTGTACAGTCAAGTGGCCAAGGCACATACACTGAGATAAGCAAGAATGGCAAACTGTCTTCAAGTATCTCTGCAAAATAAGGAAAGCTCCAGTCTATTTCTAATGAAGTAATGTATTTTATTGAATTCTGTCCTCATCACACGTCACCAGTGTCTGTTACAAAAAAAAGTATGGATTATTGACAAAATAATATAAATTATGTGAGGCCATCAAAACATTACGCACAGCAAAAGAAACTGATATGTGCACATTATATGATAAATACATAAGACAATGTGAAAATGTATAGGCATTTACTCCAAGTCCATATTCTGTAAGACTTTATAAGTAAACATAGTAGGGTGGGTGGGCTTTTGACCTTTAACGTGTTCAAAATTAATGGTTAGATTTGGTTACTTTGCCAGAAATACTGGATCACAACAAAGTAAACATCGTCCACACAGGTGGCGCAGTGGTAGTGCTGCTGCTTTGCAGTAAGGAGACTGTGGAAGATTGTGGGTTCGCTTCCCAGTTCCTCCCTGTGTGGATAGCACTATGAGTACTGAGAAAAGCGCTATATAATAATAATTTAGGTCAAGCACAGATGATCAGACATCTGAGGATGCTGAAGTGGCACCAGGGGTTATGACTGACTAGAGTGACAGCAGCTGAAAAGAAACCATTTATGCGCTGAGTGACTGATAACATAGCTACATATGGTTTCTAAATAAAGTGCAGTTTCATTCATAGTCCTTCCTGCTCTCAAAACAAAATGATGAAGTTTCTTCTTTGAGTGATGTCTAGCACCTGCTGGTGTTCCCCATATATTAACAGAAAAGCAGCAAAAGTTCCTAAAATGCAAAAAAGGTAGCAATGCCTTTCCAGTGAACATGACTGCTGCTCTGTTGTAGTCGTGGCCATAATAATGTGTCTTCCCCAGAAGGGGTGTGGCATCTTGTGCAAGAGGGCGTGTCTTCATGGGTCATCAAGTCTCGGATCCTCTGGTCTAAAGATGAAAGAAGAGAAGATGTGAATGACAGTGCCATCTCCTGCCCCGGGGTGGAATTGCAATCAGTGTATAAGCCCTGAGGATGTCTCCTACTCACACGTTTGTGACACTTTAAAAACAATGATTGGGTCCTCATTTGTGATAGTTTTAACTATTAGCTCAAAGTTATTTTTATTCTAATCATCAAACAATGTCTTCCAACGACTAATACAAACAGTGTCTGTTACAGTAAATATCACAAAACTATCAATCACTATTTAACCTAAAATGCAGACAATAAAAGCACATTCTTTTGTTGCTTAGTTATCCTGAACATCAAAACTGTAGAATACTTTTGTACAAAATTTAGAACTGGCAATGTGGAAAGACTTGAATATGTAATGAATTTTAAAGCAAAATCAGTGACATTTGCATCGCTATAGAATCTCAACATAGGAAGCCAATAAGCCCAAAAATTGTGAATTATTGAAACTTCCTCTTTGAAAAGTTACATGTTGATTAGCACATGCAAGTAAGAATTTCACTGTATTCTGTACGTGTGACAATAGTGAACTTATACAGTATACCAACCAGATAGAAAAACAGTCAAAATCAATTCCTGGCCATTATCATACCTTTTCCTCGGGTTTAACATGTTCAAGGATGAAGACCCATCCTCTCTCACATTTTCTCTATACATCCCAGTACCACTTGGCACAAGGTGGAAGCAAACACTGGACAGGAAGCCAGTCCAGTTCCACTACAGAGCACACTCAACAACAACAACAACAACATTTATTTCTATAGCACGTTTCCAACAAATGATGTAGCTCAAAGTCCTTTACAAGATGAAGAAAGAAAAAAGAAAAAATATAAAAATAAAATTAGGCAATACAAATTAACAAAGAATAAAGTAAGGTCTGATGGTCAGGGAGGACAGAAGAAACAAATAAAAAAAAACTCCTGGGCTGGAGAGAAAAACAAAATCTGCAGGGGTTCCAAGGCGATGAGACTGCCCAGCCCACTCTGGGCATTCTACCAGACATAAATGATCTCAATCAGTCCTCATGGTTTTCAGGCTTCACATGGAAGAATTAAACAATGATGGTCATTTGAACATCTGGCCTTCAATCCATCAATGTAGGGACTGCACGGTGCTTTGATCAGGTGGTGGTGGTGCATATCACCACCACAGAAAACCGGAAAAAAGGACAGCAGAGAAAGTAGGGGTTAGTATGGATTTTGGAGCCCGGAAAAAATAAAGATAAAATGCATATACAGATTATCAGGGTTATACTAAAATGTAGCTATGAGAAAGCCATGTTAAAATAATGGGTTTTTTAGCAGTTTTTTAAAGTGCTCCACCATATTAGCCTGGCGAATTTCTATCGGCAATTTCATTCGGCCTGGACTTACAGTATGAGTCAACCTAAAATGCATCCCTTTAGAAGGTGGATGGGAACTAAACAAAACTCCTAAAGTCAGAGGGAGAGTATGTCAAGTCTATACAGACACTGACCATGCTAAGAACTAAACCTGCATCTTTGGAACTTCTCACCATACTCCTAAACATGTGGTTGTGTCAAGAATTCACCTTAAGAGTTAATGAAGAGAAGACATTTTCAAAGCAGTAAATATGAATGTTACACCCAGTATAAGCAGAAGTTGTTCTTCACTATTAGAAAGACACCCATCTTTGAAATAACAGAGTGTAGTAAATGCAATGATGAAAATAAGAGACTGCAGTAACAGTAATGATATTTAAGTGAAACTTAAATGTAAGTGAAAATTGTAACTTGTTGAACTCTAACCACACATTATCCTTGGAAACAGAATGAATGGATAAAGTCATGAATGAATGAAAGAATGAATGAATGAATGGACATGCTTTATCCAGCATCACAGTCACTACAAGTTTGTCTTAGTTTTTCAAACATACTGTAAGCATAACACTTGCAAAATACTATTGACAAAATAATATAAATATTAGCTGAGGCCATCAAAACATTAAGCACAGCAAAAGTAACTGATATATGCACATTATATGATAAATACATAAGACAATGTGAAAATGTATAGGCATTTACTCCAAGTCCATATTCTGTAAGATTTTATAAGTAAACATAGTAGGGTGGGTGGGCTTTTGACCTTTATCATGTTCAAAATTAATGGTTAGATTTGGTTACTTTGCCATAAACACTGGATCACAACAAAATAAACATAATTTAGGTCAAGCACAGATGATCAGACATCTGAGGATGCTGAAGTGGCACCAGGGGTTATGACTGACTAGAGTGACAGCAGTTGAAAAGAAACCATTTATGCACTGATTGACTGATAACATTTTCACGATAGCAATCATTTAAAGAAATGGGAACATAGGTGTGTGGGGTCTATAGTGCCTGACTCTAGCTACATATAGTTTCTAAATAAAGTGCAGTTTCATTCATAGCCCTTCCTGCTCTCAGAACAAAATGATGAAGTTTCTTCTTTGAGTGATGTCTAGCACCTGCTGGTGTTCCCCATATATTAACAGAAAAGAAGTAAAAGTTCATTAAATGCAAAAAAGGTAGTAATGCCTTTCCAGTTAATATGACTGCTGCTCTGTTGTAGTCGTGGCCATAATAATGTGTCTTCCCCAGAAGGGGTGGGGCATCTTGTGCAAGAGGGCGTGTCTTCATGGGTCATCAAGTCTCGGATCCTCTGGTCTAATGATGAAAGTACAGAAGATGTGAATGACAGTGCCATCTCCTGCCCCGGGGTGGAATTGCAATCAGTGTACAAACCCTGAGGATGTCTCCTACTCACACGTTTGTGACACTTTAAAAACAATGATTGGATCATCATTTGTGATAGTTTTACCTATTAGCTCAAAGTTATTTTTATTCTAATCATCAAACAATGTGTTCCAACAACAAATATTTCCAGTAAGAAAAATGGTAAAGTCATAAAAGAATCTACAATAGAGATAAGGCCAGGAAAAGGACATCTTTGGTAATTATCCTGAGTAGAATTCCTCTTGGAAATGAGTTCTGCTCTTTTTCCAAGTTTCTTTGTTAATGTGTTAGGGGACATTATATTATAAGAGAGTTATTGGGGACTGGTGGTGCTCATGTATTGGTGGAGAAGAGCTGACTTTTCAAGAATGCACTGTCATACCAGCCGGAGGGTGGCACATGAAGTGATTTTTAATGGCACTCTGATTGAATTGAAATATAGTAAAAAAACATATTTTAAGTACAGTGCACACATTCGTGCCCTCATCTACGTTTTGCACATGTGACTCACATGTAAATGGAAACCATGTGTTCAGTGCAGGCTGTGGTATGTTAAAACCAACCTCTTGTTATTATGTTTTAATTACAGCGCATGCGTTCGCGCTCCATGTCCCTACCTAAGTTTTGCACATGCGACTCACATGTAAAGGGAAAGCATGTGTTAGTGCTGGCCATGGTATGTTAAACAAACCTCGTTATTATTAAGTAATATACTGCCCTAAAATGACTCAGAAAAGACAAAAACTTGATGTTCGCTCTTTTCAACACTCTTGGACAAATATGGATTTGTACAACAAAAGGATCGTGCTGTGTGTGCGTTATGCTGTGAAAGCGTCGTGTATTATACGTCACATGTACAAGGACATTATCAAACTAAACATCAGTCCACGTTTAAAAACTCTGATGGGAAAAGTGAAGCTATAAAAAGGGCTGTTTCTAGCTTGTTTTGTCTTGGTAGAGTATTATATTACTCTACTTTCCCCTTTTGTATTATTAATATGTAGCCTTCGTCAGAATGCCTGAAAGGTATTATAGTATATAACTTCTCCCCACCTTCCCTCCTACATCTATAACCTCAGGCAATGAGGTGTAGTAAAAGACAAGCAGGAGTTAAGTTACACTTTAAATAATGTATTATTGATAATATTCATAAATAATAACAATATGCAAAGTACATTTGAATATTGGCAACCATACAACCAGATAAACGGTGATGTTTAGTTTCAGGCAGCACACAGACATGTTAGTTACTTAAAAATGTCTCTAGTTAAGGCATCATTTGTGGTCATCTTTCTTCAGAACAGGCCGCATGCCTGTCTCAATATGGCTGCCGAGCTGTGCTCTTCATTGTGTTGTCCTTTTCAGTTCATGGTGTGAGATGGTCATTCATCAGTTTGGTAAGATAGAGAGAGTGAGGGAGTGAGCAAATTTATAGATGTTCTGTCCAACCCTTAGAGCCAATAGGACGTTGTGGTACTTAAAGGCTTCTGATACAAGCCAGTTCCAAACAGCCATACTTCAGACCAATGGGGGATTAGAACACCTTCACACCTGCCCTCCAAGCCATATGTTAAGGTAAAGCTTAGCAGTTAGGAATCCTGGCTTAGTGTGGGGGATAAGAGAAAGAGACTTTAACAGAGAAATATTTGTCAAACTGGTTTGAGGCACTTCCCCCCAACCCTATCGTGAAATTCAAAGAGACCCATTCAGATAAACAGGGGGGGGAGTTGTAAACATGAATGCTTCTTACTAATGTAACACTAATATTACATTGCTTTGCCTAAGTTACAAATAAAGACATACACAGTATTTATCAATTTATATGTAAAATCTCACATCACAACATGGCTTTAACAAATAAACTACTTATTTTAATCAAATAATTTGAACCAAAAATAAAGCCATCGAATGTAGTTATAAAAAAATTTGACAAAACAAAAATATACTTTTGAAGCCCATTATAACCGGACCAATTTTGATACTATATATAACAAATTTGGTAGAATTATGTCGGCACACGGAATAACATTGTAACATAGGTTCGGCACGACACCACTGAAAGGTTGCCGACCCCTGGCTTAGTGAATTGTTTGTGTACTCTAGGTGGAGGTGGCCACACAGATTTAGTGTTAGATGAGCTCAGAGTTTGGAGTAACAGAACACCTCTGCTTACAATCTAGAATACAAGACTAGAGACCTTTGAAATGGAAAAATCATAGAAACCTAGGAGATGAGCGATGTAAGGATATCTAAAGAGTCAAACAGCAAAGAATTCAAATTCCGTCCCTGAGCTGGAGGATACCTGTAGGAATTTTCCTGTTTTTATTTTGTTGATTATGCATGTTATCCCCACTCATCAATCACTCTATTCAGTTACAATAACTTCAGTGTATGACTGTTTTGATTTCAATGTGCAGAGTGAAGCCATTGTCAAAGACACAGATATGCGGCCCCCAGTGTGCATTTGAGCTGTTGGACAGGAAACATGGAAAACAAACCGAGGAGAATTAGACTATTAGCCTAAGAGGGCACAATGGTGAAAAGAAAATTTAGACAAGAACAGAGTTTCAGTTTTATGTGACATTGGTTACAAGGATAACATAATTCTTACTTGTATATGACTATTTATTTAACAAACTAAAAACAAAAAAGGATTTAGAAAATGTGAATAAAAGACAGCAAAATTAAACAACACATGCAATGCCCATTGCAATGTACAATATACTGCTAAACAACTACTGTACATATCATAAAAGTCAGCACTGAGAGAAAAGTACATACTCAGCAGTCTCTGGTCTTGATATCTGGGTACCGGTCACTGGAATGCTGCTCTCTCCATTAATTGCAGGTTTCTCAGAAATTAGAAGCAGCTACATAGTCATGCTGATGAAGATCAGGATGTATCTCTGGGGTATCATAAGCAAATCTCCAACTATTGCAAAGTTCCAGAATTCCCTAGACATGCTCCTTTGTCAGATTACAGTAAGCGGGAACCTGCATGTGCTTCCTTTTGTGATCACAAATCACTTTACCTCTCATTGTTAGCTGATTTAAGGCACAGAGTGAACAGTCAGCAATGTTTGCCAGGTCCAACAGCCATTTCCTGCAAGAGAAGTATCCCACAGCCAGACTCTGGCATCACATCCACTGCTTTTTTAATTAGGCATCTTTGCCACTAAAATGAAGGCAGGTGTTTCACAGCCACATGAGATTCAGGTAAAAATGACCATTATCAATACATATGTGAAGCATATAAACTAAATAAAAGATCAATATTCATAATTAAGCTTATGGAGTTGTGGGGATGATAACGATATTCACCTTTTCATTCCAATGTCAAGAAGCATGCATGTTAATAATAAACAAAGCCTTTTCACAAAACAACATGCATTCAGTCACTCTAGGCCCCTCAGCCCCTTGCATTGCAGTGCCCTACAAAATATTTGGAGCAAAGAAACATTTTTCAGTTTAAAATTACAAATCAAACAGTTCAGATGTGATTAAAGTGCACCTTGCAGACTTTAATTTAAAGGTATTTGCAAACATTTCGCTCACATCACATAGAAATTACAACGCTTTTTCTACATGGTCCCCCCCATTTCAGGGCACAGTAATGTTTGGGACATAGCAATGGCAGGTATATTAAAGCAGTCATGTTTAGTGCTTTGTTGCATATCCCTTACATGAAATGACTTGTGAGGGATTGCCGGCCATATATTCCGGCCAACACCTCCAAGCCGCCAGATGGAGCCCTCCTTGAAGCATGGTGGTGCCCCGAATGCCAGCAGGGAATCATGGACCTTGTTTTACTTCACAGCCCTGCTGTATACCATGGGGGCCGCCAGGAGTCGCTGCAGGGAGGCCCAGGGATTTATGCTTTCTGTATAGCCCAAAAGTATTTCCAGGTCACGGGAACGGAAGAAATGATATACTTCCAGGCTGAAGAAAAGGAGAAGTTTTTACCCGACCCGGAAGTGATAGAAAGTCACATGGACTGAGGGACAGAACCACTTCCGGATCAAGGACTATAAAAGGATTGTGGGAAATCCCAGACGTTGAGCTGAATTGGGAGGCAGGGTGGCTAAGCGTCTGGGAGAGTGGATGATTGGTTATTGTTATTTGATTATTGATTTGTTATTGAGTATAGTGTAGTGGTGGTGCTTTGTGCACTTTATTATTATAATAAATATTCATCTTTGGACTTTTACCTGGTGTCTGACGTCTGGTCTGAGGGTTCAAAGGGTCAACAGTGCCTCTATTTGTTACAGACTGTTTGAAGTCTGTGATTCATAGACATCTCTACTCACGAGTATCTTCTCTGGTGAACCTGTGTAAAGCCTCTAATGCAGCCATCTTTAGCTCCTGCTTGTTTCCGGGGGCTTGCCTCTTTAAGTTTTCTCTTCAGCATTGGATGACTGGCTTGGACATTCAAGAATTTTCCCTTTTTGAGATTTGAAAAACTCCTGTGTTTCCTTAGCAGTATGTTTGGAATCATTATCTTGTTGTTGGAGAAAAAGCCATCCATTGAGTTTGGAGGTATTTAATTAAACTTGAACATTTAAGATGTTTCTTTATACCTCAGAACTCTTTGTGCAACTGCCATCCGCAGTTACATCATCAATGAAGATAAGTGTGCCACTACCTGTGGCAGCCATACATACCCAAGCCATAACACCCCCACCACCATGTTTAACAGATGAGGTGTTCTGGTTTGGATCTTGGGCATTTCCTTTTTGTTTCCACACTGTGCACTTGCCATAACTCTGATACGCGTTAATATTTGTCTCATCTGTCTACACAACATTTTTCTAGAATTCTGCAGTCTTTTAAGTACTTTTTGGCTAACTGTAATCTGGCCATCCTGTTATTTTGTGGCTAACTAGTGGTTTGCTTCTTGTAGTGTGGCCTCCGTATTTCTATTCAAGAAAACTTCTAGTTGTCTCTGACATATCCACATTTGGCTCCTGAAGTCTGCTTCTGATCTGTCAGACAGGCCCTTGGGGCTTTTTCTTTACCATAGTGAGGATTCTTCTGTCATCGGCAGTGGAGGTCTTCCTTGACCTATCAGTCCCTTTGAGATTATTAAGATCACAAGTTTGTTCTTCCTCTTAATGATATTCCAGACAGTTGATTTACGTAATCCTAAGGTTTTACCGATATCTCTAATGGTTTTACTCTTGTTTTTCAGTCTCATAATGGCTTCTTTGACTTTTAATGGCAGAGCTCTTGTCCTCATGGTACATTATGGCAACTACTGTGAATTTCCCCTTGGGATTAATAAAGTATCTATCTATCTATCTATCTATCTATCTATCTATCTATCTATCTATCTATCTATCTATCTATCTATCTATCTATCTACAGACTCCAAAGCGTAGAAGCTAGCCGAAGTATCTTATGGCTGCACTAATGAAACAACGAAACACATCTGAGGAATCACAAACACTTGTGATGGCAATCATCCCAAATATTATAGTGCCCTGAAATAAGTGGACCATGTATTAAAAGTGTTGTCATTTCTACATGGTGTGATTGAAATGTATGCAAATACCCTTAAATTAAAGTCTACAAGGTGTACTTCAATCATGTCTGAATTGTTTGATTTGTAAGAGCTATATAAACTATGGAGCAGAGGGGCAGATCAAGAAGATAGATAGATAGATAGATAGATAGATAGATAGATAGATAGATAGATAGATAGATAGATAGATAGATAGATAGATAGATAGATACTTTATTAATCCCAAGGGGAAATTCACATACTCCAGCAGCAGCATATTGTTAAAAAACAATATTAAATTAAAGAGTGATAAAAATGTGGGTATAACAGACAATAACTTTGTATAATGTTAACATTTAACCCAGGGGTGGAATTGAAGAGTCGCATAGTATGGGGGAGGAACGATCTTCTCAGTCTGTCTGATATGTGATATGATATATGTCTTTGTCTCAAACATTATGGAGGGCACTGTACAGGCAGTTATGATACAGACAATTTTTGACACAGCTTGATGATCTGCACACAGACACAAAACAAAACAAAAACAAGCAACCAGGAAGAATAAAGAAAGACAACATAACAATTTAGCAGAATTTGAGGTTTGTTTCTATTTTTTAAGCGTTTGTGCCCCAAACATGGATCAAATGAGTTGGAAAATCAATGGCCATGTAACCAAAAGTGAGTCATCCCGAGATGTGACTCTGCAGTGAGAACAGTACTGAAGAAATCACCAAACCCCTATATTTACCGGGTGTCATTACATGTAGGTCTCATAGATAAATCACATCAGTTACAAGACTCCGACTGGGCAGATAATCTATAAAAGGGTTAGGAAAGTGAGAGTACAGAGCATTCAGTAAGTGATTACTGTCCATTTAGCTTAACGTGTATAACATTATTTGCATGATGTCAGTATGTCGCTTGCAGTGCATGTAGGAGTATGAATCTAACACACAACTGTGACATACTCCGGTGTACTGCCCTCCACATCCAGTTACTTAATCGCAACAACTTAGAAAAAGAACATGTCTATTCATCATGAATTGCTCAGTCAGTTCTCATTTAGAGCCATAAAACACAGGAAATTCTTTTCTATGACTGACTGTTTGTTGGTGTTTATTGCACTGTTTTTTTCCTGTTGTAAAATATACCATGTGCCAAAGTCTTTATCTTCTGCACGGTTCAGACTATTGTTTCCCAGATATCATTGCCATGATTTATGTAACTAAAGAAAAAGGAAACAGCTTCAAAAATGTATACATATGCTGATGCAAAATGTGCCAAGAAGTTATTAGAAAGATCAGATGACAGCCCTTGGCTGAAGTTCTCTTATCTGAGATTGCTCTGGAAGTCATTTGGAAATAGCATGAACTTGAACAGATTTTAAAGGATGAGCATATGGAGGATTGTGCAGAAAGATGACATATTTTCATCTCTGACTATATTCTGTGACAAAAAGTATTTGTGCCCCAAAAAACAGTGGTCCAGTTCAGATGACATTCATGAAACTATTTTAGTGTCAGATCAAAGGATATGATTTATTGGGTTTACGTGCAGTGGTCATTAATATCAAGTAAAGTTGGGGATACATTGTGGTAAGTTGCACCATGATGACAATTTTGCTGGCTATCTGTTTATAGATTTTGTTTTTGTTTAAATAGTTATAGGCACATACCTTAGGTGTTGAAAGGTGGTGCCAATGAGAGAGCTCTGGAATGAGAAACAGCAGGGCAGCTGCATGGGTGTGTGCATGTCTGTGGGAGCTTGTGGAACGTTACGTAAGTCATCCAAACCTGGATGTGAGGACGCAGCCCAGCGTAAAGTACCAAGCTGCAAGGTAGAGAAGCTGCTTCAGTGTGAGAAAAGGGTCTGAGAGAAAGAAAAAAAAAGTTTATTTACTGGAGGGTAATCGAGACTGGAGTGTCTGTGGCCATGCATACGTGCGAGCGAAAGTGTGGGTCGTGGATTTATTGGCTCCCATCTGGTTCATGGTGCGTAGAACAACCTACGTGAAAGTGAACTAGGTAATTGGAGATAATTGCAGTGTTATGACATTGTAATTTCTTGGATCCCCTTTGAGCAACCTGGATAGGGGAAAGGGTAAAAGGACTAGAGTCAGAATGTTTTTGTCTGCATTTAAATTTTTATTTGTTTCGTTATTTCAACCCACCTATATGTATTATGCATTGGTGGACTTACCGGTGTGATTTTCACTCTGACAGATAAACTTCAACTTTTGATATTTGATATTTGGTATCACCTTGTTTTTTATAATAAATAACTGTCTATTTTTCTATCATGTTCTCTGTGCCTCTCTCACTCACCCTAGTTTATCCTTAGTACCACTACCCAATGCCCCATGGTCAATCCGCTGCAAGATACATGGTGGGTATGGGGTGTCACATTCATGCATTGTTGAACAAAGTCATACAGGACCTAAAAGGGCACCTTATGGCATGTCCAATCAAACACTGTGCCAATACTCTAAGGAGATAATGGTCTGCACAGTGGAAAGTCATGGGTATGCATGGGTATGTGCCTACATATTGTATCATTTATTTTTTGAGAAAATGTGTTGATGCCCAATAGGCATTCTTAGAAGATGGGAGCCATGTGTGATCAGACATTACACTGTTGTAAAATGACACCTGGCAGGTCTTTCATAAAACATCAAATAATGAGTGAAAGGACTCCTTATTCCATTCCATGGTAAGACTGTACTAAATTGAACTTTTTGTTCCGGTCTTGCTTTTCTTTTATACTTTTTCTTAATTCTTTTGAATCCATTTAATACACTTTTGAAATATTAAAAGAACTTTGATTTCTAATGGGGTTCCTCTCCTCCTTTTTGGACATTTTTTAAAGCTTTGCTATTTAAAAACCTTTGCTCTATTTTTGGGCCTTAGCAGGCCTTAGCCCTATTTTTTGAGTTTGGGGCTAGGCTTCCTGTGATGTTTAAGCCTGCTCATTATTTTTTTTTAATATTGATATGTAGTTAGCTGATAAATAAAGCTGAACTTTTCTTTTTGGATATATTCTCTTAGTAGCATTAGTGTGAATGTGATTGAATGATAGTATAAGATCATTTTCTTCTTCAGTTATATATTAGTAGTCGTTATAGCCTAATAAGACAATTTATATTTCACAGGATCGCAATAACTGGCAGGAAGAAGACAGGCCAGTGAATAGTAAGGAGGAAGAAAAACAGAGCCATTTCAGACAAAATAAGATACTCTTACAGCTGGTACCCAGTAGACAGAGCTATAAACCTTGCATTGGAAGGCCAGAGAAGCATTAGGATTACTGTTTTCCCTATTAATTTTCTACTGTGACTTCCATTACTCTGTACCCTTATGTTTTTATTATCATTCTTATTTTTTTAAAACCTTTTTTGATTTTATACATTTTGATTCCTTGGCTGTACTTGGGTTTGGAGCCCCCGGTGTTTCAGTTCTTTCTGTACATCATATGGTATGATTTGATTTAGCCAGTGGCCACTCCTTGCAGTATGAAAGGTGCTATTCTCATTTACAGTTATGAGTTTGTTGTATGAAAGTGTGGAGTTTGTCCCACCATAAATATATAAACAGGGCTCTTGTACACAGAGGCGATCTTCTTAAAAGGCACTGGAAGCAGAGAGAGAAGTAATATGGGAATAATGTAGTGCAGCGGTAAAAGATTACTTGTTTGTGAGCATAATAAGTGTATTTACCTGCTCTAGGGATTTGCTCAAACACAGTCAGTCTGAAAGCTTTCCTTTATTTTGTCTGAGGTACGTCCTGACCTGAACATCCTGTAACTTCCTTGAAGTGTGCAAACAGGTCATTGAGAGAGAAAGAATGAATGAACAGGAGGACGTTGTATTAGCACTTTGTGTCAACAGCACTGCTCTGTCTGTGTGTGCATGCACTGAGATTTTTCCTCCTTATCTCTCTGTTTAAATTAGTCAAACACTTCGTCCCATAAGTCAGAGAGGCCAGTGGTTCTTAAAGAAAAAAAAAAGGAAGCATTAACTCTGCAATGGTGATTTTTGATCCTATTTTCTTTTGATTTTTAGAATATGGAGATAAAAGATAGTATTTCTGGAACCCATGGCTGACTAAATCCACTTTGTCCTTATTTTAGTTTACTTAATCTTGTAGTCTCCAATTACACTACTGGTCAAATGCTTTAGAACACCTCGGTTTTTCCAGTTTTTCTCCAAGTTTAATTAGTTATGGTAAAAAGGTAAGCAGTAAGCAGCCAGTAGTTTAAAACTAAAGTTTAGGTTAGCAAAATATGAAACAAGGAAATTTCAGAATATTAAAAATGGACCTTCTTCAGGGAGCAACTAATATGTTACAACCTCCAGATGTTCTGCAGCAATAAAAGTAAATTAAGCCTCATAAGTTGAAGCAATTTGCACAGGTGTCCAGACTTCTGTTGATTACTTAAAAAGCCCTCTGCCTGTCTTAATGTAGAGTTGGAACAGACTGTGTTAATACAGTCTCTGAAGTGCTATTTGGACGATATTCCGGTGATAATTCACTGAAGACAGATTCACTTTGTCATCACTGCTCATATCACTGTCAAGAGCGTGCAACACCTGGGCTTCTTAAAAATGTTTCTTACAAGACACCATTATGAGACTAGGAGAAGACATGTCTGTTCCATTGCCTGGGTAACACTCAAGCCTGATGCTTACACAAGACACACCTATATTGTTTCCCGTGCAATACTCGCCACTAACGCTGTTGGCACTTTTACAGCCAGAGTAATCCTTGGGTCTAATGCTTATGCGAGGTGTTCCCTAAGTGATTCTTGGGACTAACACTTTTAGCACTGTTTTCACAGCCCGAGTGACGCTCAGGTCTAACGCTAAGGGCGTTAATGTCCCATAAATTTGCAAACTTCCTTAAAAAACAGATACAGGAGCAGACTGAATCTAAAAGCAAAGCTGGGCAGCCATGAAGCAGGCTCAGCCTTTTCATTGACTTGGGACCATTTTTCTCTTTTTTTGACCATAAGTTCTATGTAACTTGTGCATTACTTTGCTCCAGCTTTTGATATGGATTCAAATGTTAATGTATCCTTTTTGTAAACGTAAGGTATTGAAAGGCCTTTTTTAATTCCTTGTACACTCATATTAATGTTTTCACAATCAAAATAATTAATTAGAAAAGCATTTGGCATATACATGAAAGACTAAAACTCACAGACCCACACAAAAAATATTTTAAAAAATTCCAAAATGCAATATTAGGGAGTGAAAGAAGTGCTGTATCACCTTTAGTTGTTGCATTTGTGAAGAATTCCTGAGAAACGAGCACAAGGGTTCAGGGCTATCAGACAGATAGTCATGTCTAATAACAGAAAACAGCCTACTTGGCTGAGTAACAGCAATAAAAACTGAAGAAAAACTGTGTCAAGGCACTGACTGAAACCAAAACATGTTATTAAGAGCTCCATCTCCAGGGGTATCAGGCCCAAAAGTGACCATCTCCCGTCTGTAGGTTGTCTGGTTAAATAAGTACGAGCCCAGAAGGGTGGAGTTTGGAAACTGAAGCGGGGACAGAGTTAGACATCATCTCCTGGGTTTTGGTTAGAGATTCAGAGGAAACAGGAGATACGGTTGGTGTCAGAACCTCCTCTTGCATTGGAGTAGTATTGGCTGGCTTACCTTAGAGTTCCAGGTGGTTCTCATGTGTATATCCGTGACACTAGTAAATGTTCAGTACTTTACAAATCTACCTTAATAAAAGGACAAGTGTCGGTGTGTGTCAGTGCATCTGTATGTCTAGCCAGCTGGTATGTTTCTGTTATATGCCATTTGGTATGATATTCATAAAAGCAGTGCAAATGTTTGTGATGCGGTATCTGTTGGAATGAAAAGTGCAATGCATTTCATTAATATATGTATTACAGAATGTCTTGTAGCAGATGGTGCACTGCAAATGTTAATGATGAATATGCTGAGGTCTCCTTTGATTATTTAGAATAGAACCTGTTTTAGATGGTTAACACATACAAAAATGATTCTTCAAAACATTTTAATTCCTGGAGGTGATACACCAAGAAAAAAAAGTTGAGCACCCTGGCCCGAGATCTGGTACATGATATTTGATCACTTATTCATCAATTGTCTGCTTTAGTTAACCATTTGCTTAGAGTAATGGGCCTGCTCTCATCCAAAATCATGTTATGGGACTGGTGTTAGCAGAAACCTAGGTCCAGAATGATGCTCTGCTTCACAGCATTTATATTCTTGGGGGGCCCTGACCAGGTGGTACAATATTTTGGGGGTCCTTGGCTTAAAAGAATTTGAGAAACTCTGCATGTAACCAGCTTCATCCAGAAAAAAGGAGAAGTCTAAATAGGCCTAGATTTACTGTTGGTATGGGTATTAGCTGGAGTATGTGAATTTCCCCTTGGGATTAATAAAGTATCTATCTATCTATCTATCTATCTATCTATCTATCTATCTATCTATCTATCTATCTATCTATCTATCTATCTATCTATCTATCTATCTAGTGTGCTATGTGTCGCTCCAGATGTTGATTCATTTGGTATATTTTAAATGCATTCATATAAGAGGAAATTTTCCTCCAATTACTGAAAATATTGTTTTGGTTCAGTTTGCTAAAAGTTGAAAGAGAGTTTCTTTGGATAAGTGGCAGAAAATGGATAGATGGATGAAAGAGTGAAAGAATAAGCTATAATGCAGAGCCAATACTGATTTACTAGTGCTGGTAACATGAAGACACTAGGAATGACAAACCTTATTAACTTAAATTCTGCCCTGGAAGGTAATACTCGGAGGGCACTGAAGTGACGGAAGACTTCCACACAGACCAAGCAAAACCAAGCAGAGTGTTATGCAGTACAGTACTGAAAAACGGCAAGCCACAAAGGCACAGGTAGTCAGTAGAAGGATTGAGAAATGAAACGTCTGTCCTAAATAGTCACTACCAAGAAATCCGCCAAACCAATTACATAAGAATATAAGAAATTTGGCAAACGAGGAGAGAACATTCAGTCCTTCAAGCTTGTTTTGTTAGGTAATAGCTAAGCTATCCTGATTCTCTTCAATTTGTCAAAACATGTAAATAATAGTATACTCAAAATTCTAACAAGAAAGTAAAAGTAAACATCTTAAATTCATACTTTTTTCACATAAGAAATTACTTTTTGACAATTACTGTATATACTCACTTATAAGTCGGGTCTTGAAACCCAAAAAATTGATCATAAAATCAGACCCCGAATTATACGGCTGTTCAAAAATGCGACACTTGGTTTTTTTCTTGCCTCCTCCAATCTCGCATCAGTTTCTCAGACGCATCCAACTTTGTTGCATCAGCACAGTTATCAATTTCTTTTGCCACTTCAATGACGTTTAATTTAAAAACAGCTTCATAATTTCTTCTGATCAAATGCTTCATCGTAGATAAGGGATGCTCTTACAATAAAGGTGTATGAGGGTGTGAGATACAAAAAACACAAATCAGTGCAAACGCTGCTTCGGAATAGTTTGGGTATTACTGTGTGGTCACATAGGCACAATAGAGAGAGAAAGAGCGATAGAAGTTAGGAGTACAGTGCATTGCTGCACCCACATAGAAAAAAAAGGCAGTGTGCTCCGGGGTGTTAGCATATCATAATCTCTTGGACCAATAGAGTGAGTTTTCTGCATTCGACTTATACGACCGACATTATAAAATATCAGAAATTATACGGTAAAATCAAGTCCCGACTTATCTGCGGGAGAACTTATCCACAAGTATATACGGTATCCATAAGCTTGGATGTTTGAAATCACACAGTACTGCAGAGATGATGACAACCATCTAGAATCCAAGGGAATGCTGATTGACAGCGGGGTGTCAACATGTTGATGGCATCACATCATTTACATAAAAAGACACTTTAATTATTTAATAGCAATAAATGAAAATGTCTTTAGGAACCAATAAGTCCAAAAGATTCTTTGAGGTTTAAAATCTCAGGAAAATACCATTTTATATATAATCAGTAGCACTAGGGTGTTGTACCGTGTTAGCCATTATGAATGTAGAGAAAAGCCAAGCAGAATGACACCTTTTATTGGCCAACTAAAAAGGTTACAATATGCAAGCTTTCGAGGCAACTCAGGCCCCTTCTTCAGGCAAGATGTAGTACAGAGACTGGAGTGCCCTATGTTTATATACACACTCTAGGACAAGAAACAACATTAGTAAATCTTTAAATGAGAAATTTTAAATGTAAAAAAATAATAGATTCATTCAGGCTAGGGTTAATTTAACAAGAGAGAAAAGAACAATACATGGTCAAGATCTCTGGATAAGATAACTGTCCAACAAAGTCTTTTGAAGTTTGTAATGAGTTTTTTCAAAATAATGTGGGTCTGTAGACAGGTTGTCTGTCATTCTGAGAGATGTAAACAATCCTCATATCTGGCCATAAAACTCTTGTCTCTATTCAATCCATGTTGTAATGTATTAAATTTTAGCATGAGTTTAACTTCCCATTCTTTTCTCTCTTGCTGTGTTTTGAAGATGCCCATAAGCACTGTGACTTTAAAGTCCCTTTCACAGTGTCCATGGCTGTTGAAGTGGGCCGCTACAGGAACATCTGTGTTGCCATGTTTCAGGTTGGGTGGAGCACATCCTTTAACCCCTCACCCGTAATACAACCAGCTACATCCAGGACACCACTGACTTCTTAAAAAAACTGTCTGCTTTAGGCCCCTTACCTGAGGGAACCTTACTGGACACAATGGATGTTGAGGCACCTTACACAAACATCCCCCATGATGATGGCATATTGGCATGTGAAATGTACCTCAAACAACATGATTTACCCACAAAGTCAGTAATAGAAATTATAAAATTCACTCTGACACATAATCTGTTCTCTTTTGGACAATATTGCTACTTGCAACAAATGGGGACTGCAATGGGCTGTCGGTTTGCACCTCACTATGCAAACCTATTTATGGCAAAATTTGAGGAAGATTTCATGTCAATGTGCATCGTAAAACCAATGTTGTATCTCTGTTACATAGATGACATCTTCATAATCTGGACTGCCAGTGAGAAGGACCTCCTCCATTTTCATAATGAATATAATTGTTTTCACCCCAACATAAAGATGAAGCTGAATTACTCAAAATCAGAAGTCAGCTTCCTTGACACCACCGTTCAACTGAAAGACAACACCCTTGAAACTTCTGTTTTTCACAAACCAACAGAGATGAACCTACCTGAAAAGTGATAGCTTCCACCCCAAGCATATAAGGCGCTCCATTATTTTCAGCCAAGCAATACGGTACAATCGTATTTGCTCAGACCCAACATACCGGGATCAACAACTGCAGGAGCTCAGACAAGATTTTTTCAGACAAGGTTACACCCCCAAAACAACAGACACTCAAATAAGAAGAGCTACTGCCATACCCAGAGACAACCTTCTGGAATATAAAAACAAAGACAACAAGAACCGCATCCCCCTTGTTGTCACCTACAACCCACATACACTGAAAAATGTATTTCCTGAACCTCCCCTCCTGGCATACAGACAACCACCAAACCTTCAACAACTAATTGTCTGAAGCTCCCTAAGTGAACCAACAGAAAATGGCACATCTCCCTGCTTACAGAAAAGATGCAAAACATGTGCCCACATCTATGATACAGACCGTATAGTTATACCACACTGCAGACTTGAACATCACATAAAGGAATCATTTTCCTGCAGATCATCTAATGTAGTCTACCTACTTTTCTGCATGAAATGTCCTGACACTGCACTCTATGTGGGAGAAACTGGACAAACACTCCGCCAGAGAATGAATTTACACAGGTTCCACATTAAACATGGCAACACAGATGTTCCTGTGGTGGCCCACTTCAACAGCCATGGACACTGTGAGAGGGACTTTAAAGTCACAGTGCTTATGGGCAACTTCAGAACACAGCAAGAGAGAAAAGAATGGGAAGTTAAACTCGTGCTAAAATGTAACACATTACAACATGGATTGAATAGAGACAAGAGTTTTATGGCCAGATATGAGGATTGTTTACATCTCTCAGAATGACAGACAAGCTGTCTACAGATCTACATTGTTTTGAAAAAACTTCAAAAGACTTTGTTGGACAGTTATCTTATCCAGAGATCTTGACCATACATTGTTCTTCTCTCTCTTGTTAAATTAACCCTAGCCTGAATGAACGTATTCATTTTTTACATTTAAAATTTCTCATTTAAAGATTTACCAATGTTGTTTCTTGTCCTAGAGTGTGTATATAAACATAGAAAACTCCAGTTTCAGTATTACATCTTGCCTGAAGAAGGGGCCTGAGTTGCCTCGAAAGCTTGCATATTGTAATCTTTTTAGTTGGCCAATAAAAGGTGTCATTTTGCTTTGCTTTTCTCTATATATAATCAGAAAAAAATTAACAAAACACTTGCAAACCTAACAGAAAGAAAGAAAGAAAGAAAGAAAGAAAGAAAGAAAGAAAGAAAGAAAGAAAGAAAGAAAGAAAGAAAGAAAGAAAGAAACTAAAGGGGCAGTGGGAAAGTGTTTTGGTGCAAAACCAACTGTTACTACAGATGGCGGGTTAAACCTCTGTATATTCACACATCAGGGATCTTTTAGCGTTATTTATTTATTTATTTTTGTATGACTATTTGTGTTCATCTGTCCCTTACATTTTATGATGACTGAATTTGTATGAGTATTCTTACAGTGTTCAGTTTTCTCCCAAATATGTAAATGTTACGGTATCTGAAAACTGGCCATTTATCTTGAAGACTACCTGATTATTTTTGGAACCCATGATACTGGATATGATCATTCAAAATCTAGAAAACATAATCATAAGATAAAAAATACATGCAGCATTAGAAATCACTAACAATTTTGAATGCAGCTCTTCAGGAAAGAGCTTGCCCTGCATTTTTGAGTTAGTCAGACGAGTGACATCATACATAACAACAACATTGTACTCCCATTAGAGCTGCTTAAAATGCTTAGTGGCAAGCACCTGGTGGATTGTCTGGCTCTTTGTCGAGGTCGGTGATATTACTGCTTGATGTCTGTAGTGTAGTTCACACTTTTAATGTAATCCCTGCGCAACCTGATGAAAGTGAACAGTGTTTAGACTGAGTTATACAGTAGAGACTTCTTAGCAACATGCAATTTAGGAGTTTTACCGACTTAAATGATAAAAGTTGCTAATGGTATGTTGCAACAAGAGCAGATAATCTAGCAATCATATAAGCTTATTAGAGAATGTTTAGTACTATAAAAGCTCTTTTCATTTCTGTACCTTAAAGATTTATGTATTAATATCAAGCTAATTTGACATATATTTAGAATTATGGCAATTATTAACTCTTGAAAAAATTAGCCAGCATTTTTATAAATGCTCTACACTATTAAATTAATGTGAAGATAGGATCAAGCTTATCAAAGATTAACACCAAGCAGATATATGCATACATTTTAACAGGTGAAGCAAATGGATGGGTTAGGTGACAAGTTCAGGATAACACAGCAATTCAAAGTTTAGGATTTAAAATATAATAACCCAGTAACTTGGCATTATTTATTCCTGTGAAGGAAATCCTCCTCTTCTTAAATCTTTGACGTTTGCTTATAGGATATGTGTTCTTATGGATCAAAGTTTTGAAGTCTTACTGAACTCTGACGTCAGTGCAAACTGTTATAAGCTCTTTTCCTTCACTTTGTTACAATACACTTGTCATTCTGCTTCCCAAAAAAAAAAAGCATGGTGCAACCAATCATACCAAAACCAAGTAAAGTAAGGATATAAAATTGTAACACAGAAAAATAAAGGTTTGAGATCATATGTCTCATCAACATGACTACACAGCAAGTAAGCCAATCTGTTACAATGACATTGTTATGGTCATTCTATACAAAAGACACATTGAGTTGAAATGTCAATACCGCATGCATTTGAATCTGCTCAGTGCCCCAGGCTACTTATAAAGGCAGATCTGGACGGGAACCATTATCTTGACAGGCAGCAGAATCATAACCATTCTAAACCAGTCTAATAAACCATAGACATAGAGAATATATTTAATAGGCCCCTAAAATAAACTGACTAGCACAATAAAATCATTAAATTTGATGCATAATCTAATAATCATCTTAAATATTGACCCATGATTCCATTCTGTCTGTGTCCACACACACATATGTAGAGAAGACAATATCACCATCCACACAATGCAGAGAGTGTTTCCTTTTTTTAATTTTATAAATTTTATTTGAAGAAAATAATATTCCACGTAATCAAATCGAACGTATACAATGTAGAAAATAACATTACATATACTCAAGTTGAACTTAAAACAGTAGCATGCTTAATTCTCTCATGGGCTTCCAGTGTTGGTCATTGCAGCATCAAGCAATATAAGAACTGACCCTGGCTTAACACATTTAAAGTAGTATAACAAAATCAAATTTAGGGTGTCATAAAAGACATGGATTGAGTAGTTGATGGTTCCTTACGTGGCCAGGAAATCATGATAAAAGAAGCATATGGATGGGCGGGCATCCCGACTAGGTTAGTTAGTGGTACCTTTCCCAGATGGGAGGCCATTTTGAGTGAAGGACAGAGGACGTGTTCCCCCAGTACCTTGTGCAGCAGTGCCCCTCAGTTATGCATGGTAGTTGTAGTTTTGCTGTGCAGCCCTGTTGGGGTCCTCGGGTGCTGCTAGGGGCAGCTGTTGGGAGCAGGCTCCCCTGCTACAGAGAGTTTAGAGCCAATCCTGTTGTAGGGGAACTACTCCACGGTTTTGTGCTGAAAAGCAGTCACTCTGCCTCATTTGGGGGTCAGGGTCAGGAGGAGGTGGGCAAGGCTTAATTAGTGGAGAGTGGAGGTGGAAAAGGAAAGAAACAGAATACTAACAGATTTACCAGGTGATAAAAACCTGTTTGAACAAAAATGTTTTTCCTTGAACCTGTCACTGTGTGGTTTGGTTGTGTCTGAGTGCGCCCCCTACAGGTCACAAGGGTCACAGCAATGGTGCTTACTCTGGCAGCACTCCACACAAAGGAGGAACCACGCGGGCAGCTGGGCAAAATCAGTGTGGTTCCATGCTGTCCAGTAAGAAAGTAGTTACGCGTTAAAATCAAGTTTGTTAATGTTTCTTTAATATTGTTCTAAATAGTTCTGTCAAGGTCTTTGTGCTAGTGTTCATGAGATAAGATGTTATAAAATTTATTGATGCCCTGGATAATATTTAGCTTTCCAGAAAAACAAAAGACGGATTCATTTTCGAGGTGAAACGGAGGTAACCTGAGTTTAACTGCAGTTAGCTGCTCTTAAATCAAACTGCAACCATTCTGACATTGAATTTTAAGTGTTGCATTGATACGACAACATGCAGCCACAACATGTTTGAAAACAAAGCCACTTTTGCATTTGGTCCTGCATGTTTCCTGTGAATGATCACCCAGTGATACCACAGGACTGATAAGTGCTAATATTAGAGTCTCTCTTAGAATGTGATTTAGTGTTCTGCATTTAAATGTGTTATCTGAAATGCAAAGAAAAGGAGAACGTAGACAGAAAAGAGAGCAACTGTGCCTCTGTGAAATGTAAATAGCAGTTGGCATTACCTGAGCCCCAGGGCTAAATTCATGTTGGGAAAAAATGTGTGTAATAAGAACTGCTAAATGTTACAATCTCATCAATTTGCTTACCGCTCACTATAATCCATCTCATAATATATACTTTGTATAAAATATATTTATATGAAGATATCATGTGATCGTCTAGTAAAGTTAGTTTATGCCGCGTCAGCTCCTATTGCTGTGTACTTTAGGGTGTCTGCAATTTTTAAATTACCGCATTGACTCTTGATTTACAGTGAGGGCATTTAAAAGTAGTTTCTGTTTACTAATGAAGGGGTCTCATTTTTAAAGTAGGCTCGTGTTACTGAAGGAAACCAAAGAACTGCATAAGTAAATGTTGTTTGCTTCTGGATATGTACATATCATTTTAAAATATAAAATAATATTTTCACACACTTTAAAAGGCTTCATTCTTACCAAGTGTTTCATAGCATTTAAAGAAAAAACACAACTACTTCTAGATTGCCATTTATAAACGCTATAAGCTGTTTGTCTAACTGAAAAGACATCTTATCAAAATGACATCTGTCAAGCTTTAAACAGTTATTGGGATAATTTTATTTTATTCTATATGTTATTTTCTACCTTGGCTTCAGGAACAGATGTACAAGGTACTAAAACAAAAGTAGATGGATGTGAAGAGTCTCTATGTCTATTTTTGTTGGGTATCAACACAAAAGCATCAGTGCTGTAAGCTTAACATGAAAACAGTCAAAATCCTTGTCAGGGTCAGTCACTAAGGTCACACTTCACAATGAAGATTTGGCGTCCTGAACACTGTACCTTATGGATTTTGGTCTGCTGATCATAAAAATTACCTTTATGTTTTTCTTTCATGTACCGCCTATTTTAGAGACTTCCTCTCATAATATAAGCATACATATACATAGAACATCTGTAGTGATCTTAAAGTCGTAGCACCAATACTGGGAATGCAGCTCAGATATACCAAGTACTGCAAGTGGGGCAGCCATGTGTGACAATGCAGGTCCAGCTCCATGCTCCCTCGTCTAATTTTGGGAGCCTCTTGAACCTAACACCATCAATATGACCGGGATGAGCTGTACAAATGAGGACACCACATGAAGCAAGGGGAAGGTGCAAAAGAGTTCAGTGCTTTTATTAAAAAAAAAAACAAGAAAACAAATCCATATAGAGTCCAAAAATGCGGTGTTCCAAACTGTCAAATAAATAATTCAAAAAATGAACTGTGGAGGTTAAAATCAATAAATACAGAAATCAATTAAAAACGAGGTTAAAACTACACAGTGCAGGAAACTAATTTTAAAATTCAATAAGCCTGGGGGGGTATTTTTCATACGTCGTTTAAATCATCCGAGATCAGATGCCTCATCTTGGATGAGTTAATGCCAGTGAAACTCATCCAGATAAGTCGGTTTTTCAAACGCAGCCGTGTATTAGATTAGTCTAGCTGGATCTAATCATACGAGACGAATGCGTGCGCCCGTGCTGACTGAAAAGCCCATATATATTGGGTCTAGAAAACATGATCAGCAAGTCTTTGACAGGCTGTAACAAAATGACGAAAGAACGGGTGCATTTTTTTTTCACACACGCGGCGCAAGACCTTTTATTCAAAGGACATGAAGAATTTCAAGATTTAATATGCACAAGGGGTAACACTGCAAAAGCAGCCCAAACCAGAAAAGACGGCTGGCAAAAAGTGGCCGACAAATTAAACGCTAAGTAGTGTGCATTGTACTTACTGAATGCAGCGTTTCATTTCCTATGTGTCAGATTAATTATTATTTAATATGTCATAATTCCAGATCAAACGTGAGCACAAGGAGAACATGGGAACAGGTTAAAGTGAAGTACAAGAATATACTTCAAACTGGTAAATATTGGTATATAACTATTTAAAGAATTGTTGACATAAATAATCATATATAATATAAAAAACATTCATTTTAAAGCTAATAAGAAGGAAGACAAGCAAAAAACAGGTGGAGGTCCACGCGGGCCACACCTAACCCCTGCAGAAGAGTTGGCTCTCCAGCAAAATGCCCATCGCCCTGTTTCTGAGGGCATTCCAGGGTGACGCTCCTCCTCAGAACCAGTGGCAGGATATTGTGGTCATCTTCATTTCAGATAAAGGATGGTCATTGCATATATTTGTCCTCCATGTGTGCCATAGGTATGTTCCATATAGCCCTCTTTTTTGTTGGGTCAGTTGCAGGGAATTTCAGATCCCTTGAACCTGTGTCTGACCAACGAAGGTCAAATATTTGATGAAGACACTGTGTCTGATTATTCATCAGGAGGAGAGGTACATTTTCCAAATACATTGTTTGATAAAACTCCACTCTGATCAGTCCCATGTGCCCCAATCACATTTGGAAACCCTGGTAATGAGAATGTTAGGCTGATTGAGATTCTTCATGGAACTGTGGGTGTTTTTGCCTGTGTATTACCTACCTGCAATGGCATGAAACGCCTCTTTTATTGTCTGCACACGCAGGTGTCCAGGAAACACTATGAAAACCCGAAGGAAATATTTCAGAGCCAAACAGACTTTACGAATTGCCTGGCAAACTGCACTTTTAGTTAGATTTTCCGCATCGCCTACAGTATATAAAAAAGTGCCACTTGTAAAAAACCTCAAAGCAATGCCTACTGTCTGTGTGGTTGTGAGAGCCCGACTTCACCTAGTTTGACTTCGAATATAAGGTGCTAATAAATCTTTGAGGTACAATATTCCCCCTCGGCTAAAGCGGTATCTTTCGAAAAGAATTTCCTCCAGGAGCAATAAAGGATCTTGCCGATCGCGCAAAACCCTCTCTATATGAAATTCTCTTTGTATAATTTGCGCACCAATATCAATTGGTCGCTCATTCATGAATGGCGAAGCCATGACTGGATGACTTCCATGCACCGTCACTGATTACGTGTGTAAACTAATCCTTGTTTACGTAGAACAAACCTGCTCCGAGCAGGTTTGAGGATTAGGATGTGTTGCTATGACAACACTTCCAGCAAGAGTTTCGAAAAACCGACAGATCCAGGATCAGGCCAAATCGTCAACAATTACATCCGGATAAACAACTAATCCACGTATGAAAAATACCCCCCAGGTCTCTCTAGTTTATCCTATCCAGACTGTGACATCAACCAACAGGTGCAGACTCCCTTCTCGTCTGGCCTGTGTCTCCGCCACCAATCCCTCGTTGTCCGCAGGCAACCCCGAGCCCTGCCAATCCAGGCTCTGTACTTCCACTCCCGCCAATGGTTCCACCTGGAGAACATACCTTACCTGTGATGTCCTTACATTGATGGATTGAAGGCCAGAAGTAACACATGACCATCATCATCAAATTCTTCCATGAGATGCCTGAAAACCATGAGGACTGATTGAGGACATTTATGTTAGGTAGAATGCCCAGAGGGGGCTGGGTGGTCTCGTGGCCTGGAACCCTGCAGATTTTATTTTTTTTCCTCCAGCCGTCTGGAGTTTTTTTTTGTTTTTTTGTCATCCCTGGCTCTCAGACCTTACTTTTATTCTATGTTAAGTAGTATTGTCTAATTTTATTCTTATATTTTGTCTTTTTTGCCTTTTTTCTCTTTCTTCATCCAGTAAAGCACTTTGAGCTACAACAACAACAAGAAAAACATTTATTTATATAGCACATTTTCATACAAAAAATGTAGCTCAAAGTGCTTTACATAATGAAGAAAAATAAAAGACAAAGTAAGAAATTAAAACAAGACAACATTAATAAGCTACATCACTTGTATGAAAATGTGCTATATAAATAAATGTTGTTTTTGTTGTAGTTCTCTCTCGCCTTCCTGCCTCTTTTTCCATCTTTTAACTTCTGTTCTCTTTTTTCTTTCGTTTCTCAAATCCCCTCGTCGCACTCACGTTTCCCACTTTAAAAATAGGGACCTGGCACAGCTGTGTTGATTAGCAGCTCCTGGCTCCAATTAGGGTCATGGACAATCCCACATCTGTGCACTTAGCGTAGGGCCGTCCAATACCCCATTGCGCCTGTGAACCACTCTCGCCACGCTACCACACCCCCTCCTACCAAGACGCGAGTGTGCCAATCATTTATTTAAAAAGATGCCGATCAGCCGCGGCCCTCACTTTACCACACCGTGTTAAAGAGTCTCATTATGTTAAATAAAACTGGCCACTCTGTAAGTATTTGAGTCCAGGGCAGAAAAGTGTGGCACATAAACCACTTGTTGACCTAACAAAATGTTCATGTCTTTTCTTCTTATAAAACTTGGACTAATAAAAAAAATTGTGAAAGTAATGAACAAGGAAGGTAAAGGATTTCAATATTTGAGACAGATGTCTCCACAATCCAATTCCAAGATTAAGGGAGACATTTTTGTTGGTCCGCTAACCTGACACGCCATCGATGACACGCATTTCAAAGATCTGCTAGTGGGCTGGTGGAAATCACACAGAAGGCACTCAAGGATGCTGTTCAACATTTTTATTGGCAACTAGGGAGCACCAAACAACATTCAGAGGGTTGACAACATGCTTCAAGCATACAAAATAATGAAGTGCAAAATATTGCTAAAGGTTTACACTTGGATTTCTACCCTGCAAATCTTGGTATAGACAAAGACGAACATGGTGAAAGGTTTCACCTGGACACTGTAACGATTGAAAAGTGATATCAGGGTATGAGGAATCCATCAATGCTGTGGACTGTTGCTAGACGCTGAACACAAATGAAAATTGTCAGCAAAACATTTTTAGCTCAGTTGAACTAATGCTATGTGTTGGTATTGTTAAGCCATTAAATACTCCAAATTCAATAAAAGTTGGTTTCATGTTTTTCCAAATTCCTATGTGACAGTCAATCTGAAATGATATTTGTATTCAGCTTGAAACTCCCTATCATAATAAACAAAAGATTTTTCAGGAAGTAAAAGGTTTAAAAAAAATCTTTCCGGTGTCATTAATGCTATGAAAAACCTAATGATAATATGCTTGGCCAACAGATAAACATGACCAAAACTCATTCTGTCTTTAGGTGAAGGGAACCTCTAAATGTCTTCTGAAGCTTGCTTGTGACAGCCTATAGCATATGGCAGGGGTTGGGCAATTTACTAGTATGCAAAATTAGAAATTCAATTATTGCTATATATTTGGCTGACACCATTATTAATTGTGAGCTCAGAATTTGTCACATCTACTGTATTTGCAGATATTTTAAATCACATACTGAAACATTGGCGGGAAATGAACCGGTAAACTCGTGGTATAAAGTGCAGTGTCCTACCATTTCTAATCTGAAGTCAGATCTGAAGTTCTGCGGGCCTCTCCTGAAAAATAAATGTCATTTAATAAGATTGAGTTGAACTTAACAAAAAACAGGCAACAATCACGCCTGGGAATTTAGAGTCACCAAATACTGAAACCAAGAAATCGCACAATACTTATAGTCAAAAATAAAAATATATTTCTTTTCAAATAAGAAATCTAATAATACTTTATTTTCTGAGATGATCAAGCAGTAGTCCTTAGTTAAGTTTTTCAATCAATTTGACCCAAAGTTCAGACATCCCCATGGACATACCATCTTTTGTAGCAGTGATATGATGACATCATGCACCTATACACTATTATCAATGACTGATAAAGAACATCATAGGATGGCAGCACCCATAAACACAATGCATACAATAACAAACACTCACAGAAAAACAACAATTAAAATAGTAACTCAATTACGTCAGAAAAAAATAAAGAAAAAATTACAAATAACAATAACTACAGTTCATAAAATTAAATGTATTTTTAACAGTTTCGAACCAACATGCCAGCACTAACAAGCACTGGAACAGATTCTACCCTGCAGATGTCATAGTGCTGAACTTAAAATCCAATCACTAGGCACTTCCATCCTTCCCACCTCACCTTAAAACCAAAACATGCACATCCTACTCTGCAACCATTTGAGGGGCCTCATGCATAATGCCATGCATAGAATTCACACTAAAACATGGCGTACGGACAAAAGCTCAAATGTTCGTATGCACAAAAAAATCCAGATGCATAAATCTGTGCGAACGCCAACTTCCACGTTCTTCTGCTACATAAATCCCGGTCAGCGTGAAAAGTAACACATGTGCACGCGCCTGCTGCCCCACACCAACTATTCCTATAATTATGCCTCTTTGAATATGCAAATCAATATGAATAGCTCCTTACCTTTAGTACTTCAGGAAGACAATAGCGAAAGCACAGGGAAAAAAAAAAAAAAAAACTTCAGCAAATACGAAATGGAGGTCCTGCTAAGTGAAGTAGAGGCCAAGAAAAATGTTTTATTTGGTAGCTTAGAAAGTGAAATTAGCAACAAAAGGAAATTGATGGAGTGGCATAGCATGGCAGACATACTCAAGAGTTCTAGAGCAGAAAATCGTACTGTGACCGAAATAAAAAGTGGTCAGACATCAAAGCTGCTGTGAAAAGGAGAGTGGCAGTTCATCGCCTGTGAGTTGCTTCAATTATTGTTAACACACTTATTGCTGCCATTTTACCAGTGGGGGAGGGAGATTCTGACATCACCGCAGGTGACAGTGAGTTTTTATTTCGTTTTTGATTACAATTATCCATACTCGTGTAAATAATTTGCATGTGTAATAAGAGAATCAGGCAGCAGATGCTGTATTAATTACTGTTTATTTAGTTCCAGACAATAGTACAAAAGCTGACCCCAATGCTGAGGAAGTGGCTCCAGGCGATGATGGTGCTGTTTCTGTGCCGACCACATCTTCGGTCGCTGGCTGCTCACACACCCCTGCCTCGGAAACTGCTGGGCGATCATCTGGCTGTGTGCTGACTGATGCAGTTCCGGAATCCCAAAATGCATTGGTGGATGTGGTGAGAGATGTAGCCAATGCACAATGGGATGTAGTCAATGAACCACGAAATACAATACACAAACAGCAAACAGCACTCCAGATTACGGATTTGAGTCTTGAGACTCTCACGCACCTCCTCCGAAGGAACCAGGCAGGTTCGTTTCTGGTCTCCAAAGCACTTAGCACTTTGTTCAGTCGGAATGTAGCTCCTTTCCATGTCCCGCTGCTGACACCAATGTAGCGTCAATGAAGAGCACCACAACGAATGGATTCTTTGCTCTTTACATGGCTCTTTGAGGCAGCTGGCTATCTTTAAAATGACTGCTTGCCACACTTATTGGAAAAGCATGTGCGACTGTGCAGAGTTGCCATTTTTATAGGCACTCATACTATTAATGATGTAACACCAGATCATTCTTATGTAACTGATGTAACTTGTCCAACACCATTGTAGTAATAGTAATAATTCTTCACATTTACACACTGTCCATATTGTATTTTAACTCTCAGTAATAATTCTGCATATACTCTTGATGTACTCTTATTTGTACAATACCTCACTGCTGTATTTATTAATATTTATTGGATAACTTGCAATTAACTTCTGTTTGCACTTCATCATTGTCATGGTACTTGTATTATGTTCAATGACATTAAAGCTGAGTTTAATCTAACCTCAAGGAGTACAGCAATCCCTTAGTAAAGACAGAAGGTGTCATTGAATGTAACCAGCAGCACGTGTAGCCGCTGCAATAAGTTCTGTCACAGGTGTGTCACTAGACAGGCTGTTTGTTTCGTAAAGACTACTTGTAATTCCCAGCATCCTATGTAGGTATTGCAGCAGTGCCATCTTAGGGAATACAACTGCTGGGAGAGGGAGACGACCCTATTAGTGATCCCTCAGCAGAGACAGCATGTCTATGATAAGGGATCAGTTGTCAGTTAGTGGTGGGTTTCCATACGCGTTTCCAACTTAGTGAGGTAATATGTCATTATCAAAAGCTGCTGGATGTTGAATTATAAGGTCAACATACCCATAGTTTTATTTTAGTTTAAATTAGTGCTGTTTTGTGAGTACTGTTATATTGTTTCACAGTCATTTTATTAATAAGTCTGAAATGTTTTTCTATAATATAAGTAATAAAGCATTAAGCATTTTTGGTGACATTTCCATTACTGACATTTTAAATACAAATTTCAAGTTACATACACATTTTGGTCAGCAGAAATGGAACTCATTCCTAACCTGCGAGCTACCTGTATATAATAAAAAATGTTTATGAGATATACATTTTGAGGTTCCTTCAACATTAGTGTGAAAGAAATGCTCTGCTTTGTCTGCAGTTGGACGTAAAGTATAAGATTACCAAGTTTCAAAGAGTGTCAAATGAAATGTATATGAAAATTAAATAAGAAAATGAGAACCATGTAAAGCATGAATTAATGTGTTGTATTTGTTTTCACAAATGCTGTATAAGAATCTGTAGTATTCAGAATTTGAAGTTCTGATAAGAAGGACCAACATCTTGAACCATTTCCATATGAATATATTACTTTTATTTGAGCTCTTTTGACAGTTAGTTTATTAGTGATAACCTTCTTTACAACCTTGTGCAGCCAACTGATTGTGAAGGAGTGGTTCTTAGGGTATAATCTGTTTTACTATACTGCGGTAACATCACAGGATGTGTAAATGAGTAAAGTGGAAATGGAACTTAAGCCTTCTGTTTCTGGGAAAGGACAACTACAAAAGAATGACATATCGTCTTGTTGCAATTACTCATTCACAGTCACAATATGGCAACTGTTGAGTACCAGTGTAAGAAATTCAACACCTAATATCTTTATCCTTGTTTGGTTTTATATTATAACTAGGTGCTTCAAAAATGTTTGTAATGTCTAGCAATTGCCAACATTGTCAGGTTATAACAGAGGATCTTGTAAAGAGAGAAAGAAGAATGGGCTGGAACAAAAGATAACAGGGCAATGAACTCTTTGCTTCTACCCACCCTTCCCAGTTCATCAGACTTAAATTGCTAACATGAGCAAGCCTTTCATTTTGATTATGTGGCTGGAATCAGGCTGTCTGTAGTTTTACCTCGAGACCAATGACATCAGAACTGAGGAGGGAGCAAACAGAAATGTTACCCTCCTAGTTTTAGGCACCATTCTTACCTGTCTTTCTTTATTCTAATCCCTGTAACAATAGCAATGTGGCTCTGTTCATGGGTGTATATATAAATACATATGTTTAGATATATAATAACTCATACGCATTGGATAGAGGAATGATCTAGTACTCCGACATCAACAGCAGTAAATGGCAATTAAAAGGACTATTGGTAATTCCACAACTAAAACTGAGATCTCCTTCCTCGGTTGCGCCCCAATGCCACTGCTGCCACTTTTAAGTCTTCTGCGGCTCTGTCCATCCAGCTCTAAATTTTCTAACTCATGCCATGCACTCATCAGCATTGTCCACTGTCTGCTCATTCATGCCGCCTACTCCGCCTCACATCTGCTCAACTGAGATCAGAGACACCACCATCTGCACTCAGTTTTCCTAGTTCTGTGAGAAAATCTGAGTCAGGATCCTTGCTAAGAGTTGAAGAAGAAAGTCTAATAAGTGCTGCCTTTTAAAGAGTTTGATGCCCAGCCTCAGAGCCACTATTCTCACATAGCTCCACTGCTTCTGACAGATGTACTGTATATGTATATGTACAGTATGTGTGCTTGTCCTTACATCTCTGTACAGCTCACAGATGACACTTTAGATTTCACAACTTTGAGTCTGGCTTGTATATTTCCAAGCAGTGTATAGAATAAAGCTTCACATCATCTGGAAGTGAAGGCAGTGTGGAACGGGCAGCAATGAATGCTGTGCTATGTAGATAGTAATAAACACACACCAGAAGCTCCAATTTGGACAATCTGTGTGCAGAATACAGATTTTACGGCTTATATAGATGTGTCACCTTTATAACTGTATTACTACAATTATTTTCATACTACATTTTGGTATGCAAGCACACATGCCATTTCCTTCATCTCCATCACTCAGCAAAATTTTAATATTCTACACTTTTTACATATGACCAAGCATGTGTTACTTGGTCTAAAGCAACCTCAAGAGCAAATGTTAAAGTAAACGTTCTTGATACAGAAAAGTAAGGAAAAGTCATTCCCAATGAAGACAGAGTGCTTACTAAAATGCTGAGCACAGGAAGTATTTAATTCAATAAGGAGATACATAAGCATACAAGCATATATACAGAAGGCATTCAAGGATACACGTTACATGTATACATAAAAGAACGTAAGTGGACAGGTTATGTATCAATTTTCTCATCTTTCTTTTGTACCTACAGCCGTATTATAGCCTGATATCCAAACATCATTCACCGTTCAACATCTTTAAAACACCTGTGACCACCAGGGGGCGCCCTGGTGCCCAGGCTTCAGACACAACTCAATCACAGACAGTTCTAAGTTCTGTTATAGAGAAGTCAAGCAAAATGACACCTTTTATTGGCTAACTAAAAAGATTACAATATGCAAGCTTTCGAGGCAACTCAGACACGACTCCTCACTACATCCATAAAGAGTAACATAGTACAATACCCTAGTACTAAAGATCGGTTAAATGAAGATTTATTGATAGCAATACTTTTTCTAAGATTCCAATCAACAATGCAGCACACACTAATTTATTTGTTTCCTTCCCTCCTCCTTCACAAGCATTGTCTCACTCCATTCCAACTCCAGTTCACCTTTTAGGAGCGAAACGGCTTCTTTTATTCAGGACCCGGGTGTATTTCTTAGGCCACGGTGTAACATAATGGAAACACTTCCAGGTCAGATGGAAGTCCTCTAAAACTTGGAAAGTTACTCCTAATAGTGCAACCTGGCAGCACTCAAGGACGCCAACAGGGTTGTCCTTCAAAACTCCAATTCCCAGGCCACCTCATTCAAACTGGGGCCAAACCAGATAAGCACTGCCCCCTTTTATGCTGAGTAACAAATTGTCCATTCATTATTTATTCGGACTGACTGGAAAAGGGTTCTACTTTCAACCTGGCCAGATTGCACCTCCTTGCCTGTAGTCCTTTCATTATGGTCTCCCAGCTGGGTAAGGATCCATCTTCCATCCTAGTCAGGATGCTGCTCCATGCATCATTGCACTTACACACCACATGACTAGATTTTTTTTTTAAGTATTCCATAATCTTTATATTATAATCCAAAATAACTCAAAATGTCCATACCTAGTATCGACAACACTGGCATAGTGACAAAGGTACATGGTGATCTTCTCTTACTTCTTTATAGTATAAACCAGTTAGTTTCTCCCCAAGTGCTACTCCTGGATCAACCATATTCTAGTTCCCTGTGACTGACTGTAAGAGTCTTTTCAGAAATTTTGCACTTTGAGTTACGTATTCTCATGGCATGATCTACCTATTTTTGTGAGCACATCAATGAGAACAAAGTGAGAGAACTCCAGATACCACAAAGCCTGCTCCTTTCTCTCATCATGGAGGGCTAAGTCCAAGACATGTCTCTGTGGAGGATACCTGAAATCCAGAGCGCTTAAAGCCACCCAGAAAGTGCAAAATGCTTATGAAAGGATAATGTCTTTAAGGCACACTCCTGTTTGGGATAACAAAAGAAGGTGGGAAGCTTAGAGAGACAGCTTATCTTTGTATTCAAAAGGAAGAGACACTTAGAGGCTTCTCTGGACATTGTGAGAGGAAAATGAGAACATAAAATATTGGTGTGGTTATTATTTAAAAGGCAGAGAGGTGGCTCTGAGGATAAGGGTCTCTGGAAGGTTCTAATCCCATTGCTGCCAGAAGGATCCTACTCCATTGGGCCTTTGAGCAAAGCCTTAAACCTCTCTGTACAATGGGTGAATCTGTGTTCTGACCTCCAAAGGTCATGTGAAAAGACGATTTCCCCTCAATGATTAATAGAGTGTACCAAATACCAAAAGATAATTTTCTAGTTGTACTGTATTTGTGCAAACAGACAGAAAACACTGACTGGAATTTAACATTACCCATCTTGTCCTATCTTTTGATTTACTACATGCCTCCTAATGTTCACAATAAATTACAGACAATGACAGACAAAATAAATCATCATTTCAGTAAGCTTTAATTAATAAAATTAAGCAAAGGATATAGGTGAAACTTTAAAATGTTTTTAAGATGAAGACATATTTGGGGACAAATAAGGAAAAAAATGAACCAAGAAATAGGAGAAAGTTGAGGTGATATGGAATGTCACAGGGTGATTTTTGTAGAAAGCACTCAAAAACCAGAACCAGGAAAGAAATAGGAGCCGGCAGCTAAGATAAAGCCAGAGAAGAATTTCATGAGGAAATATCTCGAGATATGACTAAAAAGAAATCAATGTATATAGTTAGGAATGTGAGGGCAAGTCTGTCTGTACAGTGCTGGGAGTGGATGTTTATCGAAATGCCAGTGATTTGCCAGTAAGTAGACTCATATTTGGAGGAATTTATTAGCTTGTGTCACACCCTCCACTGTCCCCATTACGATCTTAGGACTGAGCCGTTCCAATAAAATTTGGAGCCTGCCGAAGTGCTTTAATGGAACAGCTTAGTGGCCCCCCAAGAAAGGTTCAGCTTTCTAAAACATCCTTGTCAGCTCAGTGTTTTTAAAAAGTTGAGATACAAACACTCGAGGAAACAAAATGTAGCATAGCTTTTGAATAGAATACTTTCTCATCAAGATGGCTCTTAATAAAATCTAACACACATCATCACATGGTATCCACCAATGCATCAGTGTGAAAGAAAATTATATAAAACCGGCAATTTTTTAGACATGAAAGTAATTTACTGACTATGAAGTGGAAATGAGTGGGAAGTGGAATGCAGAGTTTGAGAAGTTCAGTAGTGAAGCCAACCGTCATGCTGATAGGAGTGTTTGAAGATTGTTTGTGACACTCATCCGCAAACACTCCGAAGTGTCTTCATTTCAAATAGCTTTCTTCCATTTGTTCTACAGCTAGAACCACTCTAAGCTCAGCATTCAGCAGAGTTTTAATGTTGGGTGTGTGCTGAAAAACCAAAAAAAATAAAAAATAAAATAAGGCTGCACATGCACAGAAAACAGCAAGATGCTGATTGAAGTTGGGGATTTGTGGGGAAAGAGAGACTGCTGATTTGTGAGGTCTGGGGTTAGTGACCTCATTCTGGTGCAAGAGCCTACTAATTAGAATAGTTGTGGCTCACAAACATTTCAACTGTTGCCAGAGTGGATTTTAATTATTTGGAGTTCTCTGAAACCATAGAAATGCCCGTGGTTTTGTATATTTACCAAGTGTCTCCGTTTGGTACATTCAAGAAGGTTAAGCATTCCAATATGATGGAAATGTCACAGGTCAATAAAAAAAAGAAATAACTGTAAAATTATTATTTTTTTTATTTTAAAAAGAAATGTTGCTGAGAAGAAACATTTTGGCATTTGTGGTATTGGCAGTGGAGTACTCTTGGTAAGAATGATTCAGATTTCTTGCTTTGATTTGGAAGATATTGCGGACCATTTTAATGCTAAAATTACAAAGATTTTTTTTTTTACGGGAGGAGGGTTTTATTTAATTACTACTTGCATTAAACCATGATTTTTTCCATTTTTTAGGCTTGTTTTTGTAAAAAAATGACATATTTTTCCATTGATCTATTTTTTTTATTAGAATCATAGGGAGCCTGAAGCCTTTCTGGGTAGCACTAGGTAAGAGACAGACACTAAGCCCGGATGGGATGCTAGTCGATGACAGGATGCATTCACATGCACAGCCACTCTGCGCCAGTTTAGAGCTGCAAATTAACTTTACGTGCTTGTATTTGTGATGATGGAGGAACTATTAGTGGAATCAGCAATAAACATTTTGACACTTCACAACCTATAAATAAAACAATTACATGGTGTTGGTTTAAATATGAGTTTCTATAGGAATATATTATATTAAGAGTTTCTTTCTATGCAGTGACTAATTAATTGATTTAATTTCAGTATATCAGTGCAGTGATTACCATTGATGCCTCACAGATTCAGGGTCCAGGGTTCAATTCTTGTGCCCAGTCATTGTCTGAGTGGTGTTTATTTTATTATGTCTGCTCAACTTTAATTCCAAGTATCTCCAGTCTTCCTCCCACATCCCAAAAATGTGTTTGGATAACTGGAGTTTCCAAGATGTGAGTGCGCAAGTGGTCCTGTAATAGACTGGCACCCTGGACGGGGCTGGTTCCTGCTTCATGGCCATTGCTGCCAGGATAAGTTCCAGGGGCCTCATGTATAAACGGTGCATACGCACAAAAATGTTGCGTACTCCAATTTCGACGCTCACATTGCGATGTATAAAGCCACACACATTTTCATGTCAGCTAAATGCTTGGCCTACGCAAGTTCTCCACTCGGTATTGCAAATTGGCAGCACCCAGCGTCAAAGCAGTGCTTTTGTTCTAATGTGGTTTCCCTTTCTTTTTTAGATCCACATCCCTGATGCGGCTTTATCAAATACACTGAAATTAACCGTATATTGTTCTCTAGTTTAAGGCATCTGATTGTAATTAACCTGTAACAATATAATGGTCCACAGAATGGCCAAACTATTCCAAATACCATAGCTGCTTTAGTGTTGTTTCTCTCAATGCACCACTCAGAGTATTTATCCCACTGTATCGAAGTGTGGAATCACAGCTCTACAGCAGATGATCGGAAAGAGAATTATCGGTATACAGCATCAAGCTCATGCTGCCTCAGCCATGCTGTCTATTGAACCGCTCCCATACGGCAAATGCTTCAGAGCCTTTAATGTAGGAACATCACGGTTCAGAAACAGTTTCATCCCAAGAACTATAAACACACTCAATCAGTCCATCAAGTGCTCCTGATAGAATTGTTTGTACTTATAAGTACAATTACCTCACTGTAAACTTGCGATACAGTTATAGTATTGCACAACCAGAGCCACTTTATAAAGCACATATTTACATATGATGACAATATAATTTTTAAGATGAAATGCAGCAAAATTTGTTACATTATACAGATAAAATGTTAACATCATTTAAATAATCTATATTGTTAATAATTAAACATGTGAGGACACGGTGGCGCAGCGCTAGCGATGATCTAGTGCCCCGTTCAGAGGTTGTTCCTGCCTCGCACTGTATTCTTGCTGGGACTGGTGCGACACTGGATGGAGAGAATAATTAAACATGTACTACAAAGATATTTCAATGTTCCTTAAAAGTTTAGAAGAATTGGCATTCTAAGCTTACAGATGGCTTAACATCTATTACAGAGCTGATTGTGTGGCGATTGGTTACTTGGAGAAAGAAAAAAAAGGACAGGAATTGGGGGTAAGTACGTTTGAAAGAGACAGTACTGTTGCAATAAATTAAATTATTTCATCGAAGGTCGCACATGGCGCAGCAAGAATCTTGCAGGAGGCAGGAACAATCTTTGTACAAGGCACCAGCTCAATACTATCACTGCGCCACCATGTTCCCATGTTTAATAACATGCATTAACTCCTATCATCATGAAAATGATATCAAGTATACATCTCAGTATTTTAATTATTCAGAGAGCTGTAATATCACGAATGTAATGAATTCCGTGTCCTGTCGGAAGAAGAGAAAGCCCGTTTAAAAGTATGTAATGATTCACACACATAGAGCACATAGAAGAACACATACAAAACAAAGCATTTAATGTGCTACTTTAGTTACAATGGTATTTGAGAAACTGGTAAATTAAAAGATTTCAAGATGAAGTTTATGATGTTCTACTTTAATGACAAAATAAACTATGTGATTAAAGTGGAAATTTCGAGATTAAAGTTGACATTTTGTGCTTTTTTCCCATTGTGTGCCTATTTTTTTTCTTTTCTCTGTACCCTAATAAGCATTCATATGACACTCAGACAGTGGGCTATGACTCGCCTTTTCATGGCGACTTTGATATCTGACAGCTTCTTTTTTATTTCGGGCACTGTGCGACTTTGTGAACTTGAACTTTTGAGTTTCTCTGACACTCTATGTTACTCAATCACCTTCCTTTTGTTGTTTATACCACTGTTATAACCAACAAATAGTAAGTTTTTCCTTGCCTCCACTTGGTATTCGCTGAAATTCTTCTATTTTCCCCAATGCTTTTGCCATTGCCTTTTCACAGAACACTGAGCTTAAGTGCTATTTATATTGATTTGAATTTTTAAAAAGGAGTAATTCTGGGAGGAGTTTGGGAGTGGTGGCAGGCAGGTGCACGTGCGTTACTTCATGCTGACCGGGATTTATGTAGCGGAAGAATGTGGAAGTTGGTGAATGCACAGATTTATACATCTGGATTTTTTTGTGCATACGCACATTTCTGCTTTTGTCCGTTATGCATGAGGCCCCAGGACTCTCCTGCTCTGAATTGGTTAAGTGCCTTGGAGAATGTTATGATATTTTGAATACATTCCTTCATTCCATCCTTCCACTGACACTAATAAAGCATTTGTAAGCTCTTGTCACATAGCAATAAGTGACTAATAAATGCATTTTAAGCAACCCCTGTTCTAAAATTACACTCCATAAGAGCAAACAATGCATTTGTTAAAGTAACAGTAACTGATTAACTGATGTATCTATGTAATCCCTCTCCTAAAATGTTATTTATCTATTATCTATACCCACCTTACTTAAGTTTTCCTTTTAGAAAATGAATATGTTCTAATGCAAGAAAAAAGAGATATATCCAAACACAAAAACTGCAATTTATTGCAAGGATTATGTGTAAAACAAGGCTTTCCCCAATATGGTTTCCAATTGCAGACACACTTTATCAACCATTTTGGATGTATCTTCCCTAAATTTGAATAATTTCTGAATGATGCACCTTCAAATTATAGCAAATACTTTGAGCATGAAATCCATTTGGGACCAATAATAAAATAGTGATATGATCTTATCCTGCATACATTAGCAGTGATCAAAACCTGTAATAGTGTAATGACGACATCATCCCTGCAAATAACAGCTAAGTTACTTTGTGTCATAATCTGTGTTAGCTGATTTGTCTTTTTTTACACTGCTATTTTGTGTACTCTTGTCATGAGTACTGCCATCTCGTTTAGTATTGCAATGGATCTTGCTTGTTATGTGATATGATTACACAAAGTTGTGATATCACTTCCTCTTTTCAGCCCAGAGCACCCAAGTGTTTAGATTAAAATAATAACAGATCACAATTTAACATCTTATTTAATTGTTGTTGTTGTTGTTATTTAGGTAATCTTGTTTGTTGTATTAGTTTTAATTTTTTGCATTTTTTTATTTCAATTCCTGCCACAACAAGCTCAAAAAAACAAACAGGTCTCAAAAAGCCCACACAAAAAACCTGACCTGCTCTCTTACACCTTGGGCCTACTGGATAAGACTCACCCTAGGCAGCCTAATCCCATACTCAAAACGCAGACTCCCTGTCTTTACAGGCCAAAAATTGTTAAAGGTATATAATTAATAAAAGTATCAAAACATCCCATAAATTGAAGAGGAAAACTTTATTTAAGGATTTACTCCAAAAAAAGATTACAAAAATCAGTAGAAGTGTAATATAGATTTTGGCTAAAAAGGCAAACCTGACAGCAAAAAAATCAAATCCTGAAATAAAAATCAGCTGAGAATGAAAGCAAAGGTTAAAGCTAGTAAATACAAAAACAAAAGAATCTCAAGTCAAAATCAAGAATCACAAACCAACAATGGTGAAGCTGAAATCCTTGCTGGGGCTCTACATACAGGAGACAGGGCAGTTGACCATAACAAAACAAAAAAATGCATACAATAGGAACCTAACACAAAATTACACACGCACAATATCAAATAAGTAAAACACAGAAGGAGCAAAACAAAAACAGAATTAATAACAAAATATTGTACATAAAATAACATTTGAAAAACAACAAAAACTTAAATAAATTGAACCAAACCACAATAGCGATTTTCATTTTGTTTTAACAACAGAAAACAAACCTTGGCTGTTAAATTACTTTAACTTGCCTAGCCCTTTTAAACACTTTATCATTCTCCCAGTTCTTTTATCATCTTATTATTTGTTTATTTTTTTTGTTCTTCAGGATTAGCCTATTCCATCAGGCTAGAATAAAAACTTGGACCACTCCAAATATGAATGGCCCTGAAATATCTGTATATATTAAATAACTCCAAACAAAGCAGACGGCAATACAAAAGTGGTTTAGCGGTATTACCACCGCAGTGCTGTAAAGTAATGTATTGAGTTAGTGGCGGCTTCTGCAAGCTCACCAACAGGTTCAGCACCCCAAGGACGTTTTAATTTATGACCTTCTACTACACACATTTCTTAAGGAGATCTAAAATTGCTTCAAAATTTCACTTCTAGATAGATATGAAAACCACTTAAATTGACATTAACCCTCTGTGATGCCAATAATCCTTGTTGTGCCAGTTTAGATCTATTATTGAGAGAATTTCCGTTTTATTAATTTTATTAATCTGAGAGACAAGAGGTGGTAACCAGTCAGCTATTAGCCAATAAACAGGGAAATTACGTTGGAACTATGGCATTTTCTTTAAAACATTGGCAGCAGATAGAGGGTGGGATGAACCAGGATAAACCAGCAGTCATCTCAGTTTTTCATAGCAGCATCTCTAAGGAACTGAAAAATGAGATTGCAAACCATCATTTAGGGGTCGCACTGGACGAAGTTATTAGTCTCATGTTAAACGTAGAGACCTAATTGGATGAGATAAAGAGAGAAATAAACATGTAAAACCTCTCTCAGCCAAATTACTGTCTAAGGGAAGAGATGTGTCGGCAATCATGGAATTAAAGAAAAAATGACTGATGTACTTGCGAGAAGGTGAAGATGAGTGGAAGGTTTGTGTTTTTATTGTGTTGGATTTGGACTTTTGGCACATACAGTAAATGTCCCAAATTACATTAGAAAAGTGCCCATGCCTTTGTGGAACTGGTAGGGTTGGCAATAGTAGTCCCATTGATTGAACTGTTCATCCATTCCTGACACTGACTCCATACAGATATCTTAACAGCATCTAGAGCAGCCAAGAATTTTATCAGCACTGATTTAGTGGCTCAGTTACAATTATGCTGGGTTGTTATAAAACCTAAACTAAACATATCCTTTATAGATGGGGTGCCAATGCTAATTAATTTATTGAATTCAGCTTTGCACCAGTGTTGGTGTTTTACATAATAAAAACAAATTAGCAAAACATGAACAGACCTCCCGTATTACTTTTAGAATATAACATCATATATCATGGTTTAATCATAAATAAGATAAAGGTAACATTAATAACAGATTGAAAACCTCTGACTTCTAATAAACAGGTTCATCAATTTGTAGGATTCTCAAATTATTACATAAGCTTTATTACAGAGTTTAGTTTGATTAGAGATCCCAACACATTTTCTGCTCAAGAAGCCTTTCAGAACTAAAACAAGCCTTTACTGCTGCTCCTGATACCACTCTGCCATTTGAGTCAGTCCGTCTAGCATTTGGTTAGGGGCCAACTTGTCACAATTTTTTCCTGACACAATCAAACTACATCCCTGTTTATATTTTTCCAAGGAAACCCACCTCTGTAGAACAAAATTAGGAAGCAATAGGGAGTTATTTTCAATAAAATTAGAGAGGAGAGGAGACATTTACTGGAAGGAGCTCAGCATTCTTTTTTTTTTATTTACACCGGTCGTGAAAACTTGGTTTACTTGAAGAGAACTAAACGTTTAGAAGTATTGAGTGTTGTTTTGTAGGTGATTTAACTCTGTTATATCTTACCAAACTGAAGAGAAAAAACAAAATAGTAGATACTGCCTCTCCTTTTTGAAGAACAGGGCCAGTTTTTATATCCAAAATGTTATTGCTTCACATCTGTAATTCAACAGGAAGATTTCATACATGCTATGCTGTCACAGATACTGTTCCTGATCAACTTTCACCAGATTTAAGATTTGTACCAGAGAACCTCTGCTCCAAGGTTCTGAAGTGGGGTCACTACTCATTTTTAGCTAGACATGCAGTTACACACAGAACTTCAGAGTTATTTAAGCAGTGCTTCTGGTGTCTATCAAAGTGTATTTGCAAATAGCAAATTTGGTAGCATATGAATTATGCTATAGGATTAAATTGCCTACTGATTGGTTTGTCACAACCCATATCACCCAAAAAGAAAAAGTCTTAATTATACCTTTTTCTTATCAATCTTGGAACATAGTGTATTATGGTTCCCCATGACCTTGTATTGGAGAAAACAGGTCAGAAAATGAATGAATATTTGGGTAGTTTCTGATAAAATGTAAAAGACTAGTTACAATAAGGTTAATCTAGTTCATACACATTTACATGGACCCCAGGAAGTGGTTTAAAAGTGAGACTTGCTCATTCTGTTTATTTTGGTTTCTTGATATTCTTTTAAGTAGTGGAAAGAATAACACCAGGGAAGGAGGTGACAGAAGAAAACAGTTGGTATGAGGATGCCCACGAGGGAATACAGGTACTGGCTGAGAACAGATGTTTTCTGTAATGACAAATACACCCCCTCCTTCTCCCCACTGAGAGTCATATCAACTGTTTCCTTGAAATTCTTAAAACAGTTCTGGGACAGGAGCCTTAAAATCTCTTGAAAAGCAATTTACAAATTATGCATTTTAATCAAGCTGTGCAGCTCCTAAAGATAGTAATTATTAAAGCATTGTTTACAGGCATATATTACATTTTTTTGCTTGTGTTTCAGCCATACTTGTTTAAAAAAAGCTCTAAAATTGTAACTCGTCAGTCATATCTATGAATTAAAGATATAGCCTTTAGTTTTGCATAACAATCGAGAAGATCCAGAATGGCCAGACTGACAAAGGTGTTGTTTTGTCAGGATACTTCAGTTACATTGTTGAATTTCCTTGTATCTTTATACCAATATTTTCAGGAAGAAAATGTATGAAATGTTTATCATGAGACATATTTTACTGGATTTTCTGTTTGCATTTAGTGAACTTTGCTAGGCCAGCACGCAGTGAAGGGTGTCACAAAAAATAAATAAAACAGGTTAAGTTCTACATGCGCCCTGTGTTGGCTGGGATTGACTCCAGCAGAAACCCAGTGACCCTGTGTTAGGATATAGTGGGTTGGATAATAGATGGATGGGTGGATGGTATGTGATGAACAACTTTTCTTTTCATTCCACACCGCCTAGTTTGATTTACACATGACGTCCGGCACAAGAAATTAGTGTTTTGGAGAATTCTGTAATCCTGGGTCACATCATTATTTAGCTTTTTTGAGTTGTCCAATTATACAGTCACCATGGGAAACTCTCATGGAAGCATCAGGTGCAATGTGGGGAGCAACTTTGACGGGGCATATCTCCAAACCTTCGATGGCTGTTTCTCACCCCTCATGAGCACTTGACATCAGATTCTTGTGTGGCTAATTTCAGTATCACTAGGTCTTTCATATTTAATGGTCTGAATTCTGTAAGGCAACAGTTAACTGCAACACAAACAATTGTCAGATCTCAAATGGAAAAACTAGCATTTAGATTTGAAGGGGTAAACAACAATCAAATTTTACTTCTCTAAGTCTTTAACCAAGTTTTAGATTTGAAAATCAAAGAACAATCTAGTGTCAAGTTCAAGCAAAGAGAAATGCAACCTTCATACCACTGCACCAATAAGACTGAAGGGAGTTGAACCTTTCAGTTTAAGTGTTGTCACACATGTGCCCTTATGAGGAAGCTGAATGGACCAAATTTAAGTAATTCCACGCCAGGCCAGGGGGTGACAAGGTGCGTTAAACCTTCCCCTATTATTTCTGCAGACCAAATACGGTAAATTCTGCCTGATTCAACCCTAATGACACCACTTCCAGTTCCAGTCCTAAGAACAACACTTTCGATTCCAACCCCAAGGATGACATCACTTCTGGTTCCCTGCCTTAAAAGACCAGTCGATTTCCATCATCCTCAGTTCACTCTTGGACTCCAATCTATGCACATCAGTGCGATTTTCAAAACCCTATTACAGCCAGGGATAATATATGGGTGGATGCCACAAACATTTTGTGTGTGTCGAGGCTGGTTCTTTCACAGTGTTTAAAATTATGATAGGAGTTAGTGAAGTGGATCTTAGCTGTTACTTTAAAATAAATTCTTCTACAAGATCACAGGGACACAGTTGGAAACTTGTTAAGTGTAGATTTCACCACACAAAGGTTAAAGTTTTTATTTACACCAAGAACCATAGACACATGGAATAAATTACCAAGTAGTGGGGAAAGTAGAACTTTAGTCACCTTCTTATCTCAACCTGATGTTATTTTGGAGAATCTTGATGATTATGAGGATGAGATTGTTGGACTGAATGGCCTCTTCACGTCACAGTTTTACCAATGTTCTAATTTAAGACTACAATATGTGGTAGCAGTTGTTGGGCCAACTGTGATTCTTGGGAATGGTGTTCTTGCACCAGATCAAAATTAGACTACTGGTGTCACTAGCCCACTCTTCCCTGGTATGTTATATCAAAAGAGTTGAGTCATTTCACAACGTGATTTTTTTTCAAAAATCTTACAAGAAAGAGTACCTTTCACTATTAGAATGTAGAAAAATGTGACTGTTCTCCTTTAAATAAATTACATCAAGAAGGTGCTGGTCGAAATCCAAACTATAAACAAAATAATTTTCTATCAGATATAGCTTGTTGTTGAGCCATGAGACGTGCTGTGGAAGTTGTGGTTTTCTGGTAGTACGATGCCCACTTTGCCAATTATAATGACAACTATTGGGATTGCAATCCTAGAAATGGTACATTCCTTACTTGGAGCATTCATACTCTCAATCTCATCTACATGAATCAAGAAAAGGTAAGGGCAGCTGCTAGGTGATCGCAAGGGGCTAGTTTATATGTATTTAACAGAAAAAGCGTAGAAATGTGCATCTTTGTGTAACTTTGTACAGACAATAATCATCATTTCATTTTTTTTCTAAATAATAATGTGCTCCTTTCAAGTAATTTGAATAAATTATACTTGATTTACTGGTGTCCTGTGGATTACCAGTATTACACTACTGCTGAAAAAATGCAGATAAATGCAGAGGTGTGCAATTAGGCTTTAGGGTCCACATATTCTTTGTTTTCCACTGCCCCCCAACACTCTTTTTAGTGAGTATCACATATACTTAATACAAATTGCATGCAAAATTAGTGACAATTTCACAAAACTGCAATGAAACTCAAATGTCATCACTAGTCCTATACTGCAACTCTGTGGTTATTTTAAAAAATGTGAAATTCACTATAGTAGTTTTTCCAAAACAGAAGGTCCAATTAATATAACTGTTAGCTACTGTAAACTGCACTCTGAGTCTACTCTATTTGGTGATTTTTGACTTTAAGGAAAAAAATTATTTTCAAGTAACACAATATAAGCATGGTGCCCAAAGTGTTAGTAGCAGAATGTGGTGAAATGAAAAAATAATACATAAAATAATATCATAAAATCAACCATATTCGACAACATCATGTACACATGCAGCAAATGAATTAAAAAAATAATAATAAAAGAAAATCTACAACAAGAGGATGCACTTTAGTCCATTAACCTCATTGTGTTAGCCTATAGCCAGTTTGTCCAAGAATCTCATTCACATGTTTTGTAACAAAGTCATGTAGTGATATCAGTTACCTGAATCCCATTATGAAAGGAAATTTGACAGATTTCTTTAAATATGCGATTAACTGTTTAAATGAAAGACTTCTGCTAGGTCACCTCTTTGAAAATTTTTCAATATTTTGAAGAAATGGTCAAGTTTCCCACTTAGCCACTCTCTTTTGAATTTAAAAGTTTTAGTCCCCTTGGTCTATCAGTATAATTCAGAAAAGTTGCTCTGTTATTGCAAAACTGTAATTTCTTCAGTTAGGTGGAGTAAACCTTCCTTACACTTATCTATCCCTATCATCATGTACACTTCCTAAGCAAATATTTGATTTTTGTCTGATAACTGTAGATCAACTTTTTATTTGCATAATTAAACTTTAACCTGATTTCTTGTTTGCAAGGTCAGATTTTATTGTTCTGTGAATCTATTTTTACATATTAAATGATAAACAGTTAAACTTTGATCTTCATATGTTGTTTTTTACAATTTCTTCAAAGGCTCATTTGTTCCCTGCATGATATGCAGCATGGGAGGATGTTTTCAGCTTCAAAAAACACGCCTGCATAAAACTACTTAATAAAATATTTTGCTTGCTTGTTTACCTGCCTTACAAAAAGCAAGTTAGGGCTTCAAAAACGGAGATTAAACAATAAAATTTAAATGGAGTAGTATAATGTACACAACTTGCTACACTGACAAGTCACTAGACTAAAGCTGTTGTAACCGATGACGTGTAAATGACCAAAGGAGCACAAGACAACTCCAGGCTCACTTATGGCAATGTTCCAGAAATATTTTCCAGTTCAATGAGTGGCCTTTACGTAGCTATTGGAGCTCCAGTCTTTATCATTTACATGCTGCTCCTGGTGTCTTTACTCCTCTGAAAAAAGCTGTAGACCTTTCAGGGCCAGGTCTCTCAGTCTGCCTTTTATCTGGGTTAGAGGGCAATCACTGGCCTCCTGTTACTGCTTTCAGTCATCTTTAAAATTGTAATATTTTCCTAGTTAGAGATAATGTGCTGGGATCTATTGGTACTGTTTATTTGTTACCCATAGCCCTTTGCCATATCTCATTGGCCTCTTTTTCTCTTTCTTGCTCCTGAATATAGAGAAAAGCCAAGCAAAATGACACCTTTTATTGGCTAACTAAAAAGATTACAATATGCAAGCTTTCAAGGCAACTCAGGCCCCTTCTTCAGGCAAGATGTAATCATATGAATTTATTTTGCCCTTTTGATAAGGTCTTTTAGCAAATAAAACCATACTTGTCCTCATTACTCTTTGTCCCAGTTCTTTGAAAAAAATCTCTACCTCACTTTCAAAAAATAAATGTTTTCATGTTTTCTTCTTTATAAGAATCAGTCATGGTGCACTCCTTTTTAAACTTAATTTTTATGTAATAAACCCACACTTTCTGTTCTAATTATTTAATTCTTTTTAGTTTTGTGAAACAACTGACAATTTCCCACTATAAGCTACAGAATAAATGCATTATATATACTTTACCTTTAGTATTATTTTATATATATTGCATGCTGTGTTCCTGTTGTTTTTAAAATTATATTATGTGTTTATGTTGCATTTGTTTTAGTTTATTTGAAATTTTTACAGCTTCAGGGCTCTGGTGATGGTAACTCTCTACCGCTCCAAAGTAGGGAGTCTGCTGTATACTAACACCTTTACTCTTCCTCCATCTGAGGACTGGAAGATTGGCAGCTTTAACTTAATTACATCACTTCCTGTGTCTGTTCACATGTACCCGCCTCTTCCTGCTGGAAGTCCTTAAAGACAGAAGATCCAGCATGCTGGCCAGTCAAGATTTACACTTGCATCTGAAAAGTTTTTTTTTCTTCCTTTTCTCTCTCTCAGTGTTTAATACATTTATTTTAATTTCATTTATACAGGGTTTGCCTTCAAGTGCCCGAAACCATTATGTGTTTCTGCTTCCTTTCTTACAATATATATATATATATATATATATATATATATATATATATATATATATATATATATATATATATATATATATAAAATAATTAAAGGAGAAAACAAAGATTTGGGGTCTTCTACGATGTATGTTTTTAATAGGAAAAAATGAAAGAAAACAGCAACAGTTTGTCTACTGAGCGCTGACTTCCACTCAGAGGCTGCTGATGATCCTCCCTTTTTATCTTCCCCCTTTGTTTCCCTTAACCATAACACATGAGACACATTCCATGCTAATCTTATATATAAACATCTATGTGCGTGCGTGTGTGTGTCTGTGTGTCTGTCCGGCCCGGAAGTGAGAGGTGGAATAGGGGTAAGGTCCCCATCTCCGAGGATACGCAAACGAGGCCAGCACATCAGCAAAGCGAAACCTCTGAAGAAAGAGTCATTCACTTAGCGGCTAATACACGAGCAAGGCGAGCACATCGGCAAATGGTATCCCTTTCACTTTTCCTCTTGGCGCTAATACACAAACGAAACCTCCAAAGAAACTTTCAATTTAACATCTCGACATTTCATTTTTTTTTCTGACGATTTCAATAGTTCCTAGGGCATATTGAGACCCCGGCACCCCACAACTGCACTGTGCGTTAAAAACTCTGTTAAAACAGGAAGGAATTGGTTGTCAACGGACCATTCAACTACAAGCTCACATGCTTACTTTGTAACATGTCTGTCATTTAAAACTGGCTGCTGACCTGGCCATGTGCTCACTTTCTTATCTTCTCTCCTTCAGAATGAGCTGAACCGGAGCCGCTGAACCTACCTGACGAGGAAGGTTATCTGTTCATTTAAACTGAAAAAGGGAGCTAATGCAGGATGATCAACAATATCACTGCTTGCTTGCTGTGTTTTTGTGTGCTGAAGTGACCCATTTAAATAAACACTGAGACTGTTCCTGTCTTCGCTACAATAAAGCTACAATACAGTATATTATAGTTATATTTAGTAACAATAAAGTGAGTTACGCTGTATTGTTTAAAACATTCAATGATGGATACAGTTGGTTCAGGTTATAAATTTACTAATAAACTGTAGTCATGGTTCACTTCTCCTCTTCCTCCTCCTCCTGATGCCTGGACTGAGAGCACAAGGAAGCCCAGGTCAAAGGTCAAGGAATCCCTCACTCTTCAAAGTATAATCTCCTTTCTTCCAAGGAAAGAATCAGAAATAAGCAACAGTAGGCCATGCCTAGGAGCCACACCAGAAACCAAAGACATCTGTACCATCCAGTCAGGGTATCTGCCTTGAAGGAGGTCCCAAACATTTTTGGTCAGATGACCTGGGAACAGAGGGAAAAATTAGAAAATGGAAAAGGGCAAGGCATTTCACTTCCTATCTGGAAAGAAGATGGATCCCAACCCTGCTACTGAGCTTCATTCTGGCATAATTAGAGTCCTTACTCTGGGCTGTGAGAAAGCTTGACTAGAGTGTGGGGCTCAATAGGTTCAAAAATTTTTTCAACTAGCTACATAGAGGCCTTAGTGAGACACTGTTAACACTTGTAGAACTCGCTTTGTTACTGAGACTGTAATGATTGCTGCAAGGAATCTGGTTTAATGAAACAATAATTTTAAACTACTGAAGGACTCAAGGACTAGTTAACCATGAGTTCTCCCTCTGGCTGTCTGAGCATCCTGCAGCAGCTGCATTGTTCACTTTAAGTATGTAGCAAAGTTCCACTTTTGCCATATTTTTACAGTAATTTTACTAAATGTTTTCCTGTCATCCTCATGATGTTTTTAATTTTACCATGAATATTATGATTACTATCCAGCAGCCATGCTTTTTCCCTACACTTTAAACATACAGTACACATACCATGTTATTTGACATGTCTAAATTGTTCTTTCATGAATGAGTGTGAGCTACAATAAGAGGGCATCATCCTAAGGTTTGTTGCTACCTTTTGCAGCTTTAGATATTCCATTGCTCTTTAACTAGCTGCAAAAAAAAGCACAGACTTTTCAAAAAAACATAGCATTGAATAATAAAACATATTTTTACAAGTACATTATTTCAAAATGTAAGCTTAATTTCAAAAACTCACACTCTAAATTGAAATCAATGTATGTCCGTCCATCAATCCATTTTAACCTGTTTATGCAGGGCAGGGGCACAGGGAAGATCAATCTCTGTAATATTTTTAATTTATTCATTCAAGAGGAGTTTGCATGTTCACCTCATGTCTATTGGATTTTTCACTAAGTATGTCAAATCTCCATTCACCCCCAAACACAAACATGTTAATTTTAATTGGAAATTCAAAATTAGCTCTGGGTAAGTAGGGGTGTGATGAACTGGCCAGGGTTAGTTGTGCACATAACTGGATAAAGAAAATGTGAGAACATTGTGCTGTGTTAGGTTATGTTACATCATGTTATGTGTTATGTCCACAAGAACTCCCATTTATGACATTATTTTAGACTATTATAGCATGCGACATACCAATTCCAGTCAATCTATCTTAGCTAATCTGATATAATGCCTTTCATTCAGGACACATTTACTAAGTGTTATGCAAAAGCACCAATGCACTAAAACTGTACTGTATGTATGGTGTAAGTCATCCTGCAAATCATTCCAGGTTTGTCTTAGAACTCTTAGCACACTGTTTACTTTATATACTTCAGTTTTTGTGAACCGTTGACTATCCTGTGTCACACACGTGCACATGGGAGATGGTTTACAGGCTCAAACAGTGTCATTTCTCAGCTGGACCAGGGGTTGGTGCTGTCATCTAATCCTCTCTCCTTTTTCACCTCTGCAGACCAAGTGAAGACCATACCTCCCAGTAGCATCACCTCTGATCCACCCACTGAAGACGTTACCTCCAGCACCTTCTAATGACGTCCTATCTGGTCTTCACAACCCAACTCTACAGACATCACTTCATTTTCCAGCCTCCCTGACTCCACCTCTTCCTGATTCTGCAGTAGATATACAGTATATGACAGAAACTCCTGTGTTAGTCAGTTCCATATTGAGCTCCACGTGTAAAGATGTGTTTTCTTTATTTGCTGTTTTTTTTTTTCAGTATATGGGGTGGCCATCCCCAAACCTTTTCTGTCTCCGACTTATTCCTTCTTACACCTGCCACTTCTACAGCTCATGCTCTGTCCATGGGGTGCCCATAGCATCCATAGAAAACATGTATTAACACAATGACTTAATAAAAATAATGTAATGTTGATAAATCTTAGCAATTAAAAAAAACCAGTGTAAGCACAAAAATGTCAATGGCATTGTTGTTGATGTATTACAAGATTTTCAATCAAATATGCAGTTCTGATAACATGCAGTAGTCAGTAAAAATGTAATCTAATACTTCTTGAGTGCAACTATTAATGTACAGTAGTCTATCCATTCATTAAAGAAGAATCCACTTTATCATATTCGTTTTATGAGGGTCAGGAAGCTATCAGTACTGGGGACAAGGCAGGAAAACCTCTGAAGTGGTGTCATTTTCTAACAGAATTCATGAAAGCACACACTCATGTAGAATTGGGAAATGTCATTCAGAAAAGAGGTGAACAGGCACCAAAGACACACGGAGAAAGTTACCAAGTAGTGTGGTAGGAGTTTAGGAACCTTCAAAACTTGACTTGATGTTATTTTGTAAGAATTAAGTGGATATGATTGGCAAGATTTTTTGGGGCTGAATGGCCTGTTCTCATCTAGATTGTTCTAATTCCAAACGCATTGCAAATGGACAACAATGGGGTGCAGGATGCAGTTAATTTATGCCTCCACTGTATTCTTCAGCACCTGGACTTGCCTAACACCTATGTGAGGGTATTGTTTGTGGATTTCTTCTCAGCCTTCAATACCATTGTTCTGGAGTTGCTTCAGAGTAATCTAAACCAGTTAGGTATACCCTATGATTGTCTGCTAGTTGATTATGAGTTTCTTGACAAGTAGGAAGCAGTATATGAGACTGGGACCTTACATGTCAGATCCAATGTCAATTAGCATAGGCTTCCTTCAAGGCTGTGTTCTTTCACCCTTTCTGTTTTCACTTTATACAAATGACTATAGATCCATGGACAAATCTGTAAAAAATCCTAACGTTTTCAAATGACACAACCGTAGTCAATAACATGTCTTCCTCTCAAAGATAGGTGGGCCGTCTTGTAGAATGGTGTTCTTGTAAGAACTTGGAGCTCAATGCTATTAAGACAGTGGAAATGAGGATTGATTCCACCGACAAGTCACTAACTGTTCACCTTTGCAAATTAATGGCCATACTGTGTCTGTGGCTCAGTCGTTTAAATTCCTGCAGGGAACTACTTTCACTAATACATTAAAATGGACAAGTACGTCACCTCCATCATCAAGAAAGCCAGACAGAGAGTGTTCTTCTTTTGACAGCTTAAGAAGCTTGGCATATCAAAAATTTTTACTCCGCAATCACTTAGAGTATTGTGATCTCCTCCATCACCATTTGGTTTCCTTCTGCCTCCTCTCTTTCTAAGACTCGGTTGCAGCAGGTGATTTGCTCAGCTGAGAAAAATCATTGGCTGTTGTCTCCCAACATTAAAAGATTTGTTCATCATCAGAGCAAAATAGAGAGCAGGAAGGATTGCAGCTGACTCTACCCACCCCAGGAGCCATCTGTTCATTAAATTGCCATCACAGAGGAGGTACAGGTCTATTGCAACCTGAACTACACGCCATCTCTACTTCTTTCCTCAAATTGATCCTAAATAAACCTACATAGGGTTACTACTAACTGTTTCTGCAACATATAACTGGTAACTGTGCTGTTTGTCTATTTGTAAATACTTCATACTTGCTCAGCTTTACTAGATAGATAGATAGATAGATAGATAGATAGATAGATAGATAGATAGATAGATAGATAGATAGATAGATAGATAGATAGATAGATAGATAGATAGATAGATAGATACTTTATTGATCCCAAGGGGAAATTCACAATTATTTAAATATCAATACTATTTGATATCTATATTATTTTGTATAGTTTTTCTATTTGTTTGAGGTAACTATTGAAGTTTGTAAATGTTTTGTTCAAGAAATTCTTATATTTGTATAGTGGTTTGCACAGTGTCAGGTTAATGATGGGTTGAAATTGTGTTGTCTTGAGTTGGTAATGTCTTGAAAGTTTCACATATTAGTAATAAAGTGATTCTGATTCTGAAAGTCTGAACCAAAGAAGCAGGATCAGTAAGACAGTGCTAATCACTGTGTCACCATGCAACCCCACTTTAAATCCTCACTCCATAAATATTAAGCCATACTAAACTTTTTTTTATAGGAGAGGGAAAAAATAACCAAATAAACAGCTGGATCTGTATAACAGTTAATCAATCACTCACTTTTACATGTCATGCATAGCTTCATGTTTGACATCGAGTGCTTAAAACGTCAAGAGATGTGCAGAGAATGTTTATTTACTTAACCAAACATATAGAATAGAAACCCAGAGGCATGTGAGTGAGACAAAGTACCAGACACCCTGCACTATTTGGTTTGTTTCCAGAATTCTGGAATAACATTATTGCTTTAAACAAGCTGCGCAGAAGGTTTCACAGACTTTGTCTGGGTCTGAAAGACATAAATTTTGAGGGCAGCAGAGCTAAATCCCATTTAAGAGTGTAGTTTCTTTTTTATGTTGAAAACAATGGCACAGTTTCAGTGTGGATTGGAAGAATGCACTTAAAGAAGGGTTCAAAAACAGAGGCCTTTTATTCTAAATGTAAAATCAAAAGTTTTCCATATCTGTATAAGAGCAGACAAAGCAATGACTTGTTAATGCAGATAAGATTAATCAATTTGTATTTGGTCTGTAGTTTTTTTTTTTTTAATCTGATGATTCAGACAAAAAAAGCAAATAAAAAATTATTACAATTTTAATAGATCAAATTAGAAAAACAGCACAGTCTATTTAATAAAAACAGCTTATTTTCTCCTAATACATTTCTATGGAGTTACTAGGCTGTGGAATTAAGACTTTGCCTTTCACACTGCTCATTACAGGGGCAACCAATAATACGACAGCAGAATGTTAAAACAAAACCACCCATGTTGGTTTATTATTACTTAATTATAATAAGATACAGTTTTGTTCATTAATTCTAAAGAAAGAAAGACTGGCTGGAGTGTGGAGTGAGCATCATCATCATCTCTCTCTCTCTCTATAGGGTGTAGATAAAAATACTGGGTGCTGTCTTACAATAAGGCATCATATGCAGCCTCAAAGCTTCCAAACAAGGGTCCAAAAAGAAAGAGAACACAAGATTCTCAAGCCACTTAATATTATCATATAAGCTTACCTTGGCAGCATCAGGTGCAAAGCAAAAGCCAACCCTGGACTGAGCATCCATTCATCTTTAGCACACACTTCTACCCTGGCACTCACGCTGGAACAACTTTGAACCAAAAATTAATCTAGTAAGCATATATTTAGAATGTTGGAGGAAAATTTTCTGGAGTGCCCAGAAAAAAAAATAAGTTGGATGCTGAAGATAAAATGTTTAAAAAGTAAACTATACATATATAATTCAGCCATATACTGTACATGTAAAAAATTATCATTATTATATGCATTTTATGTGCCTGTTTATTTTAATGCTGGATTTTGTGGGGTTACTCCATTGCAAGACACACTCCTACATACAATACAACCCTATTCACTCACACTCGATGGTCCACGCATCATTCCATTTTTAATCTCGCATGAATCAATTCAGAGTTGGGTAAAGTTGGAACCTAGTCCTGGAATGCCAGTCCAGCACTCTTATGCGCTTATCCACACCTAGTGTACACTGTTGTAATCACTTGAATGTCTGATTAACTTGAATACCAACAAAGGAAATGAGTAAAAAAACTCATCATCTGAGCAAACTTATCATCACTTGCAGTTTCTCCTTGTCATCTGATGTTATACAGGACACATCTGCCTGTAAACTTTACTTATTTGCTTCAAAATGTGCATCCTTGGATCAACACCACATGGCTGCTTTCCTGCGTCAAAATATGTACAAAACCTTGATTTACAAGGTGGCTAAACTAAAAGGACGCTCAGCTGTTCATTTGTTCTGAAAGTCACAAATCAAAAGTTATTTTATCTCAGTCATATGCCCTTCATGGTATTTTTTTTAAACACCAAATACCTCAGATGAATTTGTGTGCCCATCATGCCCTGGAAATGTAATTCAATTCATTTCAGTTCTTTTTTGTATAGCACTCTTCACTGATTACAAGTGCAGAACGCAGTGACAAATTCTCTAGCAAAATATGATTGCAAATGTTACAAATGACTAATTACATAAGGAGTACACATAAAGTCACAGAGATACAGTACATGGAGTCCAGCAATATCTATCCATTAATTAATTGTTGAACTCTGACCAGTTGCCAATGAATTTGAGGAAAGATAACCTCCAGTGAGAACAGTCTCTGAAGAAAATAAACCTCTGGGGGTCTGTGGTCAGTTATAACAGGCAAAGGCAAAAAACATTCAGGTATAGAGTCGCAGTCCTGGAGACCTCAGCCAACTGGTCACCCACCCTCTCCTGGGTATTCAGGGCTGTGTAATCTGACAGCAGAATCTTTCCAACCATTATCATCACTTCTTTCTCCTCATATTCTGATATTATGTTGGCCACATTTGCCCCTATACTTACTCTTTATTAAGTGGGCAAAATGTCTTACCAGTGGAGGCACGCAAGATGCTAGGTGACATGTATGACAACAGTGACTTACATTTGGTGTTGACTTCCTAAAGAAATATATCCATCTGCCCAGTGTGGCATGTTTCTACCAAGCAGTGTTTTAGAAAGTAAGACTTTAGGAACTTTCAGAACTTGACTTGATGTTTTTTGGAAGAAATAAGTGGATAGGACTGGCGAGCTTTGTTGGGCTGAATGGCCTGTTCTCGTCTAGAGTGTTCTAATGTTCTGTTTTATCACTAAATAAGATGGTTGGATCAACTTCAGTCACATCCAGTCTGATCATCCCTTCTTTCACTATATTAATCTCACATCAATTTAATCTTACCCTATAAAACCTTCTTTGGGGCAGCACCTAAGACATGAGAGAGGCCTACGGTCCAGATATCCTAGGCCTTGATTTCCCACTCTATCAAGAGAAAGCCTCATCAATGAATTGTCCTTCATTCATTTACTTTGTGAACGAAAATTACCTTTTCCCCAACAAATCAATAATATATCAGCAACAAATCAAAAAACATAACACATGTTGTAATATTTAGGTGCATTCAGGCACTTAGGAAACTGTTGTGACAGTTGTCACATTTTTAATTTTCATTCATTTACTTTGCCAAAGAGACACATATCCCATTTTTGTTTGTTAAATATTCTTATAACAATGAGATATGTTCAGAAATTACGGTGATAATATAAAGTAATTACATGTATTAATAGAATAAATAAAATACCATGCGTATATCACATAGCCCAAATAGGCTTGTGATGGATGAAATAGCTTTCACAGACATCAGATTCTATCTCAAATGATATAAAAACACATTTTGTACTATTGTTAGTTGTTGGCTGTGGTGGGTATATGTATTTCCTATTTCTTTAATATATAATTTTTTAAATAAGTATCTAATGAAGAGTTGTTGAAGTCTCAGGATAAAGATGTTGGTTGCAATGTACCATAAAGGATACTAGCACATTGTAGTGTGCTAGCTAAAGTTCAAGTTAACCCTGGTAAATAAAATGTAACCATTAATCTGTAAAATGACATGACATGACATGACATGAAATTGACCTTAACATTTAGGCTATGATCTCAAAGACTAGCGCATCTAGTAAAGGAAAATGGGGTGACTGTTGAACTGATTATCTTGAACTGTAGCAAAAGATCGGTTCAGAAGAAGAAGAAAAAAGTGCCTCCCTTCAGTTGTGTGAATATGCCATTTTTAAATATGCTAAAATGATCCATTACCAATTAACACTTTTCAAATGAAATTGTCAGGATTGACTAACCTTCCGCAACTTATTCAACTTGTGCTGTTTAAATTCAATTTTGTTTAAAAACCAACATTAGTTTCCCCTTTCTTACTCATTCTGGTCTTTTTGTCTGTTTTTCTTAATCTTCCTTTCTTTTATGTATAACTCAGCTGTCTCTACTGTTTCTTCCCATTATTCTTTACCTGTTATACATTGCTTGCTTGATTTATTCATTTATTTTCTGACCCCATTTATTACAATAAAGGATCAATTGGAGTCAGAGTGAATCCTAACAGTATTGAGAGCGTAGCAGGAATCAGCACTGTACAGGACACCAGTCCAACACAGGCATGCTTGGGAATGAAAGCTTAAGATTCGTCAAAAATTTCGATCTTCAGTTTTCAACAGATCTTATTATTTCAGGGTCCCCGATACCGAAAACATTGATATCTCGCTGGTGGGTGTGTCACAGTTTTTTGAGGATGGTCTAGAGATAAAACAGCTAGATGGAAAAATATCAAACTCGAAACTTAAGCCTGTTAAGAGATGACGATGTGCTGATTAGTTTTTGAGCCAAGTCATTCAAGAGAAAGAGGGACTCTAGAGGAACCCTCAAATACCGTAATTCTGCAATTGATTATTAGTTTTTCTCCTCACTTGCTATTGTAATGACCTATTTTATGATCAGAAAGATCAGCATCAGAGCGGTAAAGAATTACTGAATTGTTATACAATAGTTTGGGTAACTTGGTTGCTACTGACACTCATGTCCAAATTTTGTTAATTTTTTTGTTAAATGAGTTAAAATACACTGAGGTTTGTGTGAGTCGACTGTTTAAAATCCAAAATGGTTTGATTGTTCTTCAACTGATCAAGATATTTTGCCTATCTTTGTTAAGTTACTGTGGAAGAAAAAGTGTACACTTATAAGGGTGAAAAGAGATAAAGGCCAGGAGATGAAGAATGTTAGACCAATACAGGAAAAATCACTGTCAGTAGGCATGCAGAAGTTTTAATAGCAGGCAGGACAGTACTAATGGATAAACCAAAATAATGATCAAATTCAGTTGTCAAAAGGACAGGTTAAAGTGAAAAATAGCTTAACTAACACAAGGATTCCTTAACCACAATTTTATACAACAAATGGCCCATGAAGCTGGTTGCTCTAGAATTATCCAAAAACTTGGAAACAGTGGATAACGTACTGCAGTCTTAAATACCTGAAGCATGATGACTTCATGTACTGAAATAATACAAAAAAAGACAAATATCTACATGTAAAATGTCCAGAAATCAACACAAAACAACACAAAGGATCTATAATTATGACAGTCATTTCGCAGAATGCATCAGTCTGAAACAAACAAACTTATAATACAGAAAACTTTGCAAGGTAGATATTAGTTTTTTAGTTGGAGGTAATGGACTGTTTGCCTTCTTTCTGAATTATATATTTTTCACTTAAAACAAGACTCATACCTGACTAAAATGTGCTACCTGGTGTAAATGCAACAGGGGTTGGAGGGGCATCTCGACCAGAAGAGGAGATGGTTCCTTACCCGGATAGGATGCTCCAAACAGGCAAATGGGCTTCCCAAACAGGAGAGACAAAAGAGCCAGACCCAGAAGTGATGGCCAGAGAAGATGGACGAACAGCCCACTAGAAGAAGTCGTTGTTGGGGACTCTTTATTCCCCCAGGACACTAGATGGCAGCACCCTTGGATATCGGTGCCAAGTATGGAACCAGTAGGGCATGATGGAAAGTGTAGTCCAGCAACACAGCCCTGCCGGGGTCCCAAGGTGCCACAAGGGTGTGCTGCAGGGAGATGCACTCCCTATAATAGGACTTCCGTATGACCGGGAAGTATTTCCATCGGGCAGTCACCCTGGCACTGGAAGTACTCCCGGGTCCTCAATAAAAGGGTTTGCATTCCCTTGTCCAGGCGAGTCGGTGCTGGGAGGAGGGAAGGCAACACTTAACTTGAGGAGTTCAGTGCGGTGGTAAGAGTATTGTTGATTGTAGAGAGAGAGAGAGATTACTTGTGCTGGGGCTAATTGGAGGTATTGTGAAATGGAATTTCGGTGAATAAACCATCCTTTATTTGAACCTGGGACTCTGTGTGTGTTCGTGTTGGTGGTTTGGGGCCGCTGACAACCCCTGGTTTCCATCACACTGGCTGGTATGTGCACTGACACAGCTGTAAGCATACACGGGGCATGATGGATGTGTTTCCCAAAAGCATTGTAATGCTAAGAACATTGTGAACTTCATCTTAAGATCCATCAGTAAGTTTCAAGTGTTTCTCAAAATCCTTCATAACTAAAGTAACTCGTTAAATCCTTTGTAATCAACATGCTTTGTTATGCGCTAAATTCTAAAACTGCAGCCTCTTGCAGTAAACGTGTTGACAGACACGTCATGGCAGGTCTATGAGCATTTAGAATACTAGATTTACACATGATATAGTTTTCTTGATGAAATGCATTAATGCATGTGTAGGTTTATATTTTATAGGTAAGTTGATTTAAATAATTTGATTACACATTTATGTTTGTGTTCTTTAAATCTTTCAAAAATCTGTTTCCTAGGGGTGCAGTCATCTTTAACTTGACAGAGATATTTTCAGAATTGCATAAGAAAAGAATAGTTGAAGGAAACAAATTGTGGATTGGTTTGTTTGAGTAGATATACTGTAGTATGGCTGCAATGAAGAAAATTAACCCTGAAGAAAGTCAGTTAATTCTGTGTCTGCCACCATCTTCACAAACCCAACTCTTACACATTATTTATTTGTAATTCAATGGGTTGTAACTCACACCCATTCATACTTCCAGCTTAGTTAAACCTCTCTGTATTAAACATATAAGAGATTTTGCAGTCACTAAGGATTTTTCATGTATATTGTGGCAAAGTGGCTGAGGAGTACCCATGATGGCTTCATCTGAGCCAAACTGACAGTGTGTCAAAAGGCAGGAAATGGCGACTTTGGCACAGGACAACTACTGGGTGATAGTGGCTCTATCCTTTTATCTTTATTTTATTTTATTGTAGAATCAACTCTCGGCAGCGTGCAGCAGGGCGGCCGTGCGACACATGCGTATGAGCACCGTTCTCATTCCCTACCACCTTCGCTAATCATTCTTGAGGCAGATTGAAGACTTAAGTGCCAGATTAAGTGAAAGGTTAAAGAAAACTTACTAGGTAATTGCAACACAAAAACTAACTTAATCAGTTTTAACGCGAAAAGATGCTGACGAAAGAGAAGCAGCGGGCTGCTTGGATGGAGTAAAGAAGATCTGCTCAGGAAGCAGCAAGCACATCAACCTCTGAGCAAACGAATGCTAAACGTACAAAGAAAGGAGGAATACTATGAATGCTCAAGTCAAGTGTATTCACTGCACGTGCCGTTACTGGTATTTTGATAAAAGAATTAACAACATATAAGAAGCATATAAATTATTAAACAGTAAAACATTAACATTTAAGAAGTAAAGATACATTGAGTACTACTGCAGTGCTTTTGGGTATACTACATTTTTTGTTTGCCCATTACGTGTATAAATGTATAAATTTTTTGGTGTACCTACCTGAGAAAACGCGACATATAACTGACCGTGGGAGAAGCATGGATTTTAAACACGCATTGAGTTCATCTGCTGTTGTCCAGGCCCGGCCTTAGGCATAGGCGAAGTAGGCGACCGCCCCTCCCCTCGCATGTTTAAATCACGTGGGCCAGCGGGTGCATGTCCGCGTGGGCGGCTATCTATAAAAGCGGAGCGGTTTGAGTCAAGATCTCTATGGGTCGAACGTTCACATCAGTGAATCAGCCCTCATCATCATTCGTCGAAGAAGAAAGAAGTAGTCAAGATCTCATAAATCCTTCCACCTCGTCAGTGGCAGCAGGTGGCACGGGAGCGGGAAGGCAGAACCGCAATCTGAGTTGCGAGAACGAATGAAACCCCTGTCTGTCAGTATGTCCTCGAAGCGTAAATACGAATCTAGAGCAGCTAAGCGAAAGAAAAAAGCCGATACTGATGCTTTCATTGTGTCTCAGAGAGGAGCTTTGCTCAATTTTGTGAGAGTTGGTGCTGGTAACAGCGGTAGTCGCATTAGCAGCTAACTACTCCGGGCGAAAAAGGGACGCAGGGTGATGACCTCGTAACATTACAAGAAAACGTCTTCTTGGTCTAATTTTCACGCATTTCGCAGAGCTTCCAGGGGGGCTCCACCCCCCTCAGGGGGCCCCTGGACCCCCCTTTCGCCTAGGGCCCCATAATACCTAAGACCGGGCCTGTGTTGTCCCTCGTGGAATAACTGGTAATGTTTGACGAAAATCTCCTGCGAGTAAAACAACAGTACCTCCCATTATTTTGGTAGGATCTCTGAGATCTTGCATTGTTTGGTTCAAGGCTTCATAAGCTCTTTTATGTGCCATGGTGCACTCATCCAAAACTATTATCTTTGAATGTTGCAAGACTTTTGCCTTTCCAGTGCCCTTGCGTATGTTGGAAATTGGATTTTCGTCGTGAGCGAGGTTTAATGGTAATTGCAATGCCGAATGTGCTGTACGGCCTCCATCTAATAATGTAGAAGCGATTACCCATGACGCTACAGCCAGAGCTATGTCACCATTCGCTCTCTCGGCAAGAATCAGGTTTATTAAGAATGTTTTACCTGTTCCTCTGTGGTCATACGTAATTTCCGTTTCAAATGCTCATACGTAATTTCCGTTTCAAATGCGAAAAGAATTTTATATATATAGATTCATTCGTAAAATGGCTGGTTAAGAGGGGATTTGGGAAAAGCAGGGAAGAGTCGCTCATACGTTGCATATGTTTACATTGTAAAGATACTTCTTAATCCTGAAGATTCATCGCTTTCAGTAAACATACCCATGATTAATCAGATCCTGCACCTTGCACTATGATTAGTAATTAATCAAAGCATACTGATGTATAGCCAAATTATACATTATATGTCACAAATAAAGAATAAATAAAGAATAGATCCTGGATTTGTTTCCTGTCCAGTTTGATTTTACTCATCTGCCCTCTATTTTTCCTGAGTGCTCAAGCTTCTGCCCACATCTGACAGATGTCTATGCTGAGTTGACTGGTGATTCTAAAATGTCAGTGCCTGTACAAAGACTTTCCAGGTATGGCAATGTCAGACTCAACCCTTATTTCAATTCTGTTGTGGTATGATAAACATGAGACATCAGACAGAGAAGCCCCTCTTCCATTCACACGGTCTAAAGCATTCTCTTTCAGTCTTTCGCAGCTGCATTGCATGCACTGTGTTGTCAGGGGTGCATCCACTGGTTGTCAGCTTTCACAGATATAACAACCCATCCCTACAACTTAAGACAAAACTCAGACCTGTTTGCTTTAGCTACTGGGGATGTCACACTGCAGGAGCATGCTGCCACTACCCCTGATTCACTAAGATTATGTAAATAAAGTTTACAGCTGAAAATCGCTGGATAAGTTGTGTAGTGTGACAGGAGCTTTAGTCAAGTTAGGGGTTATAGGAAAGAAAAACTTTGGAAACTGCAACTGATGACTGGGAGGAAAGTCTTTTCTGTGGTGACTGCACTAAAGATTTATTAGACAAGCCAATACCCTGTCAGTGAACTGTGAAATCTGAACTCATTAAAAAAATAAAATATCCATTCCTTAAAACAGGCATAGATAAAATAATATACAAAATATGGTCTTGAATCTTTGGCTGGTCCTCCTTGGTCACAATCTTTATATGTAATACACTATATGGCTGTCCGTTTTCTGTCCAGGATTTTAAATCACCTGTAGCTTGCAAACCGTTTGACCTATTGACCTGAAATTTGGTACACATGTACTATGTGATGTCTACTATCCACCTTCAGGGTGATGATTGACCTCCAAGGTTATTCCTGTTTTTATTTTTATTTTATTTTATTTTAGAATCAATTCTCGGCAGTGACCAGCAGGGTGGCTGTGAGGCGCACCTTCGCCGTCACTTCCCCTACCTCTTTATATCTTAAATCAATCATGAGTCAGATTGAAGACTTAAGTGCCAGCTTAAGTGAAAAATTAAAGAAAATGTACTAAGTAATTGCAACACAAACACTCACTTAATCAGTTTTAACATGAAAAGATGCCGACGAAAGAAGAGAAGAAGCGGGCCGCTAGGGTGGAAAAAAGAAGAGCTGCTCAGGAAGCAGCAAGCGCATCAACCTCTGAGCAAACAAATGGTAAATGTACAGAGAAAGAGCATGAAAAGTATGAATGCTCAAGTCAGGTGTATTCACTGCACGTTATCATGCAGTGTGCCATTACTGGTATACTATATATACTGTATGTATGTATCATTTAGATCTCCTGGAGACAATGTCTCAGATTTTACTAACAATCAGCACTTTGCTGGCCCTTTTCCTTCATTAAATCTTTTAGTCACTTTGCACTTCTAGTTATTGGCAAGCTTGACTTTTTTAATAAGGATAAAAACCTTACTATTTAAAGTCAATCAAAAACTCTGGTAAAGTACTAAATCTTAATTTTTATTTTATAACTAACAGACATGCACATAGTGTATGGTAAAGTCAGTCCAGTTATTCATTGTAGAGAAGATCAAGTTAAAACATAGTATTTTTAAAAAAGAGTGGCATGGTGGCTCCAATCCTGGCTGAGTGAAGCTTGCATAGTCCCATAAGGTTTATGGAATTTGGCATCCAGGTGTTTTTGTCTTTCTTCTGCTTCCCAAAGTCATGTGTGTTAGCTTGAACAACCTCATATGAGGGGGTTAATGTGAGTGAGTGTGTGTTTGACAGTGCATTGTGCTGGACAGGCAAGGCTGTTCTTGTCCCCAGTACCAATACTAGTCTGGATTAAATGGGTCTGGAAGGGGATGGACAAATAAAGAAATATTTTTGAAACTGTTAGTTTTCTACTTGGCACACTACTCAGGGCAGTGAACAGAAATATTGAGGTTACATAGGGAGTGAGGGGAATTTTTACGATTAAGATGAGCTGACCAGTGAATTTTGGTCTGGCAGGCCTGAGCTGAAGCTTAATGTCTGACTTGACTCTGTCTCCACAGAAGACAGACCTCAAACCAAGCAAGACTTTAATAGATCATGCTGTACCTCATCTATCTGAATATGATACTTAGCCAATTAAAACTCGGTTTCTAACCATATACAGACTTGCAGTTCCAACGGTCATTAATGGTAAGCTCAGCATGTTCTGTATTTGTTTTTTGCAAATATGATGAAAGTATTAGCCTTTAAATGAATAGTTAAAAATAGTTGTCTTTGGAAAATAAGACTTGCTGCTATTAAATGTAGAATATAGGCTCTGAGCAATAATTTATTTTGTTTTATTAAAAGCATTGTATTTTATATTTTTCATTTATATAGTTTTATTATTATTTTTTTATTGCCAGATTTATTTGTGATTTAGTTTTTTTGATGGTACATAGTGAAATGTGGCACAAAAATGGTTAATTAACTGAAAATTCAAAGATGCTTTTAAGTTTCAGTCACTTACCTTCATAATGAAAAAGATGTTTTTGTTAAACTTGCAAATGAGAAGCCTACAGAGAATAGCCTTGCTATATTTTTTTGCCAATTGTTATTGCATGGCTGTGTCTCTTTAATGTACTGTTTTCAAGTTGTAACCTCTAAAAAAAGGTTGTTTTGTTCTCTAGAGTATTATTTTTCCTTCTAATGACCTTTTCATCTAAACAAATATACAACAGTTCTTGAGCAGGCAATTAATACTGTCAAGCGGCATTCTGATGACAGATCATTTGTTTCTTTTGACCGATATAAATGAAAATGTGACTATACTGTATATTTTTTTTTAGAAAGCCAAATGCTTACTGGAATGGTTGTAATAAGAGAAATATAAACGTTTGAAAACTCAAGGCCGATGATCATGTAAACAAAACAGAATAACTCCATTTTTTTGACCCTTATTTTATTTTAGTTGATGTAAATTAACTGCATGCTCACGTCATTGGCCCTGTCAAGTGGTTCACATTCTCTTGTGCATCAAACCATTCATTTATGCAGAGGATGGGACTGAAAGGGTACAAAAGAGCATTTCATAGTTAAAAAAAGTTATTAACCTTTCATCCAAAGTGAGATCCATGAAGCAGCTGAACAAGTGATCTGTAGAAGCTAACAAAATGTCCACACAAATCTACAGTAATGAATCGATAAAGGGCTAGGCAAAATATCAAAGAACATCTAGAAATTTAAGAAATGACAGACAAGGACACATAGGACTCCATGACTAGGTGCCAATGAACTTTAGAAAGCAATTAAAATAAGTAATTACTTTGTTGTCAAACAGCTTTGATGGTGGTAACATAATTACCCCAAGAAACGAGAGACTGCAATAGCAGAGGTGAGTAAGGGTGTCAGGTGTTGTATGAATGAATGTGACAGAGTAATGAAAGATAAGACCCCTTTTTTCACCTTGACAAACAGTATAAAACAGTATAATACAAGAAAAGGAATCTATTAGCAACAAATGCTTCTGAATTTATTACTTTCTCCAATCTTTATGTGAAACTAATGCTTATGATTAATAAAGTTAATGCAAAATGTCACCTCAGATTAATAATTTAAAACAACTCACATATGGGATATGTTTTAAAGGTGGGAGGAAAAGTGGAGAATTGGAAGAAAAACCCAAATATACACAGGAGAATGTGTACACTGCTCAGAGACAGTGACCATGGCCAAACATGAGCCCGGTCCCCTGGTGTTCTGGCACCACTAGGATGTGCAGGCTGAGGTAGAGAGGACACGGACATCTGACACAGATTGTGAACAAAAAATGAGACACAAAAGCAAAGGAAGGTGACAACACCCTCAGCAAAAAACATAGTTGAATAAACAGACAAGGACATAATCAAAAAACACAGGAATAGACTTTTAGGAATTGGCAAGATAACCACAATGGAGGCTATTTACATTGTTACGATTTCAGGGGGCACAACCCTTAGCAACCATGGGTTACACATAGCAATCAAGGCACAAATTAGTGGCATCTTCTTATATAATTACGCTACCGTGGCTGTCCATTTGTCTATCCAGGATTTTAAATCACCTGTAGCTCACAAACCGTTTCAACTATTGACCTGAAATTTGGTACACATATACTACGTGACGTCTACTATCCGCTTTCGGGTGATGATTGACCTCCTAGGTTATTCCTCTTTTTATTTTTATTTTATTTTATTGTAGAATCAACTCACGGCGGTGGCCAGCAAGGCGGACGTGCGGCGCATGCGTATGGGCGATGTTCTCATCCCTACCACCTTCGCCGTCAGTTCCCCTACCTCTTCATATCTTAAATCATCCTTGAGGCAGATTGAAGACTTAAGTGCCAGCTTAAGTGAAAAATTAAGGAAAATGTACTAAGTAATTGCAGCACAAACACTGACTTAATCAGTTTTAACACAAAAAGATGCCGACGAAACAAAAGACGCGGGCTGCTAGGGTGGAGAAGAGCTGCTCAGGAAGCAGCAAGCGCATCAACCTCTGAGCAAACGAATGCTAAACGTACATAGAAAGAGGAGGAAAACTAGGAATGCTCAAATCAAGTGTATTCACTGCACGTTATTATGCAGTGTGCCGTTACTGTTGCGGTATAATTACAAATAAAGAAACGAATAAATTTGTACTTTTAATATAGGCGCCCAAAGAAATCTATATTAAGCCTATACTAACCTATATTTACCAGATGGTTTTCTATGTTGAAAGATATATGGGGGAAACTTTATCTTGCGCAGAAAAAATGATTCCCTTCAGAAAAAACGACACCTTGAGCTGTGAGTCAGTAGCAGCAACCACTGTGACACACTAGGATGGTTTTTCTAGAGATGCCTTCTCTTCTGTCAAACAGACAATTTCTCCTTTATTTTTCAACATTGTTAATGTTCTGCCAATTGTGAAGACCATAAAAATGACTAATCTGCTACTTCTCAAATAGCAGTTGTAAGTGCCATGGAGGACAGATGGGTATCACGGCTGAATTGACAGCATGACCATTTGCCAAGTTGGAAGGTGCCAGGGGATGGATGAGCAGAAGCTGGAGGGTAGGAGCAGTTCCATCGCCCATACGTTAGGTGGTAGTGATTTGCTGGAAGTGTCCCAGTTTGGACACCCACAGGGTTTCATGGGAACTAGAGTTCGGAAGTGCAATCATGTCAGGGTCCCTGGGTCCCGCAAGGGGGTGCTGTCAGGGGAGAAATGCCCTGGTTCTCAAACAACCTGGAAGTGCTCCACACATGTCATTTCAGGTCAACAAAAGTCATTCTGTATCCAGCATAAAAGGAACCCGTGGCCTTACCTCAAAGAGTTGATAGGCAGCAGGTGACACTTAACTGGAAGCGGAAGGAGAAGAAAAGAATTTCATTTGTTTGGTTTTTGGCTGTGCTTCATTGTAAAAGTGCTTAAAAATCAGCTATTTGAACCTGTAACTGTGTTGGGTATTTTCGGGTCTGGCATTTGCTGCTCAGTGACACCCATACTGGTTACACAGTCAACAGCTATTCTTACTATTTAGCTGTGTTACTGACTGGATTTCATATTCTAGTCCTAGCTCCATTGTTCTTCTGAGAAACCACAACACTCTCAAACTGAATAATACATGTGTTGAAGAGAGGGATATGTGTTGAACATTAGTGGAAGGAACATAATCTGAATCCTAGTAATGAAATGTTATTGGATTTCTGTGCTAGTCATGGATTGTGTATAACAAATACAATGTGTGCACACAAGAAAGCTAGTAAGTGTCACTAGTAATTTTCACAAACGAACAATGATAAAATGTTTGTCGTCTAATATGAGGCTGCATATTCTAGATATGCCAGTACAGAGAAGTGTTGGCAGTGAGTGAGCTTAAATCGTCAGAACAGTGTCAATGTCAGAAAGAGAAATATAAAGGGGTAGTGAGGTTAAAGTGGAAGACCCACTACTCTGTAACTCTCACCTTTGAAAATTCACACTTACATTACAGTACATTTGGGGACATGGGCTCAGATTGGAGCAAGTTCAACATACCAATATTGGTCACTTCTGTAAGGAGCAGAGGCCAAAATGTGGTCAGTGCTTGTCACAACGGAAACCCTAGCCATACATTAGTGGACATCAACGATGATGGAAGCCATCAATTTAAAGAAAGAAACTATTTGTGTGGTGGTAGAGGACCTCAAAGAGATTCGAGCATTTGGTGAATCCAGATATTTAGATGGGATGGAGCCCAGGTCTTATCAAGTATGGGAAATTTTGGATCTCAGCTGAGGTGTATAGTTGAGAAATGGAAAGAACTTTTTCAGGAAATCCATATTCCCAGTAGGGATGCAGTTTTTGGGGCTGGGGATACAAGAAGCATCTGATGGAGTTAAGGGTGTTTCTTTGGTTGAAATAAAGGTGATAGAAAAATCCAGGTAGTATTAGTATGTACAGTGGGTATAGAAAAGAATCACCCATTTTGAAATATTCCCATTTTTTTGCTTTACAGCCTTAAATGAAAACACACACAAAAAATATTTCTTCCCAGCTTTACTTACTCAATGCAACCTATAACATCCAAGTGAAAGATATCGCAGCTACAGTTCAGAAAAATTATAAAAAATCAAAAACAAGACATACTGAGATTAATAAAGGATCACCTCCCAATGTCAATATTTTGTTGAATCACCTTTTGCTTTAATGACAGCCTTGAGTCTGTTGGGATACTTCTTTATCAGCTTTGCACATCTAGATTGAGCAATATTTGCCCACTCTTCTTTACAGAACTGTTCAAGTTCGGTCAAATTGGATGGTGAGCATTGGTGGACTGCTATCTTCAAATCTTTCCACAGATTTTCAATGGGATTTAGGTCTGGGCTCTGACTGGGCCACACGAGGACATTCACTTTTTTCTCCTTCAGCCACTGTGTGGTCAATTTTGCTGTGTGTTTCGGGTCGTTGTCGTGTTGAAAGGTGAACATTCTGCCCATCTTCCACTTTCTGGCAGAGGGTAGCAGGTTTTCCTCAAGAATTTGATGGTATTTTACCCAATCCATTTTTCCTTCTACCCTAACAAGAGCCCCAGGCCCTGCAGCAGAGAAACGCCCCCACAACAGGATGCTGCCACCTCCATGCTTTACTGTAGGGATGGTGTGTTGAGGATGGTGAGCTGCATTGGATTTCCGCCAGGTGTACCGTTTGGTATTGAGGCCAAATAGTTCGATTTTGGTCTCATCTGACCATAAGATCTCTTTCCGCTTGGCATCAGAGTCTTCAAGGTGCATTCTGGCAAAGCTCAAACAAGCCTTAATGTGGCCTTTCTTGAGAAGTGGATTTTTCCTTGCAACCGTGCTGAACAAGCCACAATTGTGGAGCGCTTGTGAAATTGTTGTCACACAATGACCACTCTTTGCCATAAAATCCTGTAACTCCTTCAAAGTGGCCATTGGCCTCTTGGTAGCCTCTCTTACCAGTTTCCTCCTTGCTGCTCCATCCAGTTTGGAGGGACGGCCGGATCCAGGAAGGGTCCTAGTAGTACCAAACACTTGCCACTTCTTTATTATGGACTTTACTGTGCTTCTTGGGATTGATAAAGCCTTTGAGATTTTTTTGTATCCATCTCCTTCCTTATGTCTGTCCACAACTCTATCCCTGAGATCTTTTGAAAGTGGCTTGCCACCCATAGTCCGCTGCTTGCTGTCAGTTGCACTACCAAGCAAGGGAATGCTCCAGGAACAGCTGTTTTTATGCTTCACTAATCACACTGATTACAATTGATCACAGACAGAAGCCAGTAACCATGGTCTGCAATGGAAATGTGGTTACTTATACCTGATTGACTTTACAAATATTGTTGGGGGGGGGGATCCTTTATTAATGTCAGTATTTCTTGTTTTTGATTTTTTGAAATTCTTCTGAACTGTAGCTGTGATATCTTTAACTTGGATGTTATAGATTGCATTGAGTAAGTAAAGCTGGAAAAAATATTGGTTTGTGTGTTTACATTTAAGGCTGTAAAGCAAAGGCATAAAAAACAGGTCCATACTCACAATCCAGTAATACAGCAGCAGCTGAAGGAGAATGATGAAGCAGGTTAAGAATTCCAAACTGAACCTGCAGCTACCCGTTTATGGTCCATAGGCTTATCATTGGCTTCTGCATCACTGTTTTGTATTTCTTTTAAAGACCAACTCACCCAACTAGGCTCAGTGTGAATTTAATTGTCTGAATGAGGCTGATTTTGTTCAGCTTTAACATCCTGTACTGACAAATTATAGAAAAGTTGTAACCTTAACTGTAAGGGTAACTGCAGCATTAAGGGTTTGCTGTGTAATTGTAGTAGTTGTAGTTATATATAGCAATTATAAATATGTAACATAAATAAATATTTGTTACATAGCACAGAATTATTTACCTTCATTCAAAAATGTCATTGCACTTTGAGACTGAACATGGAGTTTGTTACATCGCACTAACTATCTGAAAGGTGCTATTCTGAAGTGTTATCAAATACTTATCTTATGTAAAATGTTTGTAAATATCATAACATTCCATTCTCAAACCCACTTAATACAATTTAGGCAGAGGCCCAAAGTCTATCCGAACAGTATTAGCTTCTAGGCAGGAAAGATTTTGGTCAAGAAGGTGCCTGAGTTGCTTCGAAAGCTTGCATATTGTAATCTTTTTAGTTAGGCAATAAAAAGTGTCATTTTGCTTGACTTCTAACTACATCTTTTCCACATTAAGAGAAAGATTGTTCCACTTGCACAACTCCACCAATCTTTATTTTTCCATTCTATAAGCTGGCTCATCTCCATTGTTGATGAGACCTACCATCATTGTGTCATCAGCAAATTTAATGATGGTGTTAGAGGTTCAGGTAGCCATATAGTCATGGGTCAGCAGAGTGAATAGAAGTGGGTTGAGGACCTAGCAGATCCATCTCATTTCTGAGTTTCTGAGAAAATATGCTCAAACTTCAATTCAGAGGACATTGTTAGGGGTTTCCTTTTACTTTAGGCCAGTGTTATTGTCAAAACAGCTTACTTCTGCCTTCCATGCCCTTTAATAATAAGAGCCGCAGTGCTGCTTGATGGCAGGCACAAAATTATTGTATAATTAAATAGCCATTTTAGCTCATGATGTTTTTAACATAACTGCTCAGAAGTGACAAGCAGAAAACATATTTTTCTGTTCAATAATTTAAAAAGAATGAACAGAAAATTAAAAATATTCTAAAAGAACAAATTTCAATTAAAAGTTTCACAGTTTTTGAGGCTAGCCTAAACACTGCTATGGTAAGTGACTTGGTAGCTTCCATTCTTTCACAAATAAATGAGTTTGCATCATGAAAAGTGTCTGTTCTGTGTGGTGCTGATCAGACCTACAAGGTGGTGTGGCTTTGGTTTGCAGGTTGCATATCTGTGCTGATGTGATTCCTCTACTTACTAGATACTACATATCTACATATCCTAACTGACTGAATTCTGTGTAGCCAATTGTTTGCTCCATAGCAAGATTTCAGGTTTGCGCCAAGAATGTAGCACTAAAGGTGGCCCCCTGTTTACCAGAGAGTATTTTGCACACTGTGCTGGATCCATGAGGTGCTGTATTTTAATAGATGATGCTATTCTCAAAAGGCTTTAGAAGTGATCAAACAATGTATAGTTCATTACAAGTTATTTTCTTGCAACTCGAACACAAGGAGGTAAAGTGAATTGCTGAGGGTCAATGACATCTGTGTGGTTTAAAGTACAGTACATTGTCTTAGCCACTAGACCACATGCTCAGACAGCATTCTTTTTGTTATTTTACATTATTTATTTATTTTCCAGATGGCTTTATCTAATGAAAATTACAACTAACAGGTGTTTGAAAAAACTTGTAAGAAAACCATTCATATACAAAATTATCAGTTAGTTTAAAGTACATTTCAGGTTACGTTCAAGGTGGATAAAATAATTCCATAATACAATATACAAGTGCTAGTGATTCATACAATTCATAAAATACAAAATTATATTTCTTAGGTATTAAGTTAACAGCAAGAAAAAATTACGGCAGAAGTCATTACTTCTAGTGTGAGGATGTCTGCCTTCAGAAGCTGAATAAAGATGAAAATGGTAGAGTAATTTTTGGAAACTGAAGAACTGGAGTTAATACTAACTGAACTGCTCTATGTTCTGACTCGGCAGGAAAATGGATAATTAATTTCGTGAGTAAATCGGGAGAAGCAGGCAAAAGGATAAACAACAGAACATAAAAATTGGCCAAAGCAATCAAAACCCAGACGAGAGGCAAAAATCAAGATCAAAAAACGTGCAATAAGTTGAAAACCAGGCAATACAAGAACAGTAAACACACAGCTCAGAACAAAATGCTGACCTTTAATGCCGGCTGATGATTAGGTCTTAGTCATGACCTCAGATACCACGCCACTAGAAATGCAGGTTGTGACCCTGACAACAGTACACAATATGGCTTCTTTTAAAGAAAAGGCTACAACACATTAATATTCCGCCTAAATCATGACACTCTGACCCAGGATTCTAGATGAAGATAAAGTTGTCAAGGATCATAACACCCAGATTCATGACTGTCCTTTTAATGTAGTTGCTCTTGATAAGTGGGGAAGAACATGTGTCATCTATAGCATTTGAAAATGCTACCCTAAAAAAAGTAAAAGAAAGCCAAACCCTGATAAACAATAGTACAGACCTGGTACCTTGATTTGGCTCAACCAATGAGTCCCAGAATTTAAAAACTGCCATTTAAATGCAATTCTTTGCTCACTAGATGACACTATACAAATCATTTAAGCTGCAACTGATGCCTTCATGGTAGGTCTTTGGCACTGAATCCTGTAGAGACCAGACGGGAAGGCCAAAAGTTGTAACAAAGGAATTATTCTAGGTTAATTTCCTGACAGATATAAAGGAAGACAGATGGTAAGTTAGTTGTGTCACCTAACTCTCTGTCCCCAATGCAGGGTCCTCCACATCTGACAGTTATAAGACTCTCTGGCATTGGCAAGTCTGGTGGCCCTACCATAGAAACTGGGACACCAATAGGGTGTTGTACGCTTCTTAATTGTATACTGGATGATCAGAATGTTTAATAATTGGGGTGGCCCTATAGGATAGCAGACAGCAGTTGACCTACCTGCGGTTAAGGGACAGTGCCAGGGATTCTTCCAGAGCAGAGATCTCCTAATCATGTACAGAAGAATAATTTTATTTTATACTTCATAAAAATTGTCAAAAAAGGTAAAGAATTTATTGGTGCTTCACTCTTAAACCACAAAGATGTGGTTTAAAACCACAGACTTACTTCATAGCAGTTGAAGTAATTGGCATGGATTTGGCTATAGCCTTTTATATGCAAGAGTTTCACAGCCTTGGATTTTGATAAATGAGATTATTTGTTAGCCACTATTTCCAGTATTTGATTTGAATCACTTTAGACTCATCAGGCATTTTATATTGCATACCTGCTGTTTGCATATAAATGCATAATTGTTTACCTAAATATCTATACACATGATAAATTCACATTCCTGTGGATTTGCTTATCAGCTATTATAAAAGTGTAACCCGTTTCAGAACATCTGCGGCCTAATGCATATAAGGTCCTCACTGCTCTCCATAGGGCAGGAGCAGGGACATTCATCAAGATATTGTAGTGGCTGCAGAAGAAAATTTCCAAGAGTCCTATTACACATAAAATGTGTGAAAGTCTTCCACAGGATACTCCAGTTTTCCTCCCACAACCTCAAAGACATGCATGTTGGGTAAGTTAGTATTTCTAAGTTCCCTTGTATGCATGTGTGTGTGTACGAATGAGCGCCGTGATGGGCTTGGCAGCCAGTTCCTGCCACAGGTCCATTCTGCACTATGACTCTGAAAAGGATTAAGAAGATTTCAGAAAATATGTATATATTATTTTAATCCTGTTTTTCTGTTAGTAGACCTAAATTGAAAAAAATAAACATTTTTATATAGCACATTTAACAACAAAACAACACAAGTGTTATGATAACAAACTCAAAATGGTCTGAGTACCTCAAAAAGATCCTGAGGCTTACTCTCTCATAAAAGGCCTAAAGCGTAAAAAATGCTCAAAAAGATCTAAATGGACAAAGTCTTTCAAAAGAAACAGAGGAACCTCAAAAACACTTGGAACATAAAACAAAATTTCTAAATGTTTAAATGAAATGAAACACAAAAGCACAATAAAATAATCAAACATTCCAAAATCTACAAAAATTTCTAAATACAGAAATAAATTAAAAAAAAATGTTAAAGGATGGCACTATTTCGGAAAATAATGAAACATAATACAGTTTACCTTTCTTTCAGTTTACCATCTCTGTTCACTGCCTAGGATGATTTGCATTTGTGTTATAATTTATGTCAGTTGTAACAAATTGTTGTAGTATTTTACACTTTTACTCTGGTCAGTTGTTTCTTATTCTAATTCAGAGCTTTGTGTTTGGTGTATTTATATTCATTTAGTGTTTTTTTGTGAATATTAATTGTATCCAATATTGCATATTCCCTGAAATTCTTTTTGAATTTATGTAAAGCGATTTGAGCATGGAAAAGGTGCTATATAAATAAAATGTGTTATTATTATTATTACAGAAATTTATAAGGAATCCAAAATCCAAAGAAACCACAATTAAAAAAAAAACCAAAAAGAGAACACATAAAGTCAAAAGGTCATAGGCAGAAAGCTTAAAATGAAAATGGTCAAAAACCAACAAATGGAAGAAAATGGGAAGCAAAATGAGCCAAACAAGTACGTTAGAGTAAGGAAAATCCAAGGTCTCTCTTGTTATTTCTGCCACAACAAAGTTCAAGCAGGCTTTAAAAAACCACAAAAGCCAAAACAGGTCGGAATTTTCCGAATAACCTTCTCCCCAAGGCAGTATAGCCCCAAACACAAAAAGCAGGTGTGCTGCCTACACAGGCCCAAAAATAAGAAAAAGGCTTTAGAATATCAAAACTCTGAAAACGTTTAGACAGGATAAGAGGGAAACCATGAACCTCTGGTCTGAAGGACAACAGAAAAATGTTCCTTATAACTTAAAGAATTTATTTGAAGAAAAAAAGGAATAACAACAAGGCAACGGAGGAAAAGGAGCAAACAAATATTGCCAAAAGACAATAACCTATAATGCAAACAAATCCAAATACAGAACTAAATAAACAGTAACTTGACATGAAGCAAGGGTCAAATCTTCTATATCCAAATATCAAAAGAGAAGCAAGAATACAAACAGGAGTAGAGAACTAAACAAAATCTTACAGCTCCAGCATACTTGGAGTTTCTTTTTACAAACTAGCTGGGGCAATATACCAGATGCACAATCAGGCGGCTTGAGCTCCACATAAAGAGGAGACAGGACAGATAACAAACACTACATTACACTCAACAGAAAAATAATTAATAAGCATATTATCAAAGAAATCATATTACAGAGACACAAAATGCAACCAAAAACAGAATTCATAAAATAATAATAATAAACTTTAGTCAGGCCAACCACCATGACTAAAGCATAACAGTTTCAGCCCTGAGGCCAAGGCAGCAGGTTTCATTCCTGGCCTTAGCTTTTCTTTCTATCTGTTATGACGAGTGTACATTAATAGGGAAGAAGGTATGAGGCCTCTTAAAGGCTCCACAAGCCAGACCAAGACTTCTTAGCCTTTCTCAGCACTCCAGACGAAAATTCTCCCCAAGGAGACAGTGGCTCCTAAAAGAAAAAGTAATTAGGATCCAGTAGCTTTGATTAAGGTGCGAAATAGTCAGATGTGTAAAATATCAATCGTTCAGTCTTTCAGGTCAGATACATCCTGACTTAACACACTTAAAACAGTACATGCACGCACAGCATGGCTCCTTGGCGTGCAGTTGACTGTGCATGCCTGATTTATATAGCAGTTGTGAAGAGCCAAAGAAGGAGCCGGCATGAAGGAAGGTAAGTAATTACTTACTTAGACAAATCTGTAATCTAATTAGGCAAATCCATAAACAGTGAATAGCTCATACACAGAACAACAAATTAATGCAATGCACAAATCCTAAATGGGCAAATGAAAACCAAGTGAATCAAAAACAAGCAGAAGGTCAAAAACACAGGAAATCCAAACAGGCACCAAAATCGCTAGATGATGCTATAAAAAAAACTAAAAATAATAATAATAATAATTCTTTACATTTGTATAGCACTTTTCTCACTACTGAGTGGGGAGCCACCACCAGTAATGTGCAGCACCTACTTGGATGATGTGACGGCAGCCATTTTGTACGCTCCCCACACATTAGTTGTTGGGTGGTGAAGGGGTGATAGACAGTTACTTAGTAACAGACAGGGGATGAATAAGGGGCCAGGATGACCAGGCCGTGGTGGGCAATTTAACCAGGACATCAGGGTATACCCTACACTTTACGAAGAATGCCCAGGGATTTTTTCTGACTACAGATCTGAAGGATGGTGCCATTTTGACAGCACAGTGTCCCTGTCACTGCACTGGGGCATTAGGATCCACATTCAGAGCACAGGGTAAATGACCCCTGCTGGTTTCGCCAACACTTCTTCCAGCAGCAACCCACGCTTTTCCTGGCTGGTCTCCCAACCAAGTATTAGCTGGGCCCGAACATGTTTAGCTTCAGATGGATGACCTGTTCTGAAGTGCAGGAGGTATGGCTGCTGAAGCTAGGTCTTGAAGAAGAAATATGAACTTAATTGCTAAACAAACTAGATGGGGTGTTGCCAAGGTACAAAGCCTCACCCAAGCTTATCTAATTGAATTTGCCTACATAGTGACAGAAATGTGTGAGACCAGGAGCTATAGGCCGGTATAGGAAATTTATAGCACCCACCCTCTCCTTACATGGTGGGCTTTTTTTTATAGTTTGTTATTATCCAGATTTAAATTACTCTGGGTACTCATTCTTTTAAAACAACGTTAGTATACCAGTTTGTGTTTTCTATATTCAGATTACCTGTAGTGGCACTGTTTCCCCTTTTTCCCTTATGTAGGAAAGACAAAGCCTTGGAAAGACACAAAATGCTAATCAGTTTCACTTACAGGCTTACTTAAATTGTCTTTCCTCCTAATTTTAATAACTTTACATGTTATCTCAAGTATTAGAATCAGCTCATAACCATGCCACTCTTGTAAAAATATAACATCTGGATTTCTGAAAACCTTTGAATTTATAAATCATTAAGCATTAGGGGATACAATACTACACTTTAATCTCTTAATTTTGTTTACTGTTCTGTTTAATAGATGTAAACTTCAATTAAATGAGGTGAATACATGTTTTCAGACATATGGACAACCAAAGCTGAACTGTAATTATGACCTATTGATAATATTTAATGGCATGGAAATACTCAAGGGATATGAAGAACAGTTTATGGTTGAAAGATTTGGGCCAAATGCTGACAAAGTGTTTAGAGTTGCTTTGTCTATCATCTGTTCATAATTTAAGTTTATAGCATCTCAGAATGTGTCACCTAATGTAGTGTTGACAGGATTTGCCTTAATGTAGCTAAATGTCCCACAGCAGACATCGTGGGACACTGACACATTTTAGCTTTATGACTGGGTATCCATGGCAGCAGTGTATTACTAGGAGTTAAAACACCAAAGGGTTGACGTAACGCCACAAACATGGTATTCAAGCGTAGAAGCTAGCTATTCTCCATTAACTTGAAACCTGTTTGATCATTCAGTCGGGCCAGTTCAGTTGTTTTATGATGTCCAAGTATTATTAAATCAAAGATGCAAGTGTAGTTCAAATACGCCTATGTCCTAGAAGTCAGTGCCATTTATTTTCATACAGATGTCTTTACATTGTAAATACATCTTTAAACACAAGCACCACGTATAAGCTGAGCAGTGACGCTGTGCTTAAAACAGTCATTTTTCTGTTTAAAATGCTTTGATTAAAGAATTGGACAATCTGGCTACCCCAAGGTACAATTTTTAAACTTAAATGTCTGTTGATCTGACTTTAGAATATAATTTTATTACATACATAAAATGATAAGTATGTTAAATAAAATATATATTCCACTATTATACTTGAGCATTACTTTTCCTTATGATGGCAAAGCTAACTCTGCCTAACACTTAACAGTAGAAGCTACCTCGGTGCATCAATTAGCCAGATACTGCTACATAATGAGACCTGAACAAAAGTTTTGCTCGTCTTACATAAACATTAGCAATAAACATGCTATGTGAAACCCTCAAATCCCCTGCTCTAGAGTGTTACTATTATGTTCATTCTTGTCTGGTATTATGTAGTACAAAAATGGTTAAAGTATAGAATAGCTCAGCCAAGATGTCTCCTGGCAATGATTTGTAAAATACCAGACCACAATGTCATGACTTAATGCAGTGTTGAGAGCTGACCAAACAATAACAAATTGTTCAGATTGATTTGGCTTTCACTGCTTGCGGAGTCTCTAGCAGGAAAGCCTGGTCCATTTTGTAACTCTGATTGGAAGTGCTTTTGTGTTCCCTCATTTTCTCCTGCCAGGAGGCATAACTTGAAACTTTATAACTTGTAACATGAACTCAGATAATTCCTAGTCCAAAAATCCTTTGACAGATCCATTGTGGTTATTATGATTATTATTATTATTCTTTATATATGTTTGGCTAGCACCTTTGTCCAAAAAGGAATATTTGTTTAAATTGGAGGACAGGCTATTTAAGTGACTTGCTCGTTGTCACTTAGTGAGTCAGAAGTGCAGAATGAACTGTGGGCTTTAAAATTGAATGCCTCAGCTTCAGAAAGGAGGGCAGCCTGACCATAAGTGGGTCCTACTTGTAAGACAAAAATAAGGCAGCTAAGCAAGATGTATTTTTTACTAAAAAAATAAATTTAACTTAAACCTAACACAAGCATGCTCACTGTCGTAGAAATAAAAGCTGTGCACCTATTTTATCTAGTTGAACATTTTCATGATCCAAACATAAGTTTTGACTTTCTCTCTGCCTTTCACCCAATGCTCCCTGGATGGGTTCCAGCTCCTATGCTTCTTAATTTGATTACAATCTCTATTTCTAAGAGATAGAGGACAGTGAGACCTTTACTGTTCTGAATACTGTAACTGGTCACAAAATCAAATTGATGCAATTACACTGATGTCCCTTACAAGTCGTGTAGAAATCGGTCCACAGTCAGAACACTGATTGTCTCTCCAGGCCACACCATCGTTGCTTTTCCACAATGATTAGCTACATTGTGAGTTTTTCTATTAATCAAACTAACCGTGTTTAAGTCACTCATTAGATTTATCTCGTTGTACATGTAATGGCAAATGAGCTCTGGTGTTGAGATATTTTTAAAATGATCACAGACGTTATTTTGTGGGCATTATTCAGTCAGTCAGTCATTATCCAACCTGTTATATCCTAACACAGGGTCACACACTTGAAACAATTTAGAATCACCAATGCACCTAACCTGCATGTCTTTGGACTGTGGGAGGAAACCCACGCAGACACGGGGAGAACATGCAAACTCCAGGGAGGACCCGGGAAGCAAACCCAGATCTCCTAACTGCGAGGCAGCAGCACTACCACTGCACCATTGTGCCGCCCTTGGCATTATTCATCTCTGTCTAATATATAATGTTCTTTTACATTTTAGTAGTGACCTGTGGGTCCCATATAACCTTCCACCCTACACTCTTACAAATATTAGTCCTTTAATGGTATTTTATGTGTCTTTAAGGGGTTCTGTGGTTCTGTATAGAACTACTGTATTACTTGACAAAGCACCATTTCATTCTGAGAAGGGTTCTTTGCATATGAAGCTGGTTCTTTGTGCTTTGAAAAACTTCCTAATAAGTAGGAAAAAAAACTGAAATCTTTAATGTTTGATAGACTACATAGCAGAGCACAAACATATTAAGAAAACCTGCACTGAGCCTGTGTTGTTGTAAGCAAAAGTTATTTCAAAATCCTGACCCACTGGTATTTCACAAATCAGTTACCATTTATTTATGGCTATTTACTTTATGGAGCCTGTTATGAATCTAAATGAAGAAAGGTTCTTTCTGGAACCTTCATGTGGATGGGTCGATTGGGAACAAAAAATGGTTCCCCTATGCTGAAGTTCTGCTGTGGCATCTTTATTTTTAAGAGTGTACTGTGTTCACGTAAGTACATTTTTTTGTGTCTAAAACATTGTACATATATAAGAAAGTTAAAGATCAGCTAACAAATACACAAAATTAACAAAACTTTCTACTGGGCACTATATGTCTCATTTTCTAATCCAGTTTTCCACAATATTCCTGCTTCCTTCAGAAATTAATCATGCTGTATCAGGACTGAATTTACCATTGAAATGGGTGTGAGACAAGCATGTAACTTATCTTCACTCCTGTTCATACTAGCTATGGACTTTGCTATGCGCAATGCACTGCTGCACAATGCAGAATCCCCTGAACCACACTGATCAGACTCATTGACCTGGATTTCACAGACGATGTGTCTTTTAATAGCCAAAACGCATCCAGCTCTGCAAAATGAGACCAAGGAGACTGGAAAGATTGGTCTTTGTGTTGTCATGTATGCACATCAGTGGATCACTCTCTGAGTTCATCTGAGGTATGTACTATCGCCCCGGGTGACAGGGAGCATTGGCGCTAACTATGCCCTCTTCTGTTTCTTCCACTGTACTGAAAAGATGCCCAGTAAGGGCATTTGATTCCACTTCACTCCCTGTCCCCCACTTATAAATCCCAAGAACACTGAAGGAGGCACACAGCAGGATGGAGCTCCTACCTGGTGACTGACTACAAAGCCTTTACAAAGTCTGTGGGCTCTGTTTTGATTTTTTCTATTTTGGGCTGCAGAGCTCCTACTTTTATTTAGTTTGTTTGATTTGATTAAAAGCTGACGACCAGGTTGGCACCCCAATATTTATCCTTTAGACTTGCTGTTCTTCACTTGACCACAGTGTTAATGGCACAAAGATGAAAGTCATGAAGATCAACTGCACCTCAAAATTATGCATCATAGCAAGAGGCAGAATGGTTGTAGAGATAACTGATTTCACCTACCTGGAGAGCACCATCATGGAAAACAGAAAAGATGTGTGCAGATGGATTGGGAAAGCCACATCTATATTCCAAAGACTATGCTCAATCTGGTCAACAAAATCTATGGACCGCTTGGTAAAGTACGACTATACAATATCATTATGGTACCAACAGCAATATATGTGATTGAAATATGGCTGGCGACAATCGGCGTAGCCCTGGACCTCTCAATATGTTTCACCAAAGGTGCCTACAATGTATGTTAAACATCACAGGATGCTTTCTCCAATTACCTGATCATCAAATCCCGAAGACAGTGATGAACTGGAGACCAAAAACTGCCAAAACGAGGCAGGGAAGACCTTTCAAGACCTGGCAGGCAACCCGTCACCAAGACTTCCCCCTTGGGATTAATAAAGGTTACCTGATCTAATCTAATCTAAGCAACATAGAATGTGGGTGAAGTAGAAGATGTAGCTACACACTGATGTCACTGGAAGAAGCTTACTGCCCAATGCACTGAATGGTGAGGAAGGAACTAAGTGCTAAGTTAGTGGCAAATGCCTCTGAGCTTATTAAACCTTTGAGAAATTTTACAGTGAAATTAAGTGGACGATTTACAGAAACAGAAGTAATTTTGCAGCAAAGAACCATTCGTAGTACAGTAATAATTATTATCTCAACTGTTCAGTAATAATATTGAAATATTATAGAGCATGTCAAATGCACCAAAGTCGTAATGTACAACTCAGTCGCAGAGAGACAAGAGAGGGCTGAATGACACCCACGCCCTCCTTCTCCCTGAGAATTTTTCTATGAAGAGGCCTACCACTCTCACTACCATTACCTCAAAAAACTTTTGTTACTGCCACTCAAGCATAGATCTTATGGCACATGGGAAATTTGCTTACTTATCATCTGCTGTAGACAAACACCGAATGTGACGTTTTTGTTCGTCACACAATGAACATTCAGAAAAGAGGGAATAGAGTTTTGATGCAATCAACCGTTAGAGTTATAGCGCAACATCTTCTTCTTTCGGCTGCTCCCGTATAGCGCAACAAAGGTAAAAATCTCTCTCTTTTTCAAAACACTTAAATATTTTAAAATTCTCAGTATTTATTGAGGTTAACATAAACAGCTGATATTGGTGTTGTTTTGTTATGTAATCATTTCTGTTTCTTTTGAGATAAAAATCACATTGCTATCATGTTGTGTTCTGGAAATATTAAGGTTAAAGGATGCAAAGGTCTGGATAAAATGGTAACTATCAGAGAGGTTGCCCCCATTGTTGTTTTTTCTAAATATTTATATGTAGAAAATCTAAAATTTTCTTTGCCTGTGTTTTAAGTTAGAAGACACTGGAAATAACTTTAAAGTTTTGTAGAAATGGGTGTAGTAGACTTTGCTCAATGCTCTAACAGACAACAAAAGTTCATTTTTATATAGAGAGATAACTACTGTATATCTTTTTTCAGATGCTTCTCCAAGAGCCCATGTCACCTGTTAGCTTTCAGGCTGAATTAATCCACTGGTAGAAAATCACTTTTCTTTCAAGCTTCACTTACCAGGAACAAAATGTCTCTGATGATTCAAGGATGCAAAGGAGGTTTACTTCTTTTTATGTGAAATACATTGTTGATGGAGCTTGGCAGCTATTTTTGATTCTAAACTGAACATCTGTTTTGGTAGCTTTTAATTGTAAATTTGAAACTTTTTATCTTTATACCAGACATTCCATTACTAATAAGTTCCACATAGTAATACGTTTTATGGTACTTTGTTTTAAATATTTAAATTGTTGTCTGCTTTTTGCCATATTAAGAAAATAAATATGAAACAATGAAATGCCAACAACAGAGCATTTTGTGTGAAATATTTTAATCTATTTAGGCATTGCAGTGGTAGTTAAAAGTTAGGAGCACCTCTCTTTCACACAACATTAAAAAGAAAAAATTACTATTGTTCCTCTGAAACTTTTCAACTACCCTACATTTTAGTCATAGCACATCACAGTTCAAGACACAGGTATTTAGGTGTGAGCTATATTAGTAATATGACCAGAAGTGATTTTTAAAAGATTTCCTACAGGCTGAAATATCACAGACCATCACTGTTTTAATTATATGGCATTCTCATACTGAATGTTATCACACAACGCCTTCAAGAACAATACTGTAAAGCATTTATAAACCATGAGAATATTGGCATGACAATTCATTCAATTTCTATTCAATAGTCAGATGCTTGGAGAAGAATCAGTTCAATAAACCTTAGGAGCGGATGACATGGAGGAAAAGATATCTCTGCAGCAAGAACAGAGACATAAATCCATTGTGATTCATTGTTGTTGTGGACACTAGAGGGCACCGCTGCTCCTCGAACCCAACACAACAGACCCAGGGCACAAGTTAAAAGCACAAAGATCTTATTTATTGTGAGGAAAATGTGGTATTTGTGTGTTATAACCCTGCCACACACACAGGCAAGAGAAAAACATCATAGTTTTTTACATTTGTTTATTTACAAAACAAAAACAAGAATACATACAATTTGATTTTTTTAATTACTTTTGAAATATTACTTCTGTTGCAAAGTTTCTAATGTCAATGTCAATTTATTTATATAGCACATTTAAAACAACATAGTAATGCTGTGGCCAAAGTGCTTTACAATAATAGAATAAAAGAAAAACAAAACAAATTAACATAAAACATAAATAGAAATAAAATATATGAACATAAAATAAAATACATAATAAATAGAAGTAATGTTATATACATAAAAAATAGAAGTAATGTTATATAATCACAAAGAGGAAACCATCAGTATTAATGGAGGTCATGGAATGCAAGTGAATAGAAATGAGTCTTTAATCTTGTTTTGAACAGTTCAATTACAGGCGACTCCTTTATATGATGAGGTAAAGAGTTCCACAGGCGAGGCGCAGTAGCTGCAAAAGCCCTGTCCCCCTTAGTTTTACATTTGGTACGAGGGACAACCAGAGACAGCTGACCAGAAGATCTAAGCACTCTAGATGGCTGATGTAAAACACACAATTCAGATAAATAGGCAGGAGCAAGCCCATGTAAAGATTTAAAAACTAGCAGCAAGATTTTAAAATCAATTCGAAAACTGACAGGCAGCCAGTGTAAAGAAGCTAATATTGGAGAAACAGAGTCATACTTTCTTGCCCCATCCATAAAGCGAGCAGCAGCATTTTGGACCAACTGTAACCTGCGTATCAGGGATTTATTAATCCCAGAATACAGCGAGTTGCAGTAATCGAGGCGAGAAAAAATAAACGCATGAGTAGCTATCTCACGATCCCTATAAGATAAAAAAGGCTTTATCTTACCTAATAGACGAAGTTGAAAAAAGCAACTCTTGACTACAGAATTTACTTGTTTCTCAAAATAGAGGTTACTGGCAAAGATTACACCAAGATTGCGGACTTGAGGTTTGCAAAAGACAGAGAAAGAGCTGAGAAGTCCAAGACCAATTTGGGCTTTAGCTGATGGACCCACTATAAGCACTTCCGTTTTATTTTGATTCATATCAAGAAAATTATTAGCCATCCAGGATCTTAGTTCAGAAAGACAGTTGTGGAGTTGATTTGTTGTAGAGTTGCAGACAGGAATATAAACCTGAGTATCATCAGCATAGCAGTGAAAAGAAATGTTAAATTTACTAAAAATTGCTCCATTAGGGTGAAGGTATATGGAGAATAAAATAGGACCCAAAATGGATCCCTGAGGAACACCATATTTAAGAGGAGCAGTAGAAGAAGAAGATGAATTAAAAGTCACTGAAAAGTGTCTACCAGTTAAATATGACCTGAACCAGTTAAGAACCAGTCTAATGTCATTAAGTATAACATCAAAAGGGTCATCACTGTTGGAGGTTCTATGCATGAGTGAATGGAGAAGTGCTATCTGGACTGAGTAGGTTATAACACACAAGTCACGAAAACTCTTCACTAAGCATTTCCCACCACCACAGCCACAAGTAAATAACTGGCACAACACACAGTTATTCTTTTCTCTCTGTCTCCATCTCCTCCACTCCTCCCAGCAAGTTTCGTCCACCTTCCACCCACCTTCTGGCCCATCCCTGTGAGGTCAGCAAGTCCTTTTGTCTTGGCCAACCAGGAAGTGCTTCTGCTTTTCCGCCCACTTGATCTGCAAGCATTTCCGGGTGAGGCAGAAACCTCATGCCATACGGCTCCTCCATTTTCATAGTACCCCCTGGTGGCACCCATGGTACCCAACAGAGCTGAGAAAGAGAACTCCAAGTTCCATGGTGCCCTGTGGGAATCCGTGGCACCACTGCAATCCAGGGGAGCTGACATCTAGCATTTTGGGGAAGGCAGTGCCCTTAAGAAACTGCCTTCCCCCATCTTTCCATTTCTTGGTTGTCCCGCCTGGGTTGGGCTGCTGGCTCTCCCTTACATTGTATAATAACAAAATGTGAAAACATCAGTGGGGGTGAATACTTTATATAGGTACTGTATAACATAATGTGCTATTAGAGCATAAAGGTTAGATAAAGTCAATTATTAATACAAAAAGTGGTCCAGGTTATTAAAAAGGCCATACTTCCCGCTGGGCTGACTCTTTCATATTTTTTATCAACTGTTGGAGTCAGCATGCCTATCTTTCAGATATATCCATACCCAATAGGGCAGGCACCCTGCAGAAAGTGCTTTGTAAAATGGACCACACTAGGCCTCTACATCTTTGAATCATTCTTGAATATACATACAATAATGACACTTTCACACTGCAACCTCAGTCTGTTTTTAAATGTAACAGGTTTTCAACACTGTCAAATTAATCACCATGTACTTTTGACAAACAATCATTTCATGGTATTTAAGCAATTGTTTTTGTGAGTTTTCTTCTCTAACTAATAACCAAAGAAAGTGAAAGGTAAAATGAGAAAAACAGAAACCCACACAGGGCCATCATGCCATTGGCTGCTTGCAAGTAAAGCAGAATTAACGTGAATACATTTTGCAGAACCCCTTTTGAGGTGTTAATGCTGTCACACACGTGTGAGTAGGGAGCATTTCCAGGAGTTCTATGTTGTAATTCCACCTCGAGTTGTGGGTTGGTGCCTTCATTTGCATCTTTCCCTCTTTTTCCCTCAGAAATGAAAACCGGAAGGCTCAATAAACAACTATATCACTTGAACTTCTGCAAGAAACTCCATCCCTTCCAGTCTCAGGGTATTTAAAGGACACGTTTGATATTTTTCAAGTTGAAGTTATTTCTTTCTTAATATAATATACATGCATTTGCCAGGCAAAAATGTGTTCTAAAGTTAAGAATTTTCTATAAATTTTAAAAAATATCTTGCCTTCACTGGTACTTTACACTGGAGGCTAACGGGGCATTGGGCATTACTAGAAAATCAAACCTTAAAAGCTTACCAAATATGTCCAGAACAGTTGTCGAGTATTGGTGATTGTGATTACACTTACATTTTAAAATAGTTTATATATGTGATTTTTTTTTAACAATAAAAAACACCAATATTATGAGATTCAGCTATATTAAAAGAAGACCAGCTGTGCACGCCATCTCAGCGTTTGTCTTCTTCCGCAATAATCTTTCACCACTGGGGGTGTGATTTCTTTTTGAAACATCAAATTACAGCAACCTGTTTGTGCCAGGTTATTTCTATATTTTTGTGAGAACTCACACAAGACAATAGAAAATGTATCCTTACCTCACGAAAAATAGTACCAGGAATATAAAATAAAACGATTATTTCCAGCACCTTTTTGTTGTCACAAACATGCGTCAGAAACACGGAAGGCATGTTTTCTTATAGTGAAACCTTTGCTGCATCGTCAGTATGTTTTTAGACTTTCATTTTTTGTTGGTGTCCCATGTAAATTGCCAGGGAGGGCAAGGATATATATTAAACATCCATCCATCCATTTTCCAACCCGCTGAATCCGAACACAGGGTCACGGGGGTCTGCTGGAGCCAATCCCAGCCAACACAGGGCACAAGGCAGGAACCAATCCCGGGCAGGGTTCCAACCCACCACAGGACACACACAAACACACCCACACACCAAGCACACACTAGGGCCAATTTAGAATCGCCAATCCACCTAACCTGCATGTCTTTGGACTGTGGGAGGAAACCCATGCAGACACGGGGAGAACATGCAAACTCCACCCAGGTCTCCAGGTCTCCCAACTGCGAGGCAGCAGCGCTACCCACTGTGCCACCGTGCTGACCCTATATTAAACATTTAACTTCAAAACAACAATTTCTCATGGTAAATGCTTCTATACCATGTTTGTGAAGAAATAACTTTGACGTGAAAAATACCAAACTTATTCTTTAAAATTCAGCCTCACTGGAAGTTCTTAGTCACTTTAAGATTCACATCTGAAAAGACACCATTATGCCCAACGTATTGGCTGAAACCTTTTTTTTGCTCTTTGGTTTATTTTATTGCTTTTATCAATTTGGCAATTAAACAGGGTTCCCCGTGTGGTGCCCCAACACTTTATCTTTGTTTAGTCTCCTTATTACAGTATATTGCATAAAATATAAATAATCCTAAAGTTTTTTTAATCTCGTTTAGCCAGGCAGAACATGCCCACTCAAAACAGATCAGATATTAGGTGCATTTTTAGCAAGTTAGTGTTTTTATTAAACTAACCTTTTAAATTGGCTCTGTGTGTGATGCTTTTCCTTCTCTTTTGTTTAAAATATAGTAATAAAGAAAATGATCATAAATAGATTTAATGAGTGAGTTGTACAAAAGGCAACAGAGAAATGGAGTGCCATGCACAGAACTGAAATGAATAGGATAAAACCCTAGCTGCTGTCAGGGTCCCTGATAAGGGGGGACTGCCTCAACACAGTAAAACCGTGGCACTATCAAACCTACATTACGGAATTGTTAGCTTCTGCCTCATGAATTGTTGCTCTTGTCCATTTACAGCACATCATTTCTTTCATAAAATATATGTCACATGGAAAGAGGGTTTTGTTTCCCAGATAATCTCCAAACATTTTCTGACCTCACACCATTTGGGTTTGGCCACTGGCATAAGCAGTTCTTTCCAGATATCAGTGGAGAAACGGTTTGTCAGTTTTCTGTTTAGCATTCATGCACAGTTAAGATGTGATTTTACAACATGCAATTACCAGTAGAATCTTGTGAGCTCCACACTCAAGCTCAAACCGATAGTGACTGGGAGTTTGCTTGAAAAATCATCTGTTTATTCTGATAGCTACAACCATAAGAGTTGTAAATTTGTGAATTTCCCCTTGGGATTAATAAAGTATCTATCTATCTATCTATCTATCTATCTATCTATCTATCTATCTATCTATCTATCTATCTATCTATCTATCTATCTATCTATCTATCTATCTATCTATCTATCTATAAGAGATCCTGCAGAGTGACAGAGTTTAAAGTGCATGGAAGAGAGCAGCAAGGAGAGGAGACATACTGTAAATCAAAAGTATATGGAGCACAGAAAAGTTTCTCAGGAAATTAACATGCCTTTCACTGGTGGCAAAATGCTGTAAATCATTTCTTCCAGCTTTGCTAACCCCTTCTGAGGACAAACTTGAGATTAATTATACTGGTTCACGAAACTAAAAAACAGTCTCTCTGTGTTTTACATAAATAAAAACTGAGGCTCCAAAGAAAACTTAACCTTGCATATTCATTACCTGCTGAAAAAAACTCAAAGATTTGGACTGTGTATTAATTGAGTCAACAACATGTTTTGATATCTTCCTACCATGCACAGAAACACTAGGAGTAAGGAGTTCCTGGAATGGTTGATTTGACGCACTGGGTTTAACCACAAACTTGTCAAAGAAAATATAATCCATCAGCTACAATTTCATAAAATGCAATATGTGTGAAGAGTAATCTGAGTTATATTGACCAATTTAAAAATTATTTGAAAAATTGACAAAGCTTTGAATGATAGATAGATAGATAGATAGATAGATAGATAGATAGATAGATAGATAGATAGATAGATAGATAGATAGATAGATAGATAGATAGATAGATAGATAGATAGATAGATACTTTATTAATCCCAAGGGGAAATTCACATACTCCTGCAGCAGCATATTGATAAAAAAAACAATATTAAATTAAAGAGTAATAAAAATGTAGGTAAAAACAGGCAATAACTTTGAATAATGTTAACGTTTACCAACACCCAGCCGTGTGGAATTGAAGAGTCACATAGTTTGGGGGAGGAACGATCTCCTCAGTCTGTCAGTGGAGCAGGACAGTGACAGCAGTCACCCTCAACACAAACATATGCAAGAGATAGCACTGAATGCATTTCAACAGAGAAAATGGCACTCCAGGGGACGTTGGTGCTCAATTAACCATTTTTAATACTGAGGTGATCAAAGCAAATCTGGGGACTCAAGACAAATTGTCTGCAAATTGAATAATCAAATTTTGGCCTTTAGTGGGTTGAACCTTTGTCCTTTATCAGATGCGTGTGCTTGGGAGACAACTTAATGGTAATTCCACCCCGAGTCGAGGGTTAGCGCTATTGTCTAATGCTTCTCCTTCTCTCTCTGTTGCAGATGAGATAACCAGCAGCAACAGTGATGACACTTCTGGGTCACAATTCCGTAGACCTGTCCCTTCCAGTCTGGCTTTCTTTTAAGAGCTTTCCATTGCCATCTTGAGTCAGTCTGATGACTTCCACATGGAAAGACGTTGCACTTATTTTTTGCAATTTTTTTTTGCAATTTTTGTTGTTTTGTCAAAAATATTCAGGGTTTGTCTTCAGAGTGCTCCAACTGTTTATCTCTCTCGTGTGTTTTATCTGTTACCTTAAACTGAGTCAGCTCTGTTATAGTCATCCAGCCTGTACTTGTCATTGATTCTTACTAAACCAAATTCTGCTTCTGAATTACACTGTAGTCAGATATTAATCTAAACCTGTAATAACAACATTTTGTGGAGTTTTGGAAACACCCTGATTCTTGACTAGTGTTGATCAGCAACTTTTGCCAAAGCATTACTCACAGCGAATTTGATGCATTTGAGTTCACATTTGTTTGTCGAATTATTTATTGTGTCAGAATAAATGATCAAAAGTCACAAAAAGGTCTGGGGTAGCCACCCCATATATTGTAGGTTGGTCACAGCAAGAAGCAAAGAAATTGATTTTCAAAACTGAGTTCAAGAGAACTGATGTATGTGGGACAAAATGGCAGTTTTAAAGTCTGGCAAAGGAAGTGAGGTCATCGGGGCTGGAATGGGAAGTGACATCATCAGTGCTATTGCCAGTAGTGACGTCATCAGTGGTGGTACTGGAAGTGACGTCATCAGGCTCTGGAGCCAGAAGTGACGTCATTGGGGCCAGGCAGAATTTCCCGTAACTGATCTGCAGGAGAAAAACAGAAAGGATTAGTGCAATCCACCACCCCCTCGGTCCGGCATGGAGTTACTCTCATCCGAGCCCTTTGACTGCCTCCCATGCACACATGTGTGACAACTCATAATTCGGTTGGTTTAGGAGAACTTTATCCCTCGGTGACCCATAATGTTTTGTGAGGCCAGCGCAACATCCCCCGGTGCTGTAACAGCCAACATTGGATGGGACCACCCCCCCCCCCAGTATATAATGCTGGTCATTTGCATTACAGACTTTATGGTAGAACAGATACATAAATAATGCAGGTTCTCAAAATATTATTTTTATGAAACATACAGCATAAATAATGAGTTATCTCTGCTTGTCGCCAAACGTGCAGGTCGATCTTTAACTTCCATGTCAGTATAAGAGAAGGAGGTGCATGTCCTATGTATTCATAATTAGCCATGTGCAGATAAAAGCAAACCTTGAAGGCGCCAGATGCCCCCTGCCAAACACAGCATACTATATGAAATAATACTAACAAAAGACTTAATACTATTTACAAGACATTTCTATCTTTTTGATAGAAGAAAAATTGCAAAGCATCAGAACAGACAGTTTGGAAAGCCTTCAGCACAACATCGAAAAACAGAATGAGCCAGTGGCTTCAATCATGACACACCAAATTGAATTTTCTGCCTTTAAGAGATCTATGTATTTTTTCTGACTTTTGACTACGATTTCGGTATTTCCACTTTATCTTCATAAAATATATGTTTTTGTGTTCTTTCTTCTTTGATCTCACAGAGGCACGGTGAAGCAGTGGTTAGCACTGCTGCCGCAGAGCTCAGGTTACATTTTTGGCCAAAATAATCGGCCCCTATATACTGTAGCTGGCAGATATTTCCCTAGCTCTCAGAGACCCTTTAAAGATGATTGCACCATTATAATCCAGTCAAATCTAGTTCAGTTAGTCCATCCCCATTGACTTCAATGCATTTCGCAGAGTTTCTCTGAACTCAAGGCAAGGCGAACACTGTGGAGTTCACTCATCACTATTCTTGACCACTATAAGCTCTATAGAAGGGTTCTTCAAGTTCAGTACTGAAGGCCTGCAGTGGCTGCCAGTTACTATTTCAACCCAATTTCAAAATCAGTGGCAAATCCTTGCTGATAACAGAACTTGCTTAATTCCAAGGCTTGTAGATTTTTCTTTTTCTGGAATAGACTCCAGATGACTTCTCAACTACAGCACTTAATGAATTCTCATTCCTTTTTATTTGCAGTCTACAACACTTCCTTCTTGCTAATCCCCATCACCTTCTCTTTCTCTCATCCTCTTCATTCAAAGTTTCCATCTGCTCAACACATTCTCCTCACTTGTGAGGATGTTTCCATCTTTATCCTTTATCACCCTAATCTGCTACACATCTTTCCCAGCTCTGTCATTCTGTCTAGTCAATCAGTACAAGTCCTTTTCTCCCTCTTTAGTGTCCGACTTCTCATACAAATCATCTTATATCTTATCTTTAGCTTTTGCTATCTCTCTCTTCACCTTGCACCTTATCTCCTTGTACTCCTGTCTACTTTCTTCAACTCTCTGACTATTCCACTTCTTCGCCAACCTCTTCCTCTGTATAGTCTCCTGCACTTCCCCATTCCATCACCACATTTCTTTGTTGTACTTCCTTTGTCCAGATGTCACTCCAAGAACCCTTCTAGCTGTCTCCCTTACCCCTTCTGCTGTATTTGCCCAGCTGTCTGGTAACTCTTCACTGCCCCCAGTGCCTGTCTTACCTCCTCCCTGAACTCCACCTTACAGTCTTACTTTCTCTACTTTCACCATTTGATCCTTGATTCTGCCCTTACTCTCCTCCTTTTCTTGATCTCCAATGTCATCCTACAGACCATCATCCTATGCTATCTAACTACACTTTCCCCTGCCACCACTTTGCAGTCTCCAATCTCCTTTAGACTGACCCTCCTGCATAGAATATAATCCACATTTGTGCATCTTCCTCCACTCTTATACATTGCCCTATATTCCTGCCTCTTCTTAAAATATGTATTCACCACAGAAATGTCCATCCTTTTCACAGAATCCACTATCTTCTGACCTGCATTTCTCTCCTTGACACCATACTTACCCATCACCTCCTGATCCCCTCGGTTCCCTTCACCAACATGTCCATTGAAATCTGCTCCAACCACCACTCTCTCTCCCTTGGGTATATAGTTCATTAGTTCATCCAACTCACTCCAGAAACCTTCTTTTTCATTCACACTCCCAAATTGCATGGCATTTGCACTAATAACATTCATCATCGCACATTCAGTTTCCAGCTTCATAGTCAACTATCTGTCCGACACTCTTTTCACCTCTAAACACTCTTGACATACTGTTTCTTCAAGATAAACCATACCCCTATTTCTCCTCCCATTCATACCATGGCAGAACAATTTGAATCCGCCTTCGGCATACCTGGCCTTACTCCCCGTTGATTTAGTCTCTTGCATGCATAATATATCAACCTTCCTTCTCTCTATCATATCAGTTAACTCTCTCCCATTACCAGTCATTCTGCCAGCATTCAATGTACCTACCCTCACTTCCACTCTCTGATCTGGTATTGTTGTCAGTGTATTGATCTGGCAAAATTTTACACCAGGTGCCCTTCCCAACATAACCCTCCCCATTTATCCAGGCTTGGGACTAGCGCAAATAAACACACTAGTTTGTCCATCCCCTGTGGCTGGGTTATCTCTATTGCCATGCTTAATAAATATTAATATTTTGTAAAAGTAAGAAATCTTAAACAAAAAAAGTTATAAAGCTACACCTACTGTCAAATATGGGGCCTATTTAAAGGATGAACCATGGACAGATCTGGATATAGCACTGTTTGTCTCTTCCATTTCTAGGCAGGAAGGACAATATCTGAAAGAAGAACATGGAGGCAAAGCAGCACCATGTCACTATTGTGAAAAGACTTCACTTTAAAAGGTTACTTCAAAAATATCAAGGCTATTCTTTATTCATTTGAAAATATGCATTAGAAGAGCTATAATTTGCTACATAATTTCTTCTGCTTAGAAAACATGATTATTTAAAAATGTCATAATAGATAGATAGATAGATAGATAGATAGATAGATAGATAGATAGATAGATAGATAGATAGATAGATAGATAGATAGATAGATAGATAGATAGATAGATAGATAGATAGATAGATAGATAGATAGATAGATAGATAGATAGATACTTTATTAATCCCAAGGGGAAATTCACATACTCCAGAAGAAGCATACTGATACAAAAAACAATATTAAATTAAAGAGTAATAAAAATGCAGGTAAAAACAGACAATAACTTTGAATAATGTTAACGTTTACCCCCCTTTCCCAGTCAGTCAGTCAGTCAGTACTTCATTCATTCTGCCTGCTTGAAAATCTTTTTATCAGAGATTCACAAAGGTGAAGTTTTGCTTCAACTGTTGTGATTTTGAGGACATCAAGACCTTGAAGAACCAGCTTGAACTTGAACAGCTGAATTCTAACCTCAATGGAGTTTTCATTAGGGAGTCAGAATTATGTCATTGGAATAAAGAGCCAAGATTTGGATTATCTAACCCTGCCCAAGGACAAGGCTAAGTTTTTGGCACAGCTTGTCAGTAGTGATCATCCTGAATTCCCTCAGGAAATGAACGAGACAGGATGGGATAAGACAGAATAAGAGATCTTTACATAGGCAGCTATAATTTTAATATTTTAATATAAAATGTTATATACAGCAGGTAGCAAACTGTCAGTTGATTCTTTCACTTTTCAAGCTTCTCTAATTAAAATCCTTATAAATTAAGGAGATGAAAGTATAATATTGATGATGTTATGCTTCACTAAAAAAATCCACTTTTTTATGTTTAATGAGCACATCAATCTATTCATTCTCTATGTCTGTTTATATGCTGCATATGCTCATATACATTTCTTGAAGCAATGTGCACATGGTGGAATCCTGGCCACTGCAGGACTTAGATAAACAGTGTAAATTATATACAGAGCCTATAAAAAGTCCACACCCCTTTGGACGTTTTCACTTTTTATTGCTACTCAACATTAAATCATAGTTCTTTTAATTTAGCTTTTATGGCAGTAATCAATAGAAAAAATCTTTAATGTCAAAGTGAAAACAGATCTCTGTAAACTGTCTAAATATATTACAAAACCAAAACATGAAATAATTGATCTGTGTCCACAACTGTAAAGCTGATCGAGATCTGTCCACACGGGCTCAAGGCTGTCATGGCTTCCAAGGTTAATTCTACTAAATAATGACTTGAAGGGGGTGAATATTTGTGCAGTTGATTCTTTTATGTCTTATGATTGTAATTACGTTAATTTAGATCGCTTTGTAGAGATCTCTTTTCTCTTTGATATTAAAAGAGTTCTTTTTTTTTTTTGTTCACCATCAAGAAAGACAAATTAAAAACACCATGCTTCAACTTTGCAGAGCAATAAAATATGAAAATGTCCAAGGGAGTGAATGTTAGAAAAGATTGGTTATAAAGCCTTTTCCCATTACACTCATCCAGGTGTATGTGCTAACATGTGCAGTATCAGGGAATGAAATGGAAGATTTCAACAATAGCAACCAAGATGTCCTGGGCTCAGCAACTTCACAAGGTGTGTTTATAATATTGATGACTTCGAAGAAAAAAAGGAAAAGATACAATAGATGGAATGTGCAGGCAGTTACTGCCACAGACAGAGGAACAAGAGAGATGAAAGACTCTTAGATTTATGCCATTACAACATCCTATTTGTGACTAACACTTTTTTCCAAGAACACCTACACCGCTAATGCACACTGATTTCACTAAATGACCACATCAGGAATCAAATTGACTAGATCCTCGTACAAAGTCGACGACGATGTCAGGAATTTAAGGTTATACCCAGGGTTGGATTGTATTTTAGATCATAATGTGGTTGTGGCCTCATTTTTCCTCAGTGTAAGAGCAACAAGTCCTCAGAAGAACACCTGAAGGATCAACCTAGAGAAGTTCAGCTCCAAGGAATATCAGGACAAATATGCAGTGCAAGTCAAAAACAGGGTTGAGTCTGTAGGTCTACTTGAGGAGGAGAAAGATGAGAACAAGCTACAAGCAGCAAGCAGCAGACTACAAGCAGCTCATAGCTAAAAGTCCCCATAACATCCTAAGAATAAGCCGTGAATCTCAGATGAGGCACTGAAGCTGATGGAGGGAATGAAACAGTTGATAGCAATTAAAAATGTATTATCTGAAGCTGATCAGTGGTACAAGGAAGCTGATTCAGCAGTGAAAAGTCAGATCTGTCAAGTCAAACAGACACGGTTGGCACAACAGTGCACCACGGTAGAAGCAGGAATGATTGGCAACAATACTAGGAAAACCTTTGCTGTATCCAAGAAACTGACAGCAAGTTTCAAGCCTAGGCAAAGAAACATCACGGTCAGATGTGGCTTGCTGGTTACAAACCTGAAAGACATTATGAAGCATTATAAAGTATTGTATATAACTCAATAAAAGAAAGAGTCAGCACAATGACTGTCCCAGCAGTCCTAGAGTAAAATGAATGATGTAGCTCAGCAGATCCATCAAACTGCTAAGGTCAATGATATAGCCAGCAGCTATCTATGGAGCAAAAGGCTGGACCCTGAAAAGGGATGCCATCAATAAGACAGAAGCTTATATGATGTACAGATACAGAAGGCTGCTCAGAGTCAGTTGATTAAAGTGATGTACAAATATGTACATCCATCCTAGAAGCTCTAGTTACTGAATGCCAACTCCTGAGCCAATTAAAAGTACAAAAGCTCCTGTGCCCTGCTGCAAGGTATGGTAGATGGAGCAAGAATGAGCAGAAGACAGAGAAGATGATAAAAAGAAGACATGAAGGACTCTTAGGAGTGCCAAAAACAGAAGCCAATGGCAGTCTGTCATAGCATATACCATCATTTTTGACAGTTAGATATGAGGAAGATAAATTGATATACACCATTAGACTTACAATCTTTGCAGTAGCTGCTGGAAAATTATATACAGCATCTATTTTATTTATATACATATATAAATATATAATATATATACCCTGTATATTGCTCAAAGAATTTAAAAGAACACTTTTTAATCAGAGAATAGCATTAAGTCAGTGAAACTTCTGAGATATTGATCTGGTCAGTTAATCAGTTTCAGCTGCTTTAGAGTTAATGAAATTAACAACAGGTGCACTAGAGGGGCAACAAAGAGATGACCCTCAAAACAGGAATGGTTTAACAGGTGGCGGCCACTGACATTTTTCCCTCCTCATCTTTTCTAACTGTTTTTTCACTAGTTTTGCATTTGGCTATGGTCAGTGTCACTACTGGTAGCATGAGGAGATACCTGGGGCCTCATGTATAAACGGTGCGTATGCACAAAAATGTTGCGTAAGCCTGTTTCCACGCTAAAATCGCAATGTATAAAACCTAAACTTGGCATAAAGCCACACACATTTTCATGGTAGCTCAAACCCTTGCATATGCAAGATTTCCACTCAGCTTTGCAAACTGACGGCACCCAGCGTCAAAGCTGTGCTACTGTTCCAGTGTGGTTTCCCTTTGTTTTTCAGATCCACATCCCTGACACGGCTTTATAAATACACTGAAATTAACCGCATATTGTTTATTAGTTTAAGGCATCTGATTGTAATTAACCTGTAACAATATAATGGTCCACGGAATGGCCAAACTATTCCAAACACCATAGATGCTTTAGCGTTGTTACTCTCACTGCACCACTCAGAGCAGCTGATCAGAAAGAGACTTAATGGTATACAGAATCAAGCGCACGCTGCCTCAGCCATTCGCTATTTGAACTGCTCTCATACGGCAAACGCTTCAGAGCCTTTCTTATATGGACCTCGCGGTTCAGAAACAGTTTCATCCCAAGAACTATAAACGCACTCAATCAATCCATCAAGTGCTCCTTGTAGAACTGTTTGTACTTACAAGTACAATTACCTCACTGTAAACTTGCGATACAGTTATAATATTGCACAACCTGCACCACTTTATAAAGCGCATATTTACATATGATGACGATATCATTTTTCAGATGAAATGCAGCAAAATACGTTTATTACATTATACAGATAAAATGTTAACGTCATTTAAATAATCTATATTGTTAATAATTAAACATGTGAGGACACAGTGTCGCAGTGGTAGCGACGAGCTGGCATCCCGATTATTCCTGCCTCGCGCTGTATTCTTGCTGGGGCTGGTGCGACACTGGAAAGATAGATGGATAGAATAATAAAACATGTACTACGAAGATATTTCAATGTTCCTTAAAAGTTTTGAAGAATCGGCGTTCTAAGCTTACAGATGGCTTAATATCTCTTACAGAGCTGATTATGTGGCGATTGGTTACTTGGAGAAAGAAAATGAAGGACAGGAATTGGGAGGTTAGTACATTTGAAAGAGACAGTACTGCTGCAATAAATTGTTTCATTGAAGGTCACGCACAGTGCAGCAAGCATCTTGCGGGAGTCAGGAACAATCTGTGGACGAGGCACCTGCTCGTCACAATCACTGCGCCACCGTGTTCTCATGTTTAATAACATGCTTTAACTCCTATCATCATGAAAATGATATCACATATACATCTCAGTATTTAAATTATTACGAATGTAATGGATTCTGTGCCCTGTCGGAGGAAGAGAAAGCCTGTTTAAGAAGCAGGTAGTGCACAAAGAGCACATAGAAGATCAAATACAAAACAAAGCATTTAACGTGCTACTTGATCCCCCAGAACACCACCTGTTGTTTCATGAGGAGCACATGAGCATATGAGCACATGGAGGCCATACAAACTACTAAGTACGATTTTGAGTTGCTGCAATGAAATGTCGGCAAAATGGGCTAGCCTGCCGCATCATTTTTTCACTTTGATTTTCGGGGTGTCTTTGAATTCAGCCTTCTGTAGGGTGATAATTTTCATTTCCATCAAACGATGTGGCATCCATTCGTTCCTAACATATTACCCAGTCCATATCAGTATAGATATTGATTTTTTTCCCTTTGAGGTCTGATGTGTTTTTTGAGCAGTTTATATTATAAAATACAGTATATGTAAAACATATCATTTTAACTGTGTGTATAATTTAATGGATTTTGAAATTTAGGGTCAAACATTTTTAACCACGGAAAAGGATGTTATTCAAGTCTGAGCATATATTTGCAAAATGGAACCAAAAGTGCAAGGTGTCACACATGTGCGCATGGGAGGCAGCTAAAGGGCTTGAGTGACAGCAGTTCTGAGGCATGCCCGGAGCTGGCAGAGTGCACAGACTCTTTTTCTCTCTTTCCTGTAGACCATTCCCGGGAGATTCCATCTGGCTCTCTTGACGTCACTTCCGGGAACGAGCAAATGGAAGGAGACCTTACCGGCTCCGGCCCCTCTGACGTCACGTCTGGGCTCGAACCAATGGCTAAAGAACACGGGCCTGATCCTTATGACCTCACTTCCTGTCTTCCCCTTTAAAAGCCTGCCCCTTTTTCCTAATTCCTCAGTCTTGTTTTGGACTCAGTTGTATGCACATCAGTGCTGTTTATTTGATGAAAAACAACTTTGCAGCCAGGATACCATATTATACGGGTGGCTGCCCCAAAACTTTATCTGAGTATGTCTCGTTTTTGTGACAAAGGAAAACCTGAAACTTCAGTCCAGTGTAATCCAGGAAGGCCCATAAGAACATTACAGGATAGCCCCTTCTTGATATGCTCTTCAAGGTGCATATAAAATATCATGGTGGACAATGGGTCACTCAACCTCAACTACAGAGCAAAAAATCTGCCTGAAGGTCATTTTCAGATGCCCAAGAGGAAAACACAAAGGTCATTGTTTAAAAACTGATGAAAAAGGAATCACAGGCCCATTTGTTCAATTCTAAAATAAATGATCTTTAAAGACTGGGATCAGAAAAATATTAAAGCTTTTGTTTTCTAATGCCCATTCCCTGTACCCACTATATATATATATTTAAGACCAATTTCATATATTATACTGTATAGTGAAACCATATATATCAGATATGTTTACAGTGTATACCCTTAAAACATTTTAATCATGCAGAGCAATACATCCTTTATTTTTTTATTAATCGTTTGTCATGTTTCAGTTCTATTAGCATAGTATTCATGTTAATTTTTCTATTCTGATGCCCTTCCATATGTAATGTATTTACTTAGCATTTTTCTTTCTTATGGTTCAATCAGATATTCAGTTCACGTTAATTGGCTTGTATTTCATTTTCTCACAAGTGTACACAGGTGAAGAGGAAATGCAGATCAGTCTGTATTAGTAGACAAACATCTGTTCCCCATGCCCCCTCCTCGTTCCCCCAGAGTACTGAGTAACCTGCAGCGATTAGATACAAGCTTTTCTGTATCTTCATCAAGGTCGTATATATAATTAGAGGATCTCATCCTGTTCTGCTGGTATCGATTTCTATGTTCAGTGTAAATCTATTTCAAGTACACTCAAGTCTTTCACATTAACATTTGGGTTTTAGGCTTGACAGTTTTTTATAGTCAGTATTCTATTTTTATTAACTGTCTGTGAGTAGTGTGTCTTTTGTTTCTGAGGATTCAGGAAATCTTAACTTTAAATTTGTAATGAACTATATCTTAAGTCAGGGATGTATTTTGTCTATTACCATTTCTTTAGGTTACAGTAAGGAGGGTTTAGCAGCTACATTGAAGCAGCCTTGAAAAAATTAAAGTTGTAAGTTATTTTATATTGTCTCTCAATGTGTCACTAAGGCTTTTTGCACACAATAACCCAGGAAAGCATCTGCTGGTGAAGAATAGCTATTTGACATATTCAAACATAAAATATTTTTCTGCTTAGGTGCCAATTAAGTATTTATCCTTGTTTTGTTAATTAAAATCATCATCATTTTTATTTTGCATTGCTTTGGTTTGCTTTTCCTGATGAATGTAATGGTAACACCATGCTGAATTGGGCTGAGCAGGCCTTCCTATCTGAAGCCAGTTCTTGAGGAACTGAGTGAAAGGGAACATTTTACAATTAAAACTACAGTTAGTAATTCAAATATTGAAATTGTAGGTGTAGGAATTCTTTCATGTGACCCACTTTACCCAGGGAGAAGTGTGTGCTATAAGAACCACATCTTGTCCAATAATTTTGCTCTACCAAAAGTAGCTTTATAAATCCAAAGCATGATCACTGCATTTTCATTAAGTGTAAATTATCTTAAATACAAATGTCAGACACAAATCATAAATTAAGTGCTTAAGATGTAGTACTAGGGTGATGTAGATAGATAGATAGATAGATAGATAGATAGATAGATAGATAGATAGATAGATAGATAGATAGATAGATAGATAGATAGATAGATAGATAGATAGATAGATAGATAGATAGATAGATAGATAGATAGATAGATAGATAGATAGATAGATACTTTATTAATCCCAAGGGGAAATTCACATACTCCAGCAGTAGCATACTGATAAAAAACAATAAATTAAAGAGTGATAAAAATACAGGTATAACAGACAGTAACTTTGTATAATGTTAACGTTTACCCCCCCGGGTGGAACTGAAGAGTCGCATAGTGTGGGGGAGGAACGATCTCCTCAGTCTGTCAGTGGAGCAGGACAGTGACAGTAGTCTCTAGCTGAAGCTGCTCTTCTGTCTGGAGATGATACTGTTTAGTGGATGCAGTGGATTCTTCATGATTGACAGGAGCCTGCTCAGTGCCTGTCACTCTGCCACGGATGTCAAACTGTCCAGCTCCATGCCTACAATAGAGCTTGACCAGTTTGTTCAGGTGTGTGGCGTCCTTCTTCTTTATGCTACCTCCCCAGCACACCACCGCATAGAAGAGGGGCACTCGCCACAACCGTCTGGTAGAACATCTGCAGCATCTTACTGCAGATGTTGAAGGACGCCAGCCTTCTAAGAAAGTATAGTCGGTTCTGTCCTGTCTTGCACAGAGCATCAGTATTGGCAGTCCAGTCCAATTTATCATCCAGCTGCACTCCCAGGTATTTATAGGTCTGCACCCTCTGCACACAGTCACCTCTGATAATCACGAGGTCCATGAGGGGCCTGGGCCTCCTAAAATCCACCACCAGCTCCTTGGTTTTGCTGGTGTTCAGGCATAGGTGGTTTGAGTCGCACCATTTAACAAAGTCCTTGATTAGTTTCCTATCCTCCTGCCCACTCCTGATGCAGCCCATGATAGCAGTGTCGTTAGCGAACTTTTGCACATGGCAGGACTCCGAGTTGTATTGGAAGTCCAATGTATATAGGCTGAACAGGATCGGAGAAAGTACAGTCCCCTGCAGCGCTCCTGTGTTGCTGACCACAATGTCAGACCTGCAGTTCCCAAGACACACATACTGTGGTCTGTCTGTAAGATAGTCCACGATCCATGCCACCAGGTATCTCTGTCAGCTTGTCCCTAAGGAGCAGAGGTTGGATGGTGTTGAAGGTGCTAGAGAAGTCCAGAAACATAATTCTTACTGCACCACTGCCTCTGTCCAAGTGGGAGAGGGATCGGTGTAGCATATAGATGATCGCATTCTCCGCTCCCACCTTCTCCTGGTATGCGAACTGCAAAGGGTCGAGGGCATGGTGGACCTGTGGCCTCAAGTGGTGAAGCAGCAGCCGCTCCATGGTTTTCATCACATGTGACGTCAGAGCGACAGGCCGAAAGTCATTCATCTCACTAGGACGTGATACCTTTGGGACTGGGGTGATGCAAGATGTTTTCCAAAGCCTGGGGACTCTCCCCTGTTCCAGGCTCAGGTTGAAGATGCACTGTAGAGGACTCCCCAGCTCCAGCGCACAGGCCTTCAGCAGTTGGGGCGATACTCCATCTGGACCCGCTGCTTTGCTGGCACGAATTCTCCTCAGCTCTCTGCTTACCTGGGCTGATGTAATTGTGGGTGGGGGGAAACTCTCTCCTATGCTGGTATCAGCAGAAGGATGGGTGGAGGGTGCAGTATTCTGAGGTGAGAGTGAGAGTGGGTTAGGGTGGTCAAACCTGTTAAAGAAGTTGTTCATCTAGTTTGCTCTCTCCACG